>NC_086382.1:610833-1221666 GCF_036588685.1 Mytilus trossulus | reverse complement strand
GGTGTATTATGTAATCTTATGTTAAAGTAATTTGTTACAAAACTGGTACTCAAGTACTAAGAAATACAAAATAGTTCTTCTCTGTTTCATACTACATGTATGTAGCCTGGGGTGGGATCAAGGGGTTTATATGAACCCTTTTAAAAAAAAATTGGCACTATAAAAATCAAGATTCTGTTCGAATTTGGACCATCAAAGTTATTATTTTGTAAATATTGTAAGTCCTTCTACCACCCTTGATAATTCCGGTTGTAATGGGCTCTCTAATTCCGGGATTTTGAAAGAATCTAATGAAGTTTTTACTTTTTTTTCAAATTAAGACATCATATACGTATATAGGCCCAAAACTCTACAAGTAAAACTTAGAACCAATTAACACCAACATTGAGATACCATTAGGTCCATGATGTTATATATTTGATAACAAATAG
This sequence comes from Mytilus trossulus, assembly GCF_036588685.1. NCBI lineage: Eukaryota > Metazoa > Mollusca > Bivalvia > Mytilida > Mytilidae > Mytilus > Mytilus trossulus. Next base: position 1,221,235 of record NC_086382.1, on the reverse strand, counting down.
AAAGAAATTACGTAACTATCCATTAACGGAAGACTATTTAAATATACACTTTTCATATTTCTATCTTTTAAATTTTTATATCACATTGAAATTACTCAAACTATTTTGAATTTTTTTTAATACTTGTCAAATTTTAGCTCTTTTTCAAAAGTAATAGTTCCATAAATAAAGTGAAATGTTTGTACAACATTAAGTTGAGTACAAGCCTATTATAAATGTCAATGGGTGCTGTCATACAGAATATCACAAAATCTACAGCATTTAGCATCTTACAAATAATAATGAATCAATAGTATGTAGGTTCAAGATCAGTGAGGGGGGATAGGACCTTTATCGGGACTCCGGGATCTGGTGTTTTTAATCTCGGGATTTCGGGATTGACCCTCTCGGAATCCGGGATTCTTTTTTTCTAATTTCGGGACCACAGGATTTCATGTTTTTAAGCCCGGGATTTCGGGATCAGCACCCCTCCTATTCCCCCTCATCAGTGCAACTCTAACCTTGGTGTGCATCAACATATATTTTATAAAGACATTTACAGGAAATCCTCTAATCAATGCCTTTTCTGAGGTTAAAAGAAGAATCCTTAAAAGTCATTACAAAGTTGTAGATTTTGTTAATGGATTCAGTCAATTTTAAAAATCACTTGGTCAGTAATATTGTACCATGGTCTTGTGTTGGGGGGACCTTCAATAATCTTTAAGTCATTTGTCTCTATTACACATTATATTTTGCTATTATTATTGTCTATTCTTTTGATTCTTTACCCTATTATTCTGTTATCTTTATTTGTTTGCTCTATTTTTTCTCTTTTGTTTTTATTTCTTACATTTTTCTGTTAATTTGGCTTCTTAATACATATTTTTAACCCAATCCAGACCCTTTAACCTTTAACTTCTGACTAACCCACATCACACAAGACTTCTACCATTGAAAAACCACAAACACACCAGGTTGATTCTAGTTAGCTGTACGTCCAGTGGTAAATATTTCATGCAAGTTCAGGAAGAACAAGTAAACTGCGAGCTACTGCTCACTGATGATACCCCCGCCCCAAGTGGATAATATTAATAGTGTAAAAATATGCAAGTGTTCGGTAAACAGGAAGTTGTCAAGTGATCAATCTGAAAACGCATCACACCGTATAGCTGACTTAGATAAACCCTGAAACCAAATTTCAGAAATCCTTGTATTGCAGTTCCTGAGAAAAATGTGACGAAAATTTTCAACTTGGCTATCATGTGTAAAATCATACAAGTGTTCGGTAAACAGGAAGTAGTCAAGTGATCAATCTGAAAACGCATCACACGGTATAGCTGACTTAGATAAACCCTGAAACCAAATTTCAGAAATCCTTGTATTGCAGTTCCTGAGAAAAATGTGACGAAAATTTTCAACTTGGCTATCATGTGTAAAATCATACAAGTGTTCGGTAAACAGGAAGTAGTCAAGTGATCAATCTGAAAACGCATCACACGGTATAGCTGACTTAGATAAACCCTGAAACCAAATTTCAGAAATCCTTGTATTGTAGTTCCTGAGAAAAATGTGACGAAAGTTTCATGGGACGGACTGACTGACGGACGGACTGACGGACAGACAGAGGTAAAACAGTATACCCCTCCTTTTTTAAAGCGGGGGTATAAAAACAAATTATCAATGAATACAAAAGGCAGGCCCAGTTCAATATGAAATCAACCAGGATGAAGGGCAGAAAATCTGAAATGTCACTAGAAATTTACAGTCTGCACCGTCATCCACTAGTCATTGCCCCAGACTAATAAAACTCTACTCGGACAAGTAAGTTTTTGTAAGGAAAATATCGGAATATTGGTCTTCAGACTACCTACCTACTACCTAGTACTTATTTTGTGCAGTCAGAAATATTTTTGGTTTAGATTGAGAAAATGGGAGTATAATATTGGATGTGGATACATTTGAATTTGAAGGCTGTACTTTGAACAATATTACTAGTAGTTAAAGTTTTACAAATTGTGACCTATTAAGGATGGAGGGTTATCTAATTGGCATTCATACCACATCTTCTTATATCTGTTGATAACTGGCCACCTACGGACCAATCAGACTCCAATAAACTGATACAATCAAACTACCTTAGCCAATCCCAATCATTCAATATAAATCAATTATACCAATTATATATCATAATTAGGATATCATAATGAGATAAGGAATAACTTCATAATTACATCAACAATTACAATTATTTATGACATGTATGTCACCCATTATATTTTCACAGTTGTTGACTTACAGAGGACATAATGGTCATTGCTAACATGAGGGTACCCAAATTGCACCTATTTAAGTTTTGTTTAATTTCTTCAAATATTTAGAATAATTTGACAATAGTTCATGCATGTTAACAATCCAATTTCTAAGAATTGGATGTCTCTGACATATATTTTAATTGCTTATTTTTTTAAAAGTTGACTTTTTGTGGTCTTTGCATGGCAAAGTTTCTGTAGATTTAACTTCTTACAGTTAATAAATAATCTGTTGATGATCGTTGATATATATTGTGTATATTCAAATACATGTATATTTAGTTACTGTAAACCAACTTATTTTCACGAGCGATTTATTTTCGCAACTTTTGAGAGTAGAAAAATAATGCGAATAGAATTTTTTGGGAATATGTCAATCTTTGATCTTTCCTTAATAAACTCCATCAAGTAAATCAGATAATCGCGAAATTAAATAGCCGCCAAGTGGTCAAGAAAGGGTTAAATGCAAAATAAAGTATCTGCGAAAATAAGTTGGTTTAAAGTATGTTAAAAGCAATATATCTATGAAACTTGAAAGATTTCCACTGATATATTTGCAAAATGGGTGTAATTTGGATACTGTAACATTATATCTTTGTACATGTATTGGTATTTTCAATATATACTTACTTCATTAGTTTCACTCAAAAATGTATACTCAAACAAATTTTGAACAGGTACAAACATCATCAATGGGTTCCTTTTTAAAACAGTCAATGGAACTGCTGTAATTACTGTAAATTCTGAAATTAAAAGGTGGATTTATAATTGTGATTTGTTCAGAAAGGAAGAAAATTTGTGATTTATTATAACTATTTCAGGATTATTTGCCCTAAGATACATGTATTCTATTTCAGAATAATTGCAATACAATGTACTCACCTAATCACATAGTCTTATTGCACTCAATAACATCTTGTTATAATTTTTTGAATTTACAGCCAATGTTATATATGTAATGTTAATTTTGTTTGTCGAAAGCTGTACTGATGTTTTACGACAATAAAGATTTTTGTTACATAATCTTTAAGTTTACATAAAACCAGACAAAACTTTGTTATATCATCAAATTATTTTTCTGCGCTGCACTGAAATGGTTTTTTCTGAAATTTTCCTTCAGAAACTACATTTATTTAAAACTGCTAGCATTAATTGACATACAAAAGTGTTACTTTCAGGAAGGGGGTTTCCCTTTAAAATCAAATAGTTGCTAAAAAAGAAGACAAAAAGATAGACAATAATTTATAAGATACTTTACCGGAAACTATTATAAAAGAGGGTGGGAGTTCTTGTTTCAATAAGAAAGGACAAGAAATGTGTAAAATCATAAGAAGTTGACAGAATTACAACAAAAGAAAAACTGAAAGTGGTGACCTATTTAGGTACTTTACTTGACCTACATAAGACCCACTTCTCCTACATCCAACCACAAAATTTCTATAGAAGTTTTGACAATTCATTGTTCTTGATAACAAAAAAATGCCCTTCCTATTTAATTGCGGTTCACTATTTTTAATACTCAAAATTTTGAATAAATAAAGCAAAAACTAATGTGAGGGTTTTCTCATTGTTGAAGGCTGTACAATATCTTTTGAAGGATATCTTTATCTTATCTTATCTTATCTTATGTATGATTGCTTATAATTGCTACATCTACTTCATTTTAACTGTTTTGGATAGTTGTCTAAAGCAGGCTATCCTTATTTTTAAATTGTGAGGTCTATATGGTTTGATTTATGAAATAATATTACATATATAAATAATAACTTTAATAATTATGTTATATAGGATAATTGATTGATTATTACTTTTATAGCTGTAAAGTCTAATCTCATTACAAAGATAAAATCTCTATTATACCATACAATGTATATTTATTATCTCATTGAAGAGATATTGATCTAATACAGGAGTAGATATTAAGATTTTTCTAATTGTAACATCATTCATGTTCACAGGTGTATACAAGTGATATATTTATTTATATACAAACATTGAGAAGATGATCAGAGGCAAAATGAAATATTTTCCAAGAATATTTTCAACTTTTTCGAAGAAAAATATTAAGTGATATATATGGGGAAAAAAAATCAGGAAAATATATCTCTTATAACGAGATGGTTAGGATTAGGTATTCAATTTTTTACTGATCTGAATTTTAACAAACATACAATAATTTTCTCCACACTTAGTTTGCCCATCCCTACTGAAAGATAGACAGTTGGTAGGTTGGTAGACATTTTCTTTTCTTTTTTCAGCAAAGAGAAATTGAAAGTGTCAGATGTTTTTTTTCTTCATGCCTATCTGGTTAAAAAAAAACTTTTTTCACATCTGAGGATAATAAGAGATTTTGAGCAGGCAGCTACTTTCTTGGTAGGCTTGTTAGGTAGGGTTAGAGCAAACAACCATTTAATTTTTGTATGGCCCATTTTCCCCTCTGCATTGAAGGCCCATTGGTAGAACTGGGCTGTTTTCTGATCTTTCATCAGATTCTAATAAAATTATTTGTTTCTTTGACAAATTCCCCGTTTCCATTCTTTATTCTAGAACTCGTGACTTGAGGTGAAGTTTTCCACATTTTCATCCGAGTAACTCTCCATCTATTTAGGTATGTTAATAAAACTAATAATTGTGTTGCTAGGATAAAAGTATAACAAAGTTGACTTAATTTCAGTATTAAAGGTTGAATACTCCATCACAAGTTATTTAGGTGATAAAATGTACGTAACTAATGACCATGACTCGGCATAAATTGAAAAGCAGTTATAAAAACAACAACAACATGACCATGACACCACAAGAAACTGTTATATAAACATCAATATTACCATTGCTGGAGATCTAGAATCTGTTTTTCAATGTTTTCTCAAGTTTTGTGTTTTGGCAGGCATCTTTTACTTTTAACTTATAACTACAAATAAAAAAGAAATAATATAGAGTTATCACAAAAGTCAAAAAATATATACATTTATAATAGTTTTTAAATAAAAAAAAATTTCTTCTTTTATTTCTCTATATTTTCTTCAAATTCTCTGATGTCATATATATATGGCCTATATTTACTTCAATCAACCAAATTGAATCATTGCCCATTTAGAGCTACATGTATTTTAAATCAACCAAAAACCTAACTTAAACCAGAGTCGAATTGAGGGGTACCAGGGTGCCCAGTGAGGCCACCCTTTTTGTTGAAAAAATTTGGTTGATTATATGGGGAATCACTGAAGCATGACTTGAGCAGCGAGTCACTCACTGGTGACTCAGGGCACTCCAAACCTCCTTTGTGAAAATATCTGGATCCTCCACTGTAAGCTCAACACTAGCCCTAACCCAGCCTAAACTTAAACTTAAACAAACTTTCACCTAACATTTTACCAAAAATTGAACAGCATCCCCTATTTCCGGTTAAGAAAAGGCACTTATACTTGTTAGATATTAAACTACAACTCATTGTCTGAAAAGATTCATATATTGAAATATTAGAAGAATTGGGGATATATAGTAATGAATAAAACATTTCAATTCCTCTAAAATCATAAAAATATAAATTGGTGTTCTATTGAACTGCCTCACCGAAGTCTTTATACAGAACAAATTTCTTTAAGGTTTCAAGAATGAAGATCAAAATTTTATTTATCGCTTTGTATACAGTTTCTTGTGGACTTGATATCATAGAAACAGGGGCATTAAACATTGATACATGAGGGTCACGATTGGGCTTTCAGATTAGAAAATAAAGGGATTTAAAGGGCAGAAATAAGGGCTCAAAATTGAAAGAGTAGAAAAAATTAGACCACAAAAATAAAGAATATATATAGGAAACAAATGGTGCTAGAAAATAAAAAAAATAGAGAATAATGAACCCAAAAAAAGAAGAACTTTTATTATAGAGAATAACGAAGGATCCCCTTCCACACCCTCATTCATGATGTAAACAAACCTAATACATTAACCTTATTCCCATATTAAGAAAAAGAAATGAAATATTGAATAGGTAAAGCCAAATATAGACCTTGGCAGTCTAATCAGATCCTGTATAGCTTTCCAATAAAAGAAACAAATTGATTATGGGTTATTTGTGTTTGTTTTTGTGATAGGTTTAAGGACAGACCCAGGACAGCTGACTGTATAACCTATCTGATAAGACAACTATAAGTACATGTATACAAATCATGATATATTTATATTTAAATCTTATCATTAGGAAAATGTTGGTAATAGACAAGATAAAAAAATAAAATTGTTTCACACTTTAAAATTTTTCTGAATTGTCACTTGATATCAATGTAGAGTTGTGAGTTTCGTTGGACGAGGTATAAAAAATAATGATTGTGTCACAATTTAAATTAAAATTATTATAATTTCATGTATTATATCTTTCTGTTAAAATTCTAAAAAGATTTTTTTATGAAATTGAAAATTAACTTGGGATTCTATATAAATAGAGTTGTGAAATTGACCTTCTTAATGATAATGAACACATGCCCTATTGGCAATGGCAACTTTCTACAAGTCCTATCCTTTTTCTTATTTATGGGTTATGTTACATCTATTTACAAATTATTGCCTTCAAATCTCTCTTTATTGTACAATATTAGGTACTGATTTTCTACCAAATTGATAAGAAATGTCAAATTATCAAATTGAAACACACCTGTATATAAAGAACTTTTAGAGTCACAAACGACATTTACAGAAATTCATTACAAGTATTTAATCTGAAATTTTCTTGTACTTTCACTTTTGTTTTCTATCTATATATAGTACATGTATTTCCTGGATATCATATGATTGTGCAATATAAATTTCAAATCAACACAATTAATAATTAAATATTTTCCAGAAAAAAAGGGATGATTACCTTTCATACAGTTTGAAGGACCATACCATCAGTTAAAACAATAAAGTAGAAATGTCAAACCCATGTTGGATTTTACCAAAACTTGTCCAATTCACATTTGTTATAATGTTATGAAAACTTATGAATTTTTTTTGAGGATTTGAACATTTTCTGTCTTAAAAAAATATAGAGATATTAACCTGCATCCATTTTTACAGGCTTTCAAAGAATACCACTAAGCATTTCCTTGCAGATCCATTAGGTCAGCAACAATTTGTTACAATTTAAAAAAAATAAAATCATTTTGATATTTTTCGGGGTGGGGGTATTTCAGGTCTTATGAGTATTTTTTAAGTCTTTTTTGCTTTCCACTTCAATTTATTGTTTTTAATTTATTTTTAAAACAACCTCATGAAATATAATACCAATAAATAATTTCTTCGCCTGATCAATGAAACATTTTTTTCTAGACAAGTAACATATGTTTTGTACTAATATCTACAATATATATATGTCAGTGTATCAAATAAAATAATTCAATAAAGATAATTATATACATATTTGTCGAGGAAAAAACAATATTGCATGTTAATCTGATGAATTATTAATAAAATATGAATATTGATTTTTTATATCTTATTTCAAACCAGTCCCAGGGTATACATGTACACAATAAAATCTATGCTGTACTTAACACTTGGTATATTTCTGTATTAACCTTTATGAGTTTGTTGCTTGCTATATTTTGAATTTCATTTTTTTTTAATATTGATATGTCAATTAAATTTATCCTGTGACACCCATAGTGTTACTGTGGTAGATGTACAGTGTATTTAATATTTTATTTAGTACATGTGTACCTTTACTTTGTTTTCACTTAGGTTGAAATACAAATTTATATGATTGATATAGATAAAAGTGAGGATAGGAGTAGGGCCCAATGTGTCAAAGATCTAGAGACAGCAACCTGACCAAAGAGCAGAAAACAACCCTAGCTAAATTCCCACACATGGAAGCGGGCTTTAGCTGGCCCCAACAGAACAATGTGTAATAGTTTAGTGAAAATGGTCATCACAATAAACTTCAATGCATATATGTAACACTCAGAAACGTGTCCTTCCCCCCAAACGTGTCCGATTTCCCCAAACGTGTCCACATTGACGTCACTGAACTGCAAAACATGTCTAGTTAAAAACATCGCCAAATCGTGTGTTTTGTATAAACGCCCAAAAGTGTCCATTTCTCAACAAACCTCCAAACGTGTCCAATCCAAAAAACGTGTCCATGTCAAGCTTTATTTGGTTATTGCTATTCCATTAACGTATACTAATTTTACAATTTCATTAAAAATATAGATAAGGTACTTTTTTCAAAACCGGCCGAAAAAAACGGGTAAAAGTGGGGGCGTCCTTTCGGCTAAGTCGTATGTAAAGTGTAAGCAAACATGTTAAGTAACGTTAAACTGTACAGTAAACGGATGAAAGTGTCCCTTTCTTTGCACATTAAAATTTGTGTATTCTCTCTAAATATTGTAAAACACCGGCAACTGGACGATCAACAGTCTATATTTCTCTCTGTCTTTAGTAATGCTGGAAACCTAAAATCTATAAAAAAAAAAAAAACGGGTAACCAGTTTATGATTTGATGAGTTTTTGAAATACACACACATTCAGATGGAGAACTATTAACAAAAGTTAAAAAAAAAAAATGATGCTGCTTAACGCCCGCCAGGCAATATTCGGATTAATATAAAAAACATCATCCGAGTTTATAAGTACAAAATAATTTACAAAGTCACCGATTAGTTCAGCTCTATAATTATGTGCAGGTTCGCTCTCAATGAGTTTGAAATACTTGCAACTGAACAATAAGCAATTTCAATCAAAAATTAATTAACAATTACAGATTAGGTTTTGAATTATGATATTCATTAAAAACCTACATTAAATGAACTAATAAAAGCTAATAAATGAAAACTTTGTCACCTGTGTCCCCATCATAAAATTGCCGTAAACGTTACCTTCGATTTTATTTAGGAGATGCATGTATTAACGCTAAAAGACACGAGACGTTCTGGCGTTAAATATTGGACACATTTTGGCGAATAACATTTATCGGACACGTTTGGGGGTTATGAACTTGGACACGTTTAGGGAATATTGTACATTTCAGACACGTTTAGGGAGAAAAGACACGTTTGGGGGAATCGGACACGTTTGGGGGGAAGGACACGTTTGGGAGTGTTACATATATACTGGGTAAATGAGCCAAATAAAAAAAATCATGTAAGACTTACAAAGGCCAGAGTTCTCCGAATTCAGACATAAAAATGAGGAGGAGTTAAACATGTTAAGATCTATTATTCATAATTTGTTCCTATTTACGGTAACAAGATGAACCTCTTATAAAAAACAATCTATATGTCTAAATATTTTAGATGATAAAATAATCAAAGATATATATACTAAACTACTGAATAGTTAACCTTGTAGGTTAAATCTAGTTCATTGACATACAGGTAAATTTCATCACAGATAAATATAAGTTATGGACTCTTGAAAATTTTCAGAAACGCTCCATAGGATAATAATATAACTTTCAATTTGATTTATCAGTGCTCCTTCAGTGCATACATGTATTAGATGTTACTTGAGTTATCTAACCAAGGTCAGTACAAAAACAGTTAGTGATGTCATTGTTGACACTTCTAAGATAAGTGACAAGTTATCAGAATAAATGTGAAATACCTATTATGGCTAATCTTCTTTTGTTATGCAATTTTTTATATAATGTGTTTTTTTATACCACAGAAACTTTGCAATTTTATAAAAAAATAAGGAGATGTGGTTGGACTGTAAATCAGACGAGTTTTAAACCCACCAATGACTAAAGGACAGAGACGTGAACAGCCACAGGTCACTGTTCAGCCTTTAACCATGATCAAAACCTTTACTATGGAGTTGGCTATAAAAAGTTCAAGGACAACAAAATGTGAAACAATTTAAAAGAGACAAACTATAGCCCACACATTATAAATACTTTGCTGTTTTTTTTTTGTTTTTTTTTAAATAAGTATATAATAGCTCAGATAAGCACCTAATATTCATCATTCTTCTTTTTTTTTTTTTTGGGGGGGGGGGGGGGATATTTTCAAATACTTTGTTCCCATTCTAAATTATTTGAAGAAACAATAATTGGTATAAGTGAAAGTAGTAGGTTGTTGCCAATTGAAAATAATGTATTGGGGATAAATTCTAAAATAAATTTGAAAATAAATCTTATCTATTTAAAAAAAAAATTCAAAATATTTTTTTTTCCTTTTACATTTTATTATTAAACTTGAAGAAAAAAATGTGTACCACATAAAAAAAAACATGCTAGTCAGTGCCTTGCATAATGCAATTGATAGGATGGATCTTGTAAGTATAATTGTTCGACCACAACACTTTACAGGGTTTAGATTGTTTCATCACTGATATAATATAATACTTGTATAGTAGACTTTTGTCCTAGAATATATCCTGTTATCTGAGACTAACACAGAGTAGTTTTCAGACACAAGTATTGATTATGTCATTAAGAATGGCGAACAAGCATTTTATCATGTCCAACAATAAAATCAACAGATGGTTACAGTACAAGTTTTAGTTCCATAATTTGTTGGGCGATATTTTTATGTTTCTGAATCTATATTATATCACTAAAAAGTTTTTTGGGAAATTAATTTGACACAACTGGATTTTTAAACGCAGTTTGAAAAGGAATTTATATATTATTGTCAGGCGACGATTTACATGCAGAAAAAAAATGTTTCATAAAGGCCATAGTTTACCAGGTCAAGATCTATTCCGTATAAACATATTTTATTTACTCACAGTAAAATGGATTGGACACAAGTAAACCATACTTATGAAGTCCGCTTCGTGTTGCTTAACCTTTTATGTTCTGTGAAGTATTTTTCAGACTTATGAATGTCTTTTCTGGGGAAGTATGATAATGTCAGAGCCTTCAACAATGAGAAGAACACATACCATTATAGCTAGCTATAAAAGGACCCAATGGCAACGTGAAAAATTTTGAAACAAGAAAACTAATGGCCTAATTTATAACAAAACAATTTATAACAAAACAATTTATAACAAAACAATTTATAAAATACAGGTTCGTTTAGTTATCTTCTCCCCATTTTTCAGTATACTTTATAAAACTGGAGTATACAAATGGAGTAACTTGGTACAGTGGAAGTTATTTGTTACAAATATGTATATTTTGTCATCAAAATCCCATTTACAAAATTCTGAACTTGCCACTGGTGAGCAAACATGATATGCTATTACGTAAGTTGGGATATCATAAGGCGACCTTGTCTTCATGATACAAATTTTGTCTTTGAACTGGGGGAAGTAAACATACTACAGTTGGATACAACTACCGATTTAACAATGCTGTGTTACTTAGCTTAGTATTGCTACAGGAGGCCTAAATCTAAGTCAAATTTGTCTGTCGTTATTTGGTAAATTGTTAGTACTGGTCGGTAAGCTATTTTAAAAGGGTGATTGTTCAATTTGAATTTTTTAATTATGTTGATTTGACAAAAATCAGTTGTGATTTAGTTTTAAAATGAAATGAAAAATCATTTTGTGTGAACAAAACGCTATTCAATTTACTTCAGGAACATGATACTCCGAGGAAAAATCAAACCATGTAGATATAATGTCTTTATGAAAATAATTTGTTTTCTGCTTAATTTATATGAAATAAATAGGTAGAAAAGACAATTATTGATAGCAATAGACTTGTTACCTCATAATGTGCAGCAACTAAAAAACAGCGTCTAATATCTCTCAAGGGCAGACAACTCCACTGCCAGACTGCCTTGATATTAATTCACATCAATACCTCATCAGACCTAAAATTACATAATTATATACATATATATACATTTGTAATGAATTTCACAGCAGCAAGTAATCTAATTGATGCATTATGCTTTCAATATTATGGTATATGATATTTTTGATATTTTATTCTTCAAGGTCGTAATGATTTGAAAACTGGAAAGCCAAATGAAAGATCTTTTTATTAATAATTTTCATTTATGTTCTTGTTTAAATCATTTCAATTAGAATTTGTCCCCTTTTTCATCTGTAAAAGAATTAATTTAAAATGAATTGATAAAAGTACAAACTTGCTTATCAAAGAAAAACTCATTTTTGGAAAGGTGTTCCCTAAAAAGGATTTTCAAAATTTAGATTTCAATTTATTATTATAATGTCCAGCAATGATTCCTGTATATAAAAAAAGTAAGATGTGGTATGGTTGCAAATGAGACAACTATCCACAAAAGACCAGAATGACACAAACATTAACAACTATAGGTCACCTTACGGCCTTCAATATCTTTCAGAAGTTTTAATTATACACTGATATAATTTTTCCACGTCTCAACCACCTGTTTTTTCTTCAAAAATATGAGTCTGAATTCAATCATAAAATAATCTTAATACGTTTATTCTCTTTGAAAAACTGCAGATACAAATTGATTTGATTGAGGCAAACTAAATTTGGAGAATGGAAACCAATTTTGGTATGTATGGATAAAGGTACAGACAGAATGTACAAGGGTTACACTTTATAAGACTAATTGGTTGTACTAACATTGACCTTGATCACACTTACCTAGCCTATGGTTATACTTATGTTGACAGTGGTTACAAACTTATATTTATACTATGGTTACATTGTGAATCCTTCACTGGCCATAGTGAAATTTTTTTTTCAAGGTTTCCAAGTTTCTCTGAATCTAACCCAGGCAAAACATGCTTGTATATATATACTCTAACTTATTTGTTTATTTTGTGTTAAAAAAAGATTTATAACCTGCTTTGCTGATCATGATTAATCTTATGCTAAAAGTCTTTACAACAAAGGTTTTACTAAAATCATCACAGGTATAAGAGTAACTGAACATTATCAGTGATTCATGCATGTAAATGGGGTCAAGGTCAGATTCCTACAAGACAGGCTTATTAACCTTACAATCATTCCGTGTACCAAATATAGTTGACCCATTACCATGATTACTGGAGGTATATTATATATGAAACAGACTTAACCAAGAAGAACAAAAATAGACATCATTGAGATGGGAGCAATCTTTTAAGTAGGCACTGGACGACCTGTAATGGGGTTGTCAACTGAAACCAAATATTTTAACCTTCATCTTTGACCTAGGAAGACGGACAGACTGATCACAATATACATGTAACTAACCACCACCAGACAGGGCCCTAATAACAAGAAAAAAAAGAAAATGCGACCTTCAATGGAAAAACTGACAATCCTAGAGTTAATTTAAAGATTGAAGTAAAGCACACTGAGCTGGATTTTTAACATGCTAGTTCACAAGATTAATAGTCTGCAGGTAGACATATCACCTACCTAGAAACTTGATTCTGACTCTGAGAACAGTCTTTGTTCTTACTCGTAGTGTGCCTTGTGTTTAGGAGGGAAGCAGAAAATACCAATTTTAAAGTCATTAATTTGACCCTGTCCTGGGTTCACCGTAATTCCTAGAAGAGTTCAAGAAAGTTCAAGAAAGTTCAAGAACTTGAAATCTGTTCTAGAACATTTTTCGCAGGGGGAACTTACAACCCCATATTTACAGAGAAAACGCTACCAGTAAGTGACCACCGAGGCTGTGTACCAATGAATCATTAAAATGAGGTCAAGGTCAGAGGATACCTATCAGACAAACATGTACCCAGTACATCTTTAAATAATCATTCCGTACATTAAACACACTACATTTGTTTGCACCTGTATTAATTAAGTCAGGAACATGATGTTCAGTGGTTTTTGTTTGTTGATGTGATTTTTCTCATTCTTCTTTTTCATGTAGATAAGACTGTTGGTTTTCCTTTTTAAATGGTTTTACACTAGCCATTTTTGAGTGATTTTTGGACCATTTATAGCCTGCCTTAAAGTTTAAACCAAGGCTCTGGATTGAAGACCGTATTTTTGACCTATAATGGTTTACTTTTATAAATTGTGACTTGGATTGTGAGTTGTCTCATTCGCACTTTCACTACATCTTTTTATTTCTATCAAATATAATTAACATATTGCGTATCATAAGTATTGGCATCTGATAAACAAACCAAAACACAAAAAACGTTACATTAACTAATGAACCATGAACACAAGGTCAAGGTTAGACAAAACCTGCCAGACAGATCATGAAATGTACATGTATGTATTTTGCTTACATTCTTCAAAGTATATATGGGAAAAGGTTATCTAATCATGTAACTTTAACCTTCATCAATATTTTATGAACATTATGAAATAAGGTCAAGGTTAGATCTGACAGATATATAGACCTTGCAAGGATCTCATATACCAAATATTATTTGTCCATTGTTAAAAGTCATAAAGTGACCTGATAATTTTACATCTTTTAAGTTTTTTCAATATGGCTATCACCATGATCACAGAAATCAAGATTTAAATTAAAATATGTATTTTTTGCAATGCTATTGGTTTCTCTGATCCTTTCCATTTCAATTGCATTAATATGCCAAGACTCCAGGTATTATACAAAACTTTTAAATGGTTTATCACTGGCAATCATATAGTTTAATTAATTAATAAGCAGCTAAGTTTAACTTTTTTGGTGAGGTGAATTTGTGTAATTGTGTTGATATGTAATCAACATTTACCTCTCTGATCACATCTCAAAAATACTAAAAGTCAATAATAAAAAGTATAATTTATTAAAAGGACAGAAACAACTACTCTGATGGACAATGTTTTTGGAATAGCATGATCAAAAGTCTCTTTTTTTCTCAAATAAACAGAAATGTTTCTAACACATGTATCATGAAATTTTCACTTCATATATTTGGGCTTTATTGCCTTCAGCTGCTGCACATCCTATGAAAGTATGTCTAGAGTCAGCAACACAAAAAGCTGATGGGATAAATACTACAAATTTGCTAATATCACACCATCTAATTAAATTTCCAGAAGAATTAAAAAAATATAAAATAGAAGAAGCTAAGTTTGAAACTACAATATTGTCAGAATCTGTAGTGAATGCACGGTATGGTTCAAAAGGTTTTTTGTCTGTGTTAACTTCTGGATGGCCACTGAAGGTATTTAGAACATCTCCATTCCTATTCAGTATAACCACTCTGCCTACAAGGGCTATATCATCCTCAGATAATCTGTCCAATACACAGATATTACCATTCTTTGTTATGGTTATATTCCTAATATGTGTAAATATGGGATTTCCATGTCTGTCAAATTCGTATATATTTTCCTGTTTCCCGTTTCTATCCAAAACAACCACAACCCGTCTTCCATTGGCTGGGTAAACTAAATCCCCACTATAAGCACCAACAGTGACTTTTCCATCTGGGTTTACATGAACAGCTGATATTCTTAGTCCTTGTTTAACATCATAAATGGAATCAGTCACCTCACCAGTTTGACCACTTATCTGCTTCAGTAAAGATCCTCCTGGTATAAAAAGGAGATCTTTAGATTGAGTACATGCCATACCAAGGACTTCAACCTCTATTTGATAAATTACCTTCAATTTGCTTCCTTCTATTTTAACTTTCTGTAGTACGTTTTTGTCCTTTATCCACAATGTACCTTCAAAACCAGCTGCTATATGACGTATGCTGGAGATTTTAGAGCAAAATTCTTTTATAATTTTGATTTCACCCTTTATTGAAACATTTTGTAATGAACCAATGTTATAAGCATTTATCTCTCCAGGTAGAAATATTGGAATAGAATCAAACTTGGTGCCAGGTAGTGTGATGATTTCCTCCATTGATTGAACTAACCCCAAACCATCCACAAAGACTCTCTTGCCATCATTTGATTGGATGATATCTTCAACCTCTGAGTTTTGGGATTCCAAACTTCCAATCAGAAGTGTCACTTCATTTTCTTCTTTTTTGGTAGTTTGATGAAGAGCTTCCCATCTTTTCATTACTTCAAATTTTAATTTCTCTATGTGTTTATCAACTTCTTTCTTTAGTTCATTTTTCTGAGTTTCTATTTTCTTCATGACATTTTCCAATCTTGAATGTTCACTGCTTTCAATATCTTTGACTTCTGCTTTTCTTTTCTTCAGCTCATCTATTTTAGTTTTTATATTCTTTTGTCCTGACTTCAATTTGTTGGTATGGATTTCATATCCCTCTTTGATGGCTACCAAACCATGGCCATTATGGGTTTCAGAGATACAAAGGGGACATACTAAACAGTCACAGGATTTGCAAAACATAAAGCATGTCTGTTTTAAATGATTTTGACAACTTATACTGGAAAAATCTACTTCTTCTGCATGGAGACCCACTTCCTGGATAGATACAACTTTGTGATCCTTGGCAAATTTGAATTTCACATGAATTTTCTCTTTACATTTTTCACACATGAGCATGTCACAATTTAGGCACTTCCATTCTATTTTAGTGTTCTCCTCACAAAGACTACAAGAAACTGAAACCTGTCCCCCTCCACATGCCATAACGTATTATAAAACTTCCAATATGTCTGCCAGATATTTTACTTCCTTCATTTGAACTTACAACTGATATCTGAACCTAAATATAGTTTGTTATTTATCATGTGACATACACAATTAACTATACACTCTTAACTATCAGAAATAAGAATTCTTTTATAACAGTGTAATTATCATAGATAAGATACACGTATTGTATAAAGATCAATTTAAATGTTTATAAGCACCTTGATTTGTTTTAATAAAATGTTTAAACAAGATCCTCTAATGATGATAGTCAAAGGCAGATTAAGGGTGGGAGGGGCAGGCCCCTCCCCCTTTTTGAGAAAAAAATGGTTGCTTATATAGGAAATCACTAAAGCCTGACTGGAGTGGGCCCCCACTAATGAAAATTTCTGGATCTGTCACTGATAGTGGCTAATTAAGGTTGATGAGAAGAATAAGTCAGTCATCAGAGCAATCTCAGTCTCAATATCAATGCAGATGTTGTATCCAAAAAATATAGGAAAGTATATGCCATAATGCACTCAAACCAAAGAATTATGTGGTCATATGCAACTAAACTTCATTGTACATGTGAAGCCTTCATTAATGAGCCAAACACTAAATGCTACATTTTGAAACAATCACTAATTCCCAAGCACCTGTCACTATTAAAAGATCAGGTAAATATTTGTACATAATCTATTTATTCATATCAACTTTGATCTTTTGAGTTAATTATATTTAAAAAGGTAGAGGCTTTCAAGAACCTGTATTGTAAAATGGAATCTTTGACTAATTGTAGTCAACTCCATATTATAAAACCTCTACATATTTTTTTTATAATCTCTTATGTCTAATGTGGCCAAATTATTTGTATATAATGCTAACAAATGAAATACAAACATTTTCATTCTAATGATAAAGAAAACTTACATATACAAATTCAACTTAAATATTTTCTCTTTATCAAATTCATTGATTTTCATGTCGTTGATCAATAAAAGTTAAAAGTCATGACCTACAACTAGTATTTTGATTTTAAGTATTGTCAATTTTGATCTACTTTTTTTCCAACTGAATAAACTTAAATTTTACATTATGTATTTGTAAATTTATCATAAAATGTAATATGATTGAAAAATTATTCACATATGATAGAGCAATGCACAGGGGCTTTTGAAAAAGTCAACTCTGTTGGTTAAACTTGATTATAAATCTGTTCTTATCTATATAATAATGACATAAACATCAGTTTTTATATATTTAACAATGTATTATGTACATCTACTCTTGTCTTCTTATCTTTAATAATGAAATTAACAAATAAAGAAAGTTAAATCTTCATATTTTAAATTTAAACCAAATATTCGACTTACATTTATTAAAGTAACTTAGTAAATTTGTTTGCATCTAAATCTTATTTTTCTTTGTATGAAATACAATTGCCTACTCAAATAAATCAGTTCTACTAATAGATTAAATCTGAAATTTCAGATTTGAATTTTAAGTACTTTTGTTTGTTTTCTCATGCAATTTTATAACAAGATCACAATAAATTGAAAGTGTAACTTCAAAAAAACTCTTTACCAATCTTCCTATTGGCTGTTTTATATGTTTCAAAAGAGTGAAAAGGTGTGATATAAAAAAGAAGATGTGGTATTATTGCCAATGGGACAACTTTCCACAAAAGACCAAAATGACACAAACATTAACAACTATAGGTCACCGTACAGCCTTCACCAATGAGCAAAGCCCATACCGCATAGTCAGCTATAAAAGGCCCGATAAGACAATGTAAAACAATTCAAACGAGTAAACTAACAACCTTATTTATGTAAAAAAATAAATGAAAAACAAATATGTAACACATAAACAAACGACAACTACTAAACTACAGGCTCCTGACTTGGGACAGGCACATACATACATAATGTGGCGGGGTTAACATGTGAGCATAGATCTTTCCAAATCTACATCAAATGTAATACTTTAATGAAATTGAATCAAAGGGAAATTACTTTATTTAAAGTCATTCTATCTTGACTGGACCACAAACCTGGCCTTGAAATCATAAAACTTTGCTCAGTGCTTGGAGCACAAAAATCATGCTCCAAACATGAAATCCAGCATTTTGATTGGTTGATTCCCAAGTCTGAGTGCAAAAATCGTGCTCCAAAGTTTTATGACCGCAAACTATTATTTAATACTAATATATTTGCCAAAAACAAAGAATAGAGTAAATTGGATTAAAAAGATGAAATAAAGAGACTAAAGGGGTGCTAAAATAGAAAGAACGAGAGAATAATGGACAAAATTTAAACATGGAGATCATTAAAATGGCTTAACATGTTGTCTGCTCTATGGTCGGGTGGTTGTCGCTTTGACATATTCACCATTTCCTTTCTCAATTTTAAGAATACATAATTCAGTTAACCTAATATACATTATATTAGCAATTTAACATTAAACCTATTTCAACTGAAAATGTTCTGTCAACAAAAAGAAGATACTAAAACGACAAACAAAAGCCATAAAAAAGGCAGACTATATCATAACTTAAAGGAGAAATATGAATTAATATACAAAGAGTTTCACAGAAAATCAAAGACTTTGAAAATTGACCTCTTACCCAGGTGCATATCTTTATAATTGGGAGCCAATTAGGAAACAAGTACAATATAGCCATCGGCTTTTACATCACTAAATGAATAACAAGGTCAAACAGAGATTCCGACCTTGACACAGAATAGTTCAATGTTTTGATCTCAACATAGAAAAACATGAGTTTTAAATAGAAAGGATACAAATATAACAGCTTTATTGTGCCTAGATACTTTTTAATTATTTATAGCATCCATATTTAGATAGCAAACTTATGCAAAGCTAATGTTTTCATTCTTGTATGAAAAAACCTTGACTAATCATACTAAGCCCAATTCTTTACTGTAATTTCAAAATAAAAATTTACAGTAGAAGCCTTCCTCTGTGTGTTGACCAATTTTCTTGCAAAAGGTTAATTGATCTTTAAAGTTACATAAACTTAGAATAAAAATGTTGGCAAATGCAATCAGAATTTATATGTATTGTCATTGAATGCCCTTGATTGTTTGTATATTCTGGAACAGTTCTAAAAAAATGGATTTTAATCAAAATGTATGTGTTAGAGTACAAATTTTTTTTACTTCCACACAAAGTATGAAAAGGTACTTGACCTTGTACTGACATAACATGAAATAATAAGATGGTTCAAATGAGACAGTTAAGTTATATTCCTCAGACTAAATGATAAAATTAAAATTGAGAATGGAAATGGGAAATGTGTCAAAGAGACAACAACCGGACCATAGAAGAAACAACAGCAGAAGGTCACCAACAGGTCTTCAATGTAGCGAGAAATAATTCCTGCACCCGGAGGTGTCCTTCAGCTGGCCCCTATACAAATATATGCTCTCTCCGTGTTGAAGGCCGTACTTTAACCTATAATGGTTTAATTTTTAAATTGTTATTTGGATGGAGAGTTGTCTCATTGGCACTCACACCACATCTTCCTATATCAGACTAAATGATGTAGATATTAGCAATATTATGTCACCATACAACCTTCAACCATGAGCAAAATCCACACAGTAATTAAGCTTTAAAAGCTCAGGTATAAGATAAATAAGTACATATATTTTGGTACACATCTTTTCATAGTATGCCATATTATAATCATTATATTATTGATAATTCTTTCTTAAAATGTACCTTTTAAAATAACTTGATATCTTTACTGATGATGCACTAACAAGGAGTGTACCATTGTAAAAGTCCTTGTAAATGTTAAATGAGGGCCACCATGAGGGAAGACAAGTAATTGTAGCCTGAGCTACCCACTTTTAGTAAAGAATTTGTTAATAATGTCAATATTATCAGTATTTTTATCATTTTTATGAATGACACCAAAGTTTCATCATCATTGAGCACAAATATTGACTATATTTTGTCATTTATAAAAATGTATCTTTAAAACTAAAAGTGGCTTTTTGATGTCTTTAAAAGCCATCAAATTTTGAATTAAAAAAAGTTTATTTTAAATAAAATTATTCAGTAATAATTTAACTAATCAATTGATGAAAGTCATATTGTTTAATCAGTATTACAAATCTGTCAATGTATCAACTTAATGCTTAAATTTGTATGATTTCAAAGAGGTTTTTTTCTAAATTTTAAAATAATCGTTCATTTAAGTTATAGAACAAAACTAATTCCATAATGAAAGACGGGTCACCATCAAAGAAGACTTTTTTTTTTAATGTTTAAATAATCCTGCATTCAAGTTATATAAAAACATAATGAAAGACAATCATCAAAGAATAATTACATAAAAGAACTTTTTGTTATTTGCACTTGACAACAGCTGTTTTCACAAGCAGCACGTTTAAAAAAAATGTGTTAGCTAAAGGAAATTTTATATAATTAGAAATCGTTAAAATTATAAACCGATATTATTTCACACTGCTTCATAACAAACTCTAAATGGTTCATGAATTTAATTTGACCAATAGGCATTTTCTTATTTATTTTATGACAATTTCACAACAATTTCTTGCATGCTTCTTTTAATAACAGAGTTGAATTTTATCGAAATTGCATTTTCTTACAAACAATTTGTAAACTTATCTGATGCTCCTAATCAGAAGTTGTGACAGAAATATTTCAAACAGCTTCTTAAAAATCATTCTTCTTTTGAATTATCAAATTACATAATATAACAAAGACAGCTATTACAAAACTATAATCATTGAATTATTCACTATTTTCATACATGTACGTACCACTAAAATCAATTTTTGTTTCATATAGGGTAAATATTGACTCTCTGTAACTAGAACAGTGACTGACCCTAAATATTTTCTATAAAATATTTGGAGCACAATCGTATTATTGACTCTGTTCTGTTTGTAGAAATAAATGAACAAGGTCACTTTTTAGTAACCTGTATTTTTCCTAGCTTTTTAAGTCATTTGAACTCTAGCGAAAAGTTGTACAGTCTCATAGTCTATCATACTGCACATCTCCTTATTTTATACATTGTAGTATAAATTTATACATTATTTGTTTCTTTATTTGTGGATGTTAATTTCCATCTTTAGCTTCGTGATGCTCTGACCTTAAAAACAGAAGTCATACTTCAGTCTCATACTCATAACCCGCCTGTCAGATGGTGTGATAACTATTTCTTTTAGTCCAATTGTTCTATACTCATGAAAAAACTTGTAGCAAAACTAAGAAATTATGAAATTACTGTATTCATAAGATGTGGTGTGTTATTTGTGTTGTAAAGTATAACTTACCAATTAAACACAATAACTTTTACATAAGCAGGCGTAACATTTCAGACTTAAAAAAAGAAAATTATCATGGAAAAAACTAGTCAATTGATCGATCTTGTTTATAATGACACATTAACACCAAAAACCCCTCTATACACAAACCCATCCATTTTCTGGTGCCAAAGTTATATAGGGTTTGAATGATAAATGATCTAAAAAAAACAAACAAACCTAGTCATAATGTTTGAATTCACAGTTTTTTTCTTGTTGTTACGGTGATGAATGTGTATATATTGCATACTTAACAAGGTCAAGACATTAAGAATTAGCATAAAAAGTGTACATCTTGACACCACAGTGTTTTATTGCTGAAAAAAGGGGGAGGGATAAATTGTTAAAAATCATTGGGGTAAGGGGTGGTTTTTTTTAGAGGATAATATAATTGTTTCTAAAGCAATGACTAAGCAATAATAGCATGGATTTTTTTTTCTATTTCCACTTTCAAAGTTTGACAAGTATGTATGGGTTATTTTGAACTTCTACAATTTCAATTTATACTACACTACAGGTATTACAGAAACTGAACAAATCAATGACCAATTAAAATGAGGTCAATGTCAATTTAAAACCCTGCCAGACAGACATGTGTATATATATATATATCTTACAATAATTCTATCCATACACACAAATAGAGTACTCAGTCAACCTATTACTTATGGTATCTGAGAAACAGAAATCACAAAAACTGTACTTTATATCCAAAGAACATTCAGAGGAATAAGGTCAATGTCAAATGAATCCTGCCAGACAATTACATTCATTCCATACAAGAGCAAAATCCTGTATAAATAGAAGATCGGATGAAAATAAACAAACTTGACCTGATCTTACACTTTTTTGCAGCACATAAGAAAAACTAAGGAGAACACTATCATAAGACATAAGTTTTCCTGGTCAGTCATCTGTTATTTAATATGACCATCATGTTTTTATTAATAGGCACATAAATTGACCCATAAAAGCACGAACCTGATCCTTGAATATAAAGTATTGACAATGTCAAAGTATTATGAAAATATGAAAATAAAAACATGTCAAAAACAGAACAATTATGCCGTAAACTTTATAGAGGGCAAAAAGTATTTTGTTATAACAATTTATCATAATTCAACTTTATCATCTTTAAAGGTTTCTTGGTGAAACTTCACAGTCCCTGCCAAATTAGCTGAACTGAGGAACTGTTGTCATTAATTATACATTAAATAGGTGTCTACCAGGTGAAATTCAGAAGGTGTAAGAATTCATTAAAACTAAATTTGTGCCTAGTTGCTTATTTACCAGATTCCCTCCATTGCAAGTTAGCTGGATTATTGTCTAATTATTTTTTTCAGCATTTTAGATGGTCCTTTCATATAAACAATTTCTAATGAGAACTAATAAAATGATCAGCTTTTGCAACGTGTAACAGTTTTGGTTCATCAAACCAAATGTGCAAACTTGGAAAGAATTTTGGGGGGGAATTTTTCTGCTACAATTTCGAAAAGTAAAACTCAATTACAGTGCATATTTGTCAATTAGTTCCACCTTGCTCATGCTTTTTGTAAAGATATCAACAAAAATAATGCCAACCATGCTAAAATGTTGAAGACCAAACTTTGACAGATAAATTATAATGGTTTACTTTTACATATTATAACTTGGGTGGAGAGTTGTCTTATTGGAACTCATACCACATCTTCTTATATCTATCAGATGTGCATCATGAATTATTTCTTAAAGTTGGGACAAATTCATAGACCCATTAATAGCAATACATTTTTAAAGTAAATGTCATTAAAACAATATGTATATCAACAACTGTTACACTATTTAACATAACATATAAACCATATTGCACATTATCAAAGAAAATGTTTGTAGACTGACAACAGATTACTTATAATAATACTTTTATACTTTTATAAATATAGTACCTTAAAAAAAATCATAATGTACCTAAGCTTTGACATATATCATATACAACTTATATTCTATTTTAAACTCTGTTAGATATTTACTTCAAGGCTCTTACAATATGTTACTGGCATATTTAAATAGAATGTGATGAAACAGCAGTCCAACAACATAAATAACCAAGTCAGCAAAATAGGCCAACCTACAGTTTCAACAAGAAATAGGTGTTACACTGTGTTACAGGTTTATAGAATATAGAATCATCCATGATGGAATACACAACAAATACAGAGTAATAAGCAGTCACGGGGGGATCAAGCCATTTAAAAAAAAAAGGGGTGGGGTTCCAACTATATGTCCCCATTCAAATGCATTGATCGGCCAAAAAAAGGGGGGTTCCAACCCCCCTGGATCCGCCATTGATAAGCCATACAAGAAAAGAGAAAAATGGAAGAGGAAAAGGGGGGGGGGGGGCAAATTTTCTAATTTCACAACACAAATAAGCAAGTCAACACGAGACCAAACTACAGTGACAATAATAGACAGGTGTTGTTTATTCATTATGAAGGTCTATGTTAACAGAAAAAAGTGGTGAAAAGGGGGGGATCTTCTTTCAAGATTTAAATAACTTTTCTAGTTGGCAAATTTAATGTATCATATACCTGAACATAAATGAAATATTTGCCACTGGACATTAAGTAAGCATGAAAAATTTAACCTTTGAATATGAATATTATGCAAAAAATATTTTGCAACTTTATATATAATTTTATAATTTGCACTAATATTAGTGTAATTATTAACACTTCTTTATCCTTTCTTTTGTTCTCAGATATGTCTAGGGCAAAGTATTTAGTTTACACTTCTCCAACCATGTCATTGAAATTTTCTCTTTATAGAAGCCTAGTGAACAAATCTATTAAATTAATTGTATTCTATTATAGAACATATTGTACTGGATCAATATTGTATGCAAAATAAACTGTTTAATAATGTCAAACAATATGTTGTGTCATATAAAAACAGCCAGTTTTTAGTACAAAAAATTACATTACCACGATCATTAAGTGATTTGTATTGTAGGTTATTTGATAGTAATTATAATTTATTAGACAAATCAATTAGAAATTTAATCACTTAATTTGTTCATTGAAGTAGTGTAATTTGAGACGTTAATAGACCATTTAATTTAATTGGATTTTATATCTTATGGTTTCCAGATTGAAGAAAATTGAAATGAGATACAATACACGGACTCAAGGAAGAAATAAAGAGGCGCAAGATACCAAGTGTACTTTTAAATCTCACAAGATGAAGAAACAAGAATGTGTCCAAAGTACACGGATGCCCCACTTGCACTATCCTTTTCCATGTTCCATGAACCATGAAATTGGGTAACAATCTAATTTGGCATTAAAATTAGAAAGATCATACTATAGGGAACATATGTACTAGGTTTCAAGTTGATTGGACTTCAGCTTCATCAAAAACTACCTTGACCAAAAACTTAAACCTGAAACTCCCACTTTCATTTTCTATGTTTAGTGGACAGTGAAATTGGAGTCAAAAGTCTAATTTGGCTTTAAAACTAGAAAGTTCATATCATAAGCAACAAGTGTACTAAGTTTCAAGTTGATTGGACTTCAGCTTCATCAAAAACTACCTTGACCAAAAATGTTAACCTGAATGGATGGACGAACGAACGAACGGAGCCACAGACCAGAAAACATAATGCCCTCTAGTTTAGAAGGTGGGGCATAAAAATTATGACGACAAGACTGAATAATGAAATATTACAAAAAGCAATATAGAATATAACAAAGAAGATGTGGTTACGATTGCCAATGAGAATACTGTGCACACGAGACCAAAATGACACAGACATTAACAACTATAGGTCACCCTACGGCCTTCAACAATGAACAAAGCCCATACAGGCTATCTACAAAACACTCCATAGAAAACTAAATATAAAAAAGAAGAAGTGGTATGATTGCCAATGAGACAACTATCCACAAAAGACCAAAATGACACAGACATTAACAACTATAGTTAACTGTATGGCCTTCAACAATGAGCAAAGCCCATACTGCATAGTCAGCAATAAAAGGCCCTGATAAGACTAAGACTGTGCAAAATGAGTCCTGAGTCTAAAATAAATGTTACAGATATTGAATTTTAAAGATATGCCACTAACAAAAGATGTCCTAAATGACCAAACATAAAATGTTGACATGTGACATACAGATATGTCTTGGCTGTAAATAATTTGGATAATAATGCAAAAAGGCAATATTTTAACTAAGCAAAACTATTGAAGTTGATGGAGGCGTGAAACAATAATCCTGTCTTTAAAATTGAGAATAGAATGGGTCAAAGACAATAACCCAACCATAGAGCAGACAATCGCCAAAGGCCACCAATGAGTCTTCAATGCAGCGAGTTGAAGTTAAATGATTTATTATAAGTAATGTTATGACTGGTTAGCTTTAAACTAATCGACAAACTTCAGAACCAGTTTTAATCAGTTAAAAGCAGTTTTATAACCGATAATTTTTAAACTTTAAATGAGACCTATGCTGGATTTTTTTTTAAGAAATTGGTATTTTGCATAATTTTATTTCAAATTTCACACAAAAAAGTCATTAAAAAGTTATGCTCTAAAAGTTTGTTGTTGTTATGGTTTACTATTATATGTGAATAGAAATATTTGGTGTAAACAAAGATTTTATCTATGACAGATAAACTATTTGTTTACACCAATATTACTGTGTAATGACATATTGTGATTTTAGTATGTGATCTGTCTTTAAGTTGTCAGTATTTTGACAAAATACTTTCTCTGTGTAAAAGATAATGTGTGCTCTAGCATCTTTAAATTGCTATCAATCAATCAATTATGAATTCAAATAAGTAGAAACAAAAAAGTTGTCAATACTGGAATAAAATTGTTGATGTCCTATATTAAGGATAAATATCAGGCTTTGATCACATGGGCCTATTGTTTCAGATATATAAAAAGTACAGGTTCCAGCCCCGGTGCCGGGGAGGAAGTTACGAATCAAATCTACTCTAATATTGTTAGGTTGATTTTCTAGGCACTTTATATATATATATATATACATGTATATATATTATTTAACAATCAACAACAACAACAAAATAATTGATAAATTTATGCTAAATTTTTCATATCACTTCTTTTACAAAGTTCTTCAAGATGACAATCTCTCTTTTCCAAAGTTTTGGCCTTCTACTCTACTGCCTAAACAACATATGTGTCAGAAATAAAATGGATAGATTGCTTTAACTCTATCTTCAGAAATAAGAAAATACAGTCAATAGACAATAACATTTAGTCCAAGAAATAATTAAAATTCTTAATATGCAATCAAACAGACAACTTTATAGGATAAACAAAACAATTAGATACATTTAGCTTGATAGGGAAAACACAGCCTGCAAGCCATAGTTGGCCAAATGTAATTTTATACCAATCATTCAAATAATCTTATTGTTGATCAAATCAAAGTCTTACCAAAAAAACAGGATATGAACTGTATCTAAAACCATGTTCAGTGACCTATAGTTGTTAATCCAATTTGGTCTCTTGTGGACAGTTGTCTCATTGGCAATCATACCACATCTTCTTTTTTTATATTATACATACTGTGGATTTGTTAATTTTCGTGGAAAATTGGAAACCAATTTCTTGGATTGAAAAAAAAAGGGTTTTCTTCAAGTCTGCATTAAAAACCCTAAAACAATTTTTTTTTATCTAACCTTAAAATTAGGGATTTACCTGCACCTAGGAAATCCATGAAAAATTGGTACCCCATGAATAATTATGAAACTACAGTATATTCAGATGGGTAAAGGTATAGGCCAAGAAATAAGACAGCAATACAATTACACAAAGAACCAATAACAAAGTGGTCTATTGTTATTGAACCTTTGCTGACCTTTATATATTTTTGGATAATTTAATTTACCCAATAATTATTATTTTGTATATATCTATGATGAATGTTTACTCAATTTTAACTGCTGGATCCCAATTATTGTCACATTCACTAATTATTTTGTCAACATAACAACACTTTCAGAGTTTCTACAACTGTCATACAAGGTACAGGTCATGGCAAGCAATATATAAAACAGAGTTCTCGATAACTGGGGTTCCTAGGGATATGACCACCACATTTTGGGAAAGTACCAACTCAATTTTGATAATTTGCAATAGAAATGATAGTGAGGACCTGCATATTTTCTTCAAGGACCACCAGGCAAAAACAGATTTTGAGAACTCTGAAAATACCAGGAAAATTTAAAATGTTTGTACTCAGAATAAACCAATCAAAAGTCTTGTGTTTTGAGCAACAGTTTTGTATCATGAGTGCAGGGCAATGTTAAATTACCTTATGGCTAGGTCAAACCTATTGTTTTCTTAGGAAAAATGCATGAACCAAGTTCATATATGATACAGCTGTTTTCGAGTCTGTTTGGAGATATAGTTAATATAAAAAAATATATGTCAAGTTCAACCGCAGTCTTCCTGGCAGCCTGTTTTATTCTCGGGTAAAAATAATATTTCGGATATCCTGAGAAAACCACAACCTTGTAACTCTTATTTATACATCAAAAACTGTGTTATATTGTACTGTTTATAAGTACTTTATATATCATATATTAATATACGATGATGCACTAAAAAGGACCTGAGCAAGGACAATTGTCTAGACTTGTAGTTGTAATTACCAGTAACCCTAAATGAAGTACAGTTTTATTTAATTCTTCGTCTTAATTAGCTTCCCTGTTTCCCTTTTATTTGTATAGATTTATCATTTGTTAATGTCGAACACCAATGTCAGGACACATGGAAATATCAGTCATAGGCTGATCCAGCCCCCCCCCCCCCCCCCCCCCCCCCCAATTTTTCATGGGAAAAATTTGGTTGATTATATACGGCATCACTAAAGCATGACTGGAGCTGGCCCTCCCTTAGGTCTAGATCCGCCAATGATAGTGGCCAGCTACTATCAATGGAGGAAGCCATCTGTACCCAGACTGCCATAGACCACTATCCACTTTAACTGGCATTTTATAATCTTAGTTGACAAAAATCAGAGTCCAAAACACCTTGCTACAAGCTGAGTCCAAACTCACAATTTCAGTGTTGTAAGGTTACGGGTTACTAGCAATGAGTATTTCTTCAACTTCAACCCCATGAAGGCCTTTTCTTTGAAAAATATATCCTGGGCTATTACAACAAGAGGCTCTCAAGAGCCTGAATCGCTCACCTTAATTTTCTTGGTTAAATCTCTCATCAATGATTATTTTGGCTTTTCAATTTATTTAAATGTTCTTTGAATCGTCCTATTTTCTTCAAAAGCAAAAAAAAAATCATTTTCTCCTATATTCTATTTTAGCCATAGGAGCTATGTTTCTTGACATACAAGGAAATGAAATATAAAATTTATACTAGATACTCTGAAACTCATTTAGCCTAAGTTTGGTTGAAATTGATACAGCAGTTTCAAAAGAGAAGATTTCTTAAAGTAAGTCAACATGATGAACAAATTGTGAAAAAAGTCTTTAAAGGGCAATAACTCCTTAAGGGGTCAATTGACAATTTTGATCAAATTAACTTATTTGTAGATCTTACTTTGCTTAACATTTTTGGGGCATTCAGGGGCATTATACCTGAAAAACCAGTTACCCAATTTGGCTGAAAATTTCAGGACAGGTAGACCTTGACCTAATAAATACTTTAACATCTTGTCTTATTTGCTCTAAATGCTGGAGTTTTTGAGATATAAGCCAAAAACTGCATTTTACTCTGTGATCTATTTTTAGCCATGACGGCCATGTTTTTTGACGAAATAAAAAATAAAGCACAAACTTTATTTTATACACCCTACTGATCATTCAGTTGAAGTTTGGTTGAATTTAGTTGAGTAGTTTTAGAGGAGAAGATTTTTTAAAGTTAGCAAATATGATGAACAAATTGTGAAAAATTGTCATTAAAGGACAATAACCCCTTAAGGGGTCAATTGACAATTTTGGTCATATTAACTTATTTGTAGATCTTACTTTGCTGATCATTTTTGCTGTTTACAGTTTATCTTTATCTATAATAATATTCAAGATAATGACCAAAAACTGCAAAATTTCCTTAAAATTACCAAGTAAGTGGCAGCAACCCAACAATTGGTTGTTTGATTCATCTGAAAATTTCAGGGCTGATAGATATTGACCTAATGAACATATTTACCCCATGTCAGATTTGCTCTAAATGCTTTTGTTTTTGAGATATAAGCCAAAAACTGCATTTGACCCCTATGTTCTATTTTAAGTAACGGCCGCCA
This sequence comes from Mytilus trossulus, assembly GCF_036588685.1. Lineage (NCBI taxonomy): Eukaryota > Metazoa > Mollusca > Bivalvia > Mytilida > Mytilidae > Mytilus > Mytilus trossulus. The sequence goes on along the minus strand of NC_086382.1, from coordinate 1,190,936 downwards.
TGTTTTTTGACAGATCAAAAATCAAAGCACACACTTTGTGCAGGATAATCTAAGGAACAATCATGTTAAGTTTCATTCAAATCCATTCAGTAGTTTCAGAGGAGAAGATGTTTGAAAAATTGTTAACGACGACAGACGACGACGACGACGACGACGTCAACGACGACGACGACGACGTCAACGACGACGGACGCCAAGAGATGAGAAAAGCTCACATGGCCTTTTAGGCCAGGTGAGCTAAAAAACAGTTTTTAGGAAGCCCATCTTGCAAAACCATTAGATATCATTTAAATTTTCAGTTTGAGAACGGAGGAAATTTTACAACTGCATAAATCAATACATATTTTACTACATCTCGAAAGATCTGGACTACAGACATCTCTTTAGTGATATCATTTACTTCAAAATATTGGTTTCACTCAAATTCTTATATACAATTTAACATTGAAAAGCTAGAATACTGTCAGAATGATCCAAAAAGATACCAGGAGTTACGAAAAATACTGGAGAGACCAAACCAACTATCAAACACTTGATTCCTCTGAGGAAACAGACAATAACAACATGAAGAACACATAGTCTAGGTAGTCAAACATGGAACAGACATAAAATGTTGAGGGGTTAGAACAAAATTGATTCAAACATGCATAAGCTTTGCTTTTTCCTGATGCAGGCTTTAACTTTTATTTTTATTGAATTTTATATTAGGAGCAGACATTTTATAAGCCTTAAGTTTACAACCCTCATACTTTTGAATTTGACAGATGCCTTTTACATGACAAATATAAATTAGTATACAGGGTAATACTTTTTTCAAAGTACATTTTTTATTTCCTATTTTAGATTGATATCAGTCATTACAACGCTACTCAATTTCCGCTTTAAGTAGGTCGTAAAAATGGAGAAAACTAATACAGGACCATAAATAGACGGGATATCATGTTTAATACTCGCTGATGCCTTCCCATGGGATCTCTATCAGACGGAGCTGTCCATTAATTCTGTCAGTTTTTCATGGTTTTTCGTTAAAGGATAGAAATAATAGAAGCTGCTTTGAGTATTTTATGGACGGTTAGATTATTGGTATTGCCTCTTTGTTTTTGTCATCAATTTCAGCCTGATATTGACGATAACATCAACAAACCTTATGACCTTGTGGACAATTTGTGATAAATCCATCACAATACCGTTATGTCTTTTCAATAATATCATCACAATTTCAATTATAATGAGAAACCATTGTTATTTAGGTATCGTTTGTCCTTGGGATATTCCAATCATAGAAATTTATCCTTCACCAAAGTCGAGAGAGAACTTTCATCGCTACAGAGTTCACATCTAGCTGTGTGAAGACTTGTTTTACATCTTTCTATTGTAAGTTCACTTACCCCCTAGAGATCTTCACTTTATCCACCATTAAACAATTCTAAAAAATCTACAAATGAGAAAAACACTTTTTAAATTTTTGCAGGTTGAAATGCTTTCCTTAATTTATTTTCATCAGGAATGTTAAACGCTAAATATCTGAAAGCCAGAGATGTAGAAACATTATGAGCTATACGACCATAAGGGACCAAAAAGTATGTCAAAATTCATCTAAGGTCATCTTTGCTTCAAGAAGTTGAAACTTTAATTTTCTTAAAATGTAAAAATTTAGCAACCAGCATTTTTAGATAAATATGTTGTTAATCATGTAAGCACCAAAACTCTGCATGACTACTGAGCTGATGATACCCTTAGGGAATATAGAAGTCTTATATTTTACAATTTTAACTGAAGGACAGAACCAAATAATTAGTCCAATATATAACAAAGAGATGTGGAATGATTGCCAATGAGACAACTAACCACCTTGAGACCAAATGACATAGAAAAATTAGATGTCAGCTCCTCAACTTTGTTTCATTAAAACGAATTGGAAATTTATTGATATTCATGCTAGCAGCATTGACTCAGCTTTAGAACAGAAATATAACATTTGACCTATTTTGTGCTTAGTTAAGTTACCCGATATATATCAACTTTTCATCTTTTGTAGGGGAGCACTTTCATTTATTTTTTGTCAGGAAAAATTATTTCATAGGAATACATGTACAAACTTTCATTTTAATACCATTTTTTTTAACATGAATATTACTAGTTTTCAATGGAAACAGCTATTTTTTCACTTTACTTCCACAACAAAATGATTTAAAAGCAAAAAATATCATTTAAAAAAAATTGCCTACAATTTTAAATTGTGGTTTGAAAATAATTAGAGACAAAATTCTTTGTCACAAAGATAATTATTTGTCCTTGGGAATTTCCAATCAAATCTATCCTTCCACAGAGTCAAGAGAGAACTTTCATTGCTACAGTTCACATCTAACTGTGTGAAGACTTCTTATTTGTCTTTCTATTGTAGGGACACTTACCAACCAGAAAAAACCTAGATCTTGTCTTCACATTCTAGCTTCACCATCAAACAATTCTAAAATACCTACAAAAAAAAAAAACGTTTGTTTTATTGTGTGTCCAAGGTACTCAATATGTCACCAACTATAGTACTTTTTTAGCAGAGAATGTGTTTTTTTCTTGAGAACAAAAATTATATAGGTTCATGAGACTTCTTATTAAAAATTTTAATTCTAACATTTTTTTTCATTTTTTTAAAAACTTTTTTTCAATAGACACAATTTTAAGCTCTTATCTCGCTCCCCTATGGAAACTTATTAGTTTAAAAAAAAAACCAGAAACAAACAAATTATTTAAAAAAAAAACATGGCCCCAATGGCACCCTCCTCCTTATCTTTGAACAAATATAGAACTATATTTATGATAAATTGATAGACTTTTTACAAGTATGCCTTCAAACATTGGCTATAATCATGCAGTTTTCTTTTGTTTAATAGATTTCAGGCATTACATGTATACTATAGAATAATGTTTTTGATCATTGTTGAAGGTTGTATGGTAACCTGCAGTTGTTACCTTGTACACTCAGTCTCTAGTGATGAAATGTTTCATGGCAATCATACCACATCTTCTTATTTTCATACAGACCTTTCAAATTGATAAAAAAATCACTATTAACATTAATACCAACATATCCTTGATTCATAAAAGGGACAAAAAAAAACTGTTATTAAGTAATATTATGACTAAACCGTTGTTTTTATTTCAAACATTGATGATACATACTCTAAAATGACAGAACAAATTCTAAATACTGGTTGTAATGGCTTTTGTTTGTTTTTTTAATTATGAATGATCATGTTATATAACTAAATTTATGTTTGTCAAAATGTAATATTTTTTCCCTATACATCTTGTATTAGATCAACATTAAGAGCATAACTGAATAAACAATTACCTGAGAATATGATTTATAAACAAGGAGCTGTGGAAGTCCAAGGTCAAGGCCAAGGTCAAGAGGCCACTTCAGAAACAAGTTAAGGATAACTATCTTCATCCAATAATGTTATAACTAGATTAAAAATAGAAGTATGAAATGTGTTAGTTAAATAAAAATATACAACAATTTTATTACACATATTGTACCTAGAAATCTGGTGTAAAAAAAGGGGGAACTATTTTTTTATCCAATAATGTTTTAATAAGATTAAAAATAGAAAGTTTGAAATGACTGTTAGTTAAATAAAAATATACAACAATTTTATTACGCATCTTGTTTGGATATGTTCTGATACCTGGAAATCTGATGTAAAAAAGGGAAACTATTTTCATTGCTGTAGCCTTCTAGAAAAAACAGAAAAAAATATACATTTTGAATTTGAAATTTGTAAGTTGATAGAAATATAAAACAATTTTATTGAGCATACTGTTTGAATGCATTCTTGGTCCTTTTTAAAGAAGCATATTAAAACAGAAAACAAATCCAATTTGAATTACTATAGTGTGTAATTCAAATTAATTTTATTAGGCATATTTTTTTTAATGCATTCTTAGACTGAGAACAGTAAAAACTGAGTGAGAAAACAAATTCAATTTAAATTAGAAATATGTTTAAAAGTTCAGTTTTGTGTTCATATTTTTAATGCTTCTAAGATGTGAAAATAGTAAAACCCAAAATAAATTCAATTTGAAATGTGTTAATTAGTCCAGTTATTTTATTCAGCATATTTTTTAAATTTGAAATAGTAATAAAAATATAAATCAATTTCATCAAGCATTTTGTTTGAATGCATTTACCGATCTGCAGATCTGGTAAAAATATTTTAAAAAAGAAAATTAATCCAGTTTTGTTTTGCAGATATATTGCAGTTTTATGTTACCTACAGGAATCATTTATATTATAAAAACTTGTTTAAATAGACATAGAAAGATGCCTTTTATACCAAAAACATTGCCAAAGATTTAAGGGTTATGAGAAGAAATGAAAAACCCTGTTACATCAGTGATGAAAATACTACAACACTGTGACTAACTAATTGATGTCAGTTTGTTTTATTATGTTAACTTGCTGGTTCTCATGTATGTTATAATTATCAATATCATAAATTTTGTTCGGGGGTGTATATGAGGAGTATTAGACAAATATCATACTATATTTATATGAGCTTTGGAAATTTCATTTTAATGCAAAAAAAAACAAAAAAAAAAGTTTTTCTGTTGTAAATCACAGTGTATTGTTTTATGAGTATACATGTCATGCTAAAGAAAAGAAGATGTGGTATGATTGCCAGTGTCATTGATTTGATTTGATATAACTAAATTTATGTTTGTCAAAATGTAATATTTTTTCCCTATACATCTTGTATTAGATCAACATTAAGAGCATAACTGAATAAACAATTACCTGAGAATATGATTTATAAACAAGGAGCTGTGGAAGTCCAAGGTCAAGGCCAAGGTCAAGAGGCCACTTCAGAAACAAGTTAAGGATAACTATCTTCATCCAATAATGTTATAACTAGATTAAAAATAGAAGTATGAAATGTGTTAGTTAAATAAAAATATACAACAATTTTATTACACATATTGTACCTAGAAATCTGGTGTAAAAAAAGGGGGAACTATTTTTTTATCCAATAATGTTTTAATAAGATTAAAAATAGAAAGTTTGAAATGACTGTTAGTTAAATAAAAATATACAACAATTTTATTACGCATCTTGTTTGGATATGTTCTGATACCTGGAAATCTGATGTAAAAAAGGGAAACTATTTTCATTGCTGTAGCCTTCTAGAAAAAACAGAAAAAAATATACATTTTGAATTTGAAATTTGTAAGTTGATAGAAATATAAAACAATTTTATTGAGCATACTGTTTGAATGCATTCTTGGTCCTTTTTAAAGAAGCATATTAAAACAGAAAACAAATCCAATTTGAATTACTATAGTGTGTAATTCAAATTAATTTTATTAGGCATATTTTTTTTAATGCATTCTTAGACTGAGAACAGTAAAAACTGAGTGAGAAAACAAATTCAATTTAAATTAGAAATATGTTTAAAAGTTCAGTTTTGTGTTCATATTTTTAATGCTTCTAAGATGTGAAAATAGTAAAACCCAAAATAAATTCAATTTGAAATGTGTTAATTAGTCCAGTTATTTTATTCAGCATATTTTTTAAATTTGAAATAGTAATAAAAATATAAATCAATTTCATCAAGCATTTTGTTTGAATGCATTTACCGATCTGCAGATCTGGTAAAAATATTTTAAAAAAGAAAATTAATCCAGTTTTGTTTTGCAGATATATTGCAGTTTTATGTTACCTACAGGAATCATTTATATTATAAAAACTTGTTTAAATAGACATAGAAAGATGCCTTTTATACCAAAAACATTGCCAAAGATTTAAGGGTTATGAGAAGAAATGAAAAACCCTGTTACATCAGTGATGAAAATACTACAACACTGTGACTAACTAATTGATGTCAGTTTGTTTTATTATGTTAACTTGCTGGTTCTCATGTATGTTATAATTATCAATATCATAAATTTTGTTCGGGGGTGTATATGAGGAGTATTAGACAAATATCATACTATATTTATATGAGCTTTGGAAATTGCAAAAAAAAACAAAAAAAAAAGTTTTTCTGTTGTAAATCACAGTGTATTGTTTTATGAGTATACATGTCATGCTAAAGAAAAGAAGATGTGGTATGATTGCCAGTGTCATTGATTTGATTTGATTTTTGGTATTTTAACGCCACTTTTAAGCACTGCATTTAGGCTATTTCGTGGGGGTCAGTTTTTATTGGTGAAGGAAGCTGGAGTGCCCAGAGAAAACCCCTGACCTTCAATAGGAAAACTGACAATCCTAGTCAATTAAGATTGGAGTTGAGTGCACCCGCACAAGTTGGGTTCGAACTCACAACCTCAACCTCAATATATGAGGATTATTAGACAAGTATCATACTACATTTATATGAGCTCTGAATATTTTATTTCAATGAAAAAAATACTGTTTTTCTGTGATAAATCACAGGTGCGGATCCAGGGGGGGGGGATTCTGGGAGTTGGAACACCCCCCTTTTTTTGGGGACGATCAATGCATTTGAATGGGGATATGTAGTTTGACCCCCCCTTTTTGTCCTGGGTTAGGAACCCCCTTTTTTAAATGGCTAAAAAAAAAGAAGATGTGGGATGATGGCCAATGTCAATGAGACAATTGGAGCCCCCTGGATTGGAATAATAAATATTTCTATTCTTATTCTTATCAATGTATTTAATAAATTTAACTGTTCCTATGTTTATTATTACAATTAACATTGCTGTTTGACAGTGGCAGTGTAAAGGGGTAGAATCCTCCTTTTGTCAGAATTTTGTTTTGAATGAGAGTTAAAATCAATTAAAATAAGGCTAGAAACCACTTTCTCACCTCTTTTTTAAGTGGATCCCTCTAGAACCCCATTAGCTCTGTTTCCATATGTCTGATTTTTATCTTATCAAGCCTTACACATTTTTTTACCAACACTTAAATGTCATCATTAACAAGTAGAAAAAAACATCATATTGGATATTTTTTTAACAGCACAATCTGCTGTGAATACTAAATTGGTTTTGCATATCGTTGAAAGCCATATGGTGACCTATAATTGCTAACTGTCATTGTGAAGTCCACATATCCTTAGGGAGAAAACCATTTAACTTCAAAGGGGGTGGGGTATGGTATTATGTCAGAATTTCTTTTCCGGAACTTTGTTTTCAATTTTAGACGCTATCAATCACATTTTTTTATCTAGACTTTTAAAACACTTTAAATAATTCAAGGTATGGGGAAAATCTGGTTTCACAATTTTTTGGGGGTCATCTGCTTGACCCGACCACAATATTTTTTTTTTCAAATATAGCAATCATAATATTATTTTATTAAAAAAAAACATAACCCCTCTTTGAAGTTAAATGGGATAAATCCTTGTTTTCATATTGAAACAGGAATGTGTGTCATCTTTTACGTCACTTTTTTTTAATCTAGACAAAATTATGTATATTATTGGCACTTATATAATTATCATTCATATCAATAACTAACAGCTGCCTTTTTAGGCATAAGCCACACAGCATCCTATTGTGATAAATCGTTATATAATTTGTAGATAAATTATATTTTACTTCCTTCTTCCAGCAAAAAATAAATATTGTCTTAATATAAAAAGATCCTACACACATCCTGAACTCATATAGCTTTACTTTATAATAGTATTATATCATATGAATTACCAATATTCTTACAATTTCTTGGACTTCAGTGTGTCTCCTTTTATAAATTATACAGTCAGTCTGCATTGAGCTTTGATTGTGAAACTTGGCCTTTAAAACCCTTTCCTCCATAATGACGCCTTTTGACACCACCCCACTTACTCCATAATGACTCCTTTTGACGCCTGTGTAGTACCTCAGTTGAAACACTTTGACTACAAAGTGTCTGCAGTTGACTTAATAAAGTTTGTATCCAATATGAAAAGGAATATCATAGGAATATCCGACTTAAATTTATTTGATAAAATAGTTGTTTTTCGCAATGCCTTAATACTTTAAAGCATAAGTTCAGCATTTTATCAAAAAAATCCTATGCGAAAAAAAAGGAAGTTGGCAATTTATTCTAATTCATCCCTCTACACCAAATATAAACAACAGATTATTTTTTTCCTTGATAAAATTTGTTTGATTAAATCAGAAGAGTATTGCCCTACTATTAATAAGTGACTTCTAACCTTTCAGTATTCATCCAATGTTAATCCCTAGCTATAAAAAAAGCCAATGAGTCAAATAAAATGTGATATGAGTGCCAATGAGACAACTTAAACTCTCCATCCAAGTCACAATTCATAATCAAAGAACTGAAGTACTGAACATGGGATGACCACCAGTTCTTGTGGATGGTCAAAAGCACATCTCTTTACCTGAAACTGAGGTTACTGTTCAGAGATATATTTTTTTCTGAGACAAGTTCTTGCATGGATGATGAATAAATGACAGGAAATTCAACCTCACCTTTATAACTATCATATTGTACATAGTGATACAAATCAGTACACTGATTTGTTGTTATATATTATATCAAAAAATATTTTTATCAGTATTCATTGAAGAGAACAAGGAATGTTATTTTGCACTTGTTAGTTGCGCATATTTATCATGTTTATAGATCGGTTACAAACCCAAAACTAATTTACATAATGGAAATCTAGGCGATAGCAATACATAGGAATGACCTCAAGGTCATCGCGATGTAAAAGGTAAACAATTATGGGGCTCCAACAAGAACCTAGTGGAACACACCGAACAGTAAGCTATAATTTTTAGGGCTCCAAAATGACTTAGTATAGCATAGTAATAAACATCAAGCTTACAAAATTACTTTTAGATTTAATACCAAAATAGGAAAATTATATTTTGCACAAAAAGATTTAGAATCGAAATATTGAGCTAAAACAATTTCCAATTGTTTACATAAATTCTATAAAACTTAAATTAGGCATCCACAAAGTACTTTTGTACTTGTTTGTATTCAATCCATATAAAGCCGTTAATCGGAACCCACAAATATAAATAAATCCACAATATGATTAGTCAAGCTATTGGCACCTTCAACCATACTTAGGTAATACTGTAAACCAATTCATTTTTTAGAGTGATATAATTTTGCAACTTTTGTAATTAGAAATTCAAATCACAAAGTCTTAAGAATTTTTGTTATTTAATAGTAGAAATATTGAAATCCACTAATGTTGGGAATCTACTGTAAAAATTTAATCCGTTTTATAAAATCTAAATAATCGGACAGCATACCCTAATCTGATTCGGTCTCAGATTATAATCATCTGTTTCTAAATATTTGAAGAAAAAAAATATCTGCGAAAATTTACGTCTGTGTTAAATTTGCCGATACCGTTACCAGAACATGATACCTATATATATATATATATATACATCAGTATAAGTAAACATCAAATAAAACAAAACCTATTCAACTGTCACCTAATCCCAAAATACCTGAACTCTTGAATACTTAAGCTTACAGAAGTGTAAAAAGACGAACTCAAACAAAGAGAAAGGATCATTAAATACAAAGTAGTTTGATAACCTTTAATTCAAGGTCACTGATTACAGTGAGAAATCTGTTAAACAGTCACAGAGATCTGACAGAAAACATAACAATGTATAACTTTTATCACACTTCAATTGAACTGGCTAATTTTGATCTCATTAATAATGTTTAAAAGTGTACACCTTTTATAAAACAGTTGGTTTGACTGATAAGATTTAGTAAAACAGTACATACTTATGATTTGTTGCATAGTGAACGGCATACCCGTAGCCAGGCGGGTTTCGGACGAACCCCTCCTTGAAAACAAATAAGCACTGTTAAAGTCAATATAGACTGTTCAAATTATGACTGTTAAAGTCCAGTTTGTGAGTCCAACGAACCATTTTTCTTTGTCCTTTATTTGTTTGTTTTGCCCATTATTCCCTAAACCCCTATCCACTCCTACATATCTTATCTTATTATTTTGATAATATAAAACCTTATTAGAATTTTTCTTACACAATTTTTAAGGTCAGTATCAATCAGTTATGTTTGTGTCATGGATTTCTGATTTAGTTTTTTTTTTTCTCCAAAAGTTTGCCTATCAACCTATACATGTACGTCACTGAACATTATAAATTCCTAGTTACCTATACCAATGTAAGCTTCGCAGTTTACCTAAATCAATGAAATCCTTGAACATTGGTAAGCCAATAATAAGGATGAACCAACAGTATTTAGAAAGTCTCATACTTCAGCTTTAAATGAGTCAAAGATTCAAAAATAACATTGGGAAGCTATGGATAAATTAACTTATAAAGATACTGATTTGAAGAAAAAAATCTCAGACAGTGCTGTGCTTCCAATGAAATCCATGACAATTGTTAACTATGAATTATGATAAACCATCCAAAAAGATAAATATATTGGTTTTAAAATGACTTAAAGATTAAAAAAAAAATGTTGTTTTGAATAATTTAACCTATAGACAAAGACTGTTGATCAAAGAAAACAGATCAGACACTGAGATAGTTTTTTCTACTTATATGTTGGTTTATGATGAAAGTTAGCCATACATACTTTATCATCATGATATATGTGTTCTATTTATAGCACAAGCAATTTTTTCTCACATGATCCTCACACCTTTTTGTTTTTTCTCACCTGACTGTCATGTGGATATTGACATTTGTGAGTGTCAGACTGTGAGAGTAGGTAAAAGTGTACTTTATAAATACCTGAACTTATCTTGTCTTTTTCTCCCTAGGAGATACATTTACACCACAAACACCGCACTTGTCTGTCTACTCAAGGTCTAAAGGGACCATTTCGTAAACTGATCTGAAATTAAAATAAAATAGATGAAAATTTCTTCTATCTTTAATTCTATAAAAGGTACATACATTTTAATGTTATTAATGTTGAGATAAAAGTTTACGAGAGCAACTAAAGTGTGAATAAGGTTGTATATCAAATATGTTTCGGGTCAGATCGTATATATATATATATATGTCAGAGATAGTCAAATTTATCATTAACTTTTTAAGTTAAGATGACCATACCAAACTTTTTAACAAGAAAATTGTTGGGAGTGGAAGAAATAAAGTATGAATGTCCAACCTAACCATTTTAAATTAGAAATATTCAATGGAACAAAAAACATAAGTGGCCTAACAATTTCCATTTTCATGGAATACTTATTAGGAAGTGGGCATTAAGCTAAGCATCAAGTCTATAGTGTGTCAACTTAAACAAGTATAACTATGATCTTTACTGGTACCCTACTTTACATTCAGCATAATATATAAGAAACAATGAAAATAAGCAGGTGCACAGTTGCTAATATTCATTGTGACCCCGGAAATTTGCTTTTGCTTATCACTGACCATACATCTTTTGAGGGAATAAGTTATTTTTTAAATGAATTTATTCAAATACTCAATTAAAATCTTTTTTCTGATCATTTTGCTGCTTACAGCTTCTCTCTACTTAGTACTATAGATTTCAACAATACATTAAAAAATAAGGTAAACAAAAAATCTGTATTTAAGGTGGTACCCAACACTTTCACTATTAAAATTAATTTGGCTCATTTAATTTTCATGAAATTTTGACAAAGTATTTACTTTGACCCTTTGACAAAAATATAAAAAAGATAAAAAAAAATTAACCAACTATTTTGTCAGAAATATTACACTGGTTATATAGCAATTTGACAAACACTGATTTTGATCATTGAGAAGCTTAATATTCCTGTAACAACACAACGTAATTAAAACGTTTAGCTGATTTTACAGAGTTATCTCCCTACAGTGTAAGGTACCACCTTAAGGACAAGAACACCTGCATCTGAAGGGCTTTCTTAGATTAACCTTCATCAGAATATTTGAAATCCAAAGATATGTGACACAGTTAAAGAGTTATATGACCAAAAAAGACCTTAAAAATAATAGCCTAATCCAGTTAAGGTCAACTTATACTAAGTTTATAAACCTGGCCCTTCACCGACAATATCAGAAAGGTTTGTTATATAAAATCAAATCACTATATTCAAGCACTATTACTATTGAACTGACAAATTCTTTTCACTATTTGTAAATGCCAAAACATCAACTTATAAATAAGTCAGAATAATTCAAATTCTTTTCAGGTAGGTATTAAAGTACCAGGATTAAACACAATTTTTATTGAGTAACAAAGAAATTATATATCACATCATGAGCCACAATGATATTAAAATAATAATAATCCCAAGTATGACGGGTTTACACCGAATATTACCAGTCTATTTAATCATTAATCAATAATCGGCAATATATAATAATAGAATGTGATAATGTTTTTATAATGGACATTTACTACGTACGTACGCATTCCGCTGAAATGACACTAAGTTGACTGAACTTATCAAATGCAAGGATTTTATCAAATCAGAGACATGAAAAAATCTGTTTTCTTCTTATATGACTGAATTTAAGCCTTCAAATTTAAAAAAAAGATGTGGTTTGATTGCCAATGAGACAACTCTCCACAAGAGACTAAAATGTCAGAGAAATTGAAGATCTCACAATGATTCTTGACGTCATAACTAAACTTTCGTAAAAAAAATTACCATTATAGTTTGAATTCAAAAGTACTAAAATATATATCTTATAATTTGTTATCATTTACATTAAGCTTTTATTTATTCTTTATAAAACTAAAAGTAAGAAGATGTGGTATGATTGCCAATAAGACAACTATCACCAAAGGTTAAATGAAGTAAATGTAAGCAATTATAGGAAACCATAGTTTAGTTTGTTTGGAACACTTCTTTCGTCAATTGTCTACTGTCAGAGACACTCATCTTAGCCAGGACATTTTTTATGTTTCTAGTACAGTCAACGTAATCTTTATTTAAAACATCTTACTATCAGAGAATCAAGAAATAGTAAAGATAATAAAAGATGTGGGGGTAAAGCTCAATGAAACATCAACATAGCCTTTGGCAAGGGGAGGGGGGTTGGAACTCCTCTTTTTGGGACGATCAATGTATTTGAATGGGAGCATATAGTTGGAACCCCCTTTACTCTGGGTTAGGAACCCCCATTTTAAAATGGCTGGATTCCCCCGGAACTCAGCAACACTGTTTAATAACCATAAAGACATCTAGAAGTTTTAAACAAATGACAGATATCAATGCAATAAACCATATAGAAAATTGCCATGAGAATAATTGAAAGTCGTGAAAAATTCAACAAAAGAGACAAATAAGACCTGTCATCAACATCATATTCTCTACATGACAAAGACACACATTAGGCAAAAGACTGCAAGTAACAAGGTCCTGACAAGAGGCCACGTCAAGATTGTTTCTTCAATTTCAACCCACCTCAAGCATGATTACATCCATTTTAAAAGGGGTGAGCATAGTGAAACGTTCAAATGATTTAGAAATGTAAAAATATATTTATATAATTAACAAAAAATAGGGGGATTCCAACCCCTGTCTCTGCCTGAATGCTTTTAAGGTGGTACCTAACACTACAGGGAGATAACTCTGTAAAGTCAGCTAAACGTTTTAATTACGTTGTGTTGTAAAGGGAATGTTAAGCTTCTCAATTATCAAAATTGATGTTTGTCAAACTGCTATATAACCAGTGTATTTTTTCTGACAAAACACTTGGTTCAAAATTTTTGAAATTTTTATATTTTTGTTAAAGGGTCAAAGTAAATACTTTGTCAAAATTTTATGAAAATTAAACGAGACAAACTAATTTTAGTGAAAGTTTTGGGTACCACCTTAATATCAGTCTGATGTTTGTAATCGTCTTGTATTTACAAATGTGTAGTAAAGCTTTATTTCTTATGTCTGGATCAATGGACTAACAAAACAACTTAAATCAACATATAAATAAAATTAGTATAGGAAATACTATATAGGGCATGTATTCAAGCTTGGTTCACAGTTTCTCGATCTAGGCTAGGCTTGTAAAATTTATATCAGACCTGTAAGAAATTCCAATAATTGACTGTAGCTGAATCTTATTAAAAACTTTCAAAATATCTGGAGTCGATTTCACCAAAAAACTTAATACTAAGATTGATCTTAAGTCATAAACAATTCAGTATTATTAAAATCAATCTTAGTCTTAAATTTTTTTGTGAATTCAACTCCAGGTCAGAAGTGGAGATATACAGTCAAGACTGCAAAAGGGTAACACTGAAAAAATAGATTGGTATAGAAAAGTTATGACATCAGACTTCCATTTTTTATAACAATAAATAAGGATTACCTTTTAAATTCCTGTTTTTAAGTCTAAGCTGAGTCTTTATAGCTTTAGTTAGAATTTGCACTTGACATTTTCTGACACCAAAACATTCCGCAAACACCTGTAAAACAAAAACACAAATCAAAGCTAAATCGTAAAATTTCAACCAAAACAGCATGAAGTCAATTTTAGAATATTCAGTTGGCAGATAATCCATGTTTAAAGTTTGTTTTGTAATTTAAATTGGTTAATTTAACTTTCTAATATGAGTAACAAATTATTTTCCAATGTGTAAATATTGATAAAGAAATTCCAAAAACAACATTTCGCAGATGATAAAGATTGAAAAATCAATTTCAAAATCTCAACTGTACAAGTAAATAAATAAATAAACAGTAAATGACATATTTATCTATCAGTAATTAATGTCATAACATTTTGGTCCGATGCAGGTGTTTTCCAATTTATTTTTGTTCCAAAATCAATTTGGGAATCCCCCATTTTTTTTAAGCTCTGATTTCCTGATGCTGTTCAGCAGCTGCCTTTCCAATGCATTTCCCCTGAAATGAATAAATTAACCAATATAGTCAATATAGAAATGTTCTTTGAATTGTTTATTATATTAAAGGGTTTCTAGCTCAGAAATATATTACCAAAGCTGTATTCCGCAAAATCTTTCAAAATTTTTGTTCCTCAATGCTCTTCAACCTCATACTTTTATTTGTGGCTGTTTAACTTTTTTGATTAGAGCGTCACTAAATCAGATGAGTGTTTTGCGTACAAAATTATAAGCCAGATCTTTGATGAGTCATTTTTTAAAACATCCGTTTTTTATGTGTTGTTAGGTTACTGTCTCGTTGACACATACATGCCGGAGATGTAATTTAATTATTATTGAAGTATATCTGACACTTGTCCTTTTTTCATATCCAATAATAAATACCAATTATAATGTTTAATATATAATATGTCATTGTATGTAGAAAAGTATGGATTTTGATTCCATATCAGACCAATTATCAAGTTTTTTACAATCATTATAGACACCTGTCCATTGTTGAAGACTGAAAATTGCCTTAATAATGTACATAGAACTTATCATGTACTTAAGGCACCAGAATTCAAATAGTTGCAAATTACTGAATTCTGGCAACATATCTCTCTATATATACATGTACACATTTAGTCACATTTATGCTTTCATTTTTGTTACAGTTGTTTCTACAAAAATAACATTTTACAATTTAAAGCCTTTAATGTGTGTTATTCTGTCATTGTTTAATTTGGAGAACAAGTTCTAATATAACAGTATATCTAATACTTACCAGATTCTAGGTTTAAACTTGCCTAATGTTTCTCAGAATCAACAAAAGCTGTTATAACATCCATTTGACTTGACTCTAAACTTTCTTCTGACACATACCTCTGAGACACATACTCTTTAGGTAGCAATAAACAGTTAGGAAAAAATACTAAAATTTGCCCTTATGAATTTTACCATTCCCTTTTCATTGCTTTCTTGCAATATCAAGCTTACTGTTTGTGTCATATATTGGCATATGTATGTAATCAGAATCCTCCATAGATTTTATTTCCAGTATATAAAATTGCAAAATATGATTTCTTTTTGGTGTATCCATGGCAACAATCTGCATTTATTTGTTATAAAATATTGCAAAAAGGGGGGGAAAGATGTCACATATTTCCCCAAAATTTGGCTAAAAGTCGAATTTCAATCGCTTGAAGTAATACCTTTTCTGAAACTGTGTACATATATCATTCAGCAAATCCAATGAAAATCATATGTCTTTCGTCTCATTTTTTTGTAAAATTGCGTCAAAAAGTTCGTGTAGAAAAAGAGTGTTTGTAAACAGTACATTAATTTCTGGACCAATGGCCGGTCCAGCTATGAAAATACGGACTGAAAAACAGAAAACAGCCCATAAAACATGTCAAACATAATCTTGATGCTCTTATAAACCACCTTTGAAGGCTAAATTAGCACTCATCTGTCTAAAAATGAATTTTATTACACAATAACTTTCCTATTTGAAAAATCCACAGGGGCCATAATGCGAAACTAAACTCCTAACTGTGTATTGCTACCTTAATAGTAAATATTTTTTTCAAATTCTCCCTTTTAACTTATTTTCTGAGTTCTGCTGGCTAAAACAAGTAAAATGGCCTTTTATTTTTGAAAATTGATTGAGTAATGAATATTTTATGAAGGTTAGCAGTTGACACTGAAACGCGACAAAAACTGATTTGAAGAAAGGTGCCAAGTCAAAGTGAAAAATCTTGTCTCTACCTCAATTTTTAGCCAAATCTTAAAAACTGTACCTCTTTTGTCAGTTTTTTAATGTTGAATATCAAAATAAGATCTCTGATGATGCAACATTGTACAAAATTTAGCAATTTTAAGCATAAAAATGTTAATCTGTATGCTTATTGCATACCACAGACTTGATTAAAAAACTTGGTGATAGGGTATCAATTTCTTACATCTGATTTAACTATACATTTAATATATGCCAAAATGTAACATGAAATCTTGATAAAAATAATAATGTGACATATTCGCAAGAAAAAAAAACAACGCGTTCAATACTTGGGCTACTACATGCAGCCCAGTCCATCAGAAGCAAGCGTTAAGCCGAAAGAGTACAAATATAAGCCTAGTGTCAAAATGTCTAATTTTGGTTGCTAAGGACTGTAAACAATAAAATTGACACATATTGTCATTGTTAAACACTTAATTTACTCAGAAGTTGATTTTGAATCTAAATATCAATAGATTTGTGGCATGAAAAGTCTTAAGTTATACCCTTCTGAGCTTGGTAAGCATGCCATAATAGTAAATATTTTTTTCAAATTCTCCCTTTTAACTTATTTTCTGAGTTCTGCTGGCTAAAACAAGTAAAATGGCCTTTTATTTTTGAAAATTGATTGAGTAATGAATATTTTATGAAGGTTAGCAGTTGACACTGAAACGCGACAAAAACTGATTTGAAGAAAGGTGCCAAGTCAAAGTGAAAAATCTTGTCTCTACCTCAATTTTTAGCCAAATCTTAAAAACTGTACCTCTTTTGTCAGTTTTTTAATGTTGAATATCAAAATAAGATCTCTGATGATGCAACATTGTACAAAATTTAGCAATTTTAGGCATAAAAATGTTAATCTGTATGCTTATTGCATACCACAGACTTGATTAAAAAACTTGGTGATAGGGTATCAATTTCTTACATCTGATTTAACTATACATTTAATATATGCCAAAATGTAACATGAAATCTTGATAAAAATAATAATGTGACATATTCGCAAGAAAAAAAAACAACGCATTCAATACTTGGGCTACTACATGCAGCCCAGTCCATCAGAAGCAAGCGTTAAGCCGAATGAGTACAAATATAAGCCTAGTGTCAAAATGTCTAATTTTGGTTGCTAAGGACTGTAAACAATAAAATTGACACATATTGTCATTGTTAAACACTTAATTTACTCAGAAGTTGATTTTGAATCTAAATATCAATAGATTTGTGGCATGAAAAGTCTTAAGTTATACCCTTCTGAGCTTGGTAAGCATGCCATAAGGTAGCAATAAACAGTTAGGAAAAAATACTAAAATTTGCCCTTATGAATTTTACCATTCCCTTTTCATTGCTTTCTTGCAATATCAAGCTTACTGTTTGTGTCATATATTGGCATATGTATGTAATCAGAATCCTCCATAGATTTTATTTCCAGTATATAAAATTGCAAAATATGATTTCTTTTTGGTGTATCCATGGCAACAATCTGCATTTATTTGTTATAAAATATTGCAAAAAGGGGGGGAAAGATGTCACATATTTCCCCAAAATTTGGCTAAAAGTCGAATTTCAATCGCTTGAAGTAATACCTTTTCTGAAACTGTGTACATATATCATTCAGCAAATCCAATGAAAATCATATGTCTTTCGTCTCATTTTTTTGTAAAATTGCGTCAAAAAGTTCGTGTAGAAAAAGAGTGTTTGTAAACAGTACATTAATTTCTGGACCAATGGCCGGTCCAGCTATGAAAATACGGACTGAAAAACAGAAAACAGCCCATAAAACATGTCAAACATAATCTTGATGCTCTTATAAACCACCTTTGAAGGCTAAATTAGCACTCATCTGTCTAAAAATGAATTTTATTACACAATAACTTTCCTATTTGAAAAATCCACAGGGGCCATAATGCGAAACTAAACTCCTAACTGTGTATTGCTACCTTAATAGTAAATATTTTTTTCAAATTCTCCCTTTTAACTTATTTTCTGAGTTCTGCTGGCTAAAACAAGTAAAATGGCCTTTTATTTTTGAAAATTGATTGAGTAATGAATATTTTATGAAGGTTAGCAGTTGACACTGAAACGCGACAAAAACTGATTTGAAGAAAGGTGCCAAGTCAAAGTGAAAAATCTTGTCTCTACCTCAATTTTTAGCCAAATCTTAAAAACTGTACCTCTTTTGTCAGTTTTTTAATGTTGAATATCAAAATAAGATCTCTGATGATGCAACATTGTACAAAATTTAGCAATTTTAAGCATAAAAATGTTAATCTGTATGCTTATTGCATACCACAGACTTGATTAAAAAACTTGGTGATAGGGTATCAATTTCTTACATCTGATTTAACTATACATTTAATATATGCCAAAATGTAACATGAAATCTTGATAAAAATAATAATGTGACATATTCGCAAGAAAAAAAAACAACGCGTTCAATACTTGGGCTACTACATGCAGCCCAGTCCATCAGAAGCAAGCGTTAAGCCGAAAGAGTACAAATATAAGCCTAGTGTCAAAATGTCTAATTTTGGTTGCTAAGGACTGTAAACAATAAAATTGACACATATTGTCATTGTTAAACACTTAATTTACTCAGAAGTTGATTTTGAATCTAAATATCAATAGATTTGTGGCATGAAAAGTCTTAAGTTATACCCTTCTGAGCTTGGTAAGCATGCCATAATAGTAAATATTTTTTTCAAATTCTCCCTTTTAACTTATTTTCTGAGTTCTGCTGGCTAAAACAAGTAAAATGGCCTTTTATTTTTGAAAATTGATTGAGTAATGAATATTTTATGAAGGTTAGCAGTTGACACTGAAACGCGACAAAAACTGATTTGAAGAAAGGTGCCAAGTCAAAGTGAAAAATCTTGTCTCTACCTCAATTTTTAGCCAAATCTTAAAAACTGTACCTCTTTTGTCAGTTTTTTAATGTTGAATATCAAAATAAGATCTCTGATGATGCAACATTGTACAAAATTTAGCAATTTTAAGCATAAAAATGTTAATCTGTATGCTTATTGCATACCACAGACTTGATTAAAAAACTTGGTGATAGGGTATCAATTTCTTACATCTGATTTAACTATACATTTAATATATGCCAAAATGTAACATGAAATCTTGATAAAAATAATAATGTGACATATTCGCAAGAAAAAAAAACAACGCGTTCAATACTTGGGCTACTACATGCAGCCCAGTCCATCAGAAGCAAGCGTTAAGCCGAATGAGTACAAATATAAGCCTAGTGTCAAAATGTCTAATTTTGGTTGCTAAGGACTGTAAACAATAAAATTGACACATATTGTCATTGTTAAACACTTAATTTACTCAGAAGTTGATTTTGAATCTAAATATCAATAGATTTGTGGCATGAAAAGTCTTAAGTTATACCCTTCTGAGCTTGGTAAGCATGCCATAAGGTAGCAATAAACAGTTAGGAAAAAATACTAAAATTTGCCCTTATGAATTTTACCATTCCCTTTTCATTGCTTTCTTGCAATATCAAGCTTACTGTTTGTGTCATATATTGGCATATGTATGTAATCAGAATCCTCCATAGATTTTATTTCCAGTATATAAAATTGCAAAATATGATTTCTTTTTGGTGTATCCATGGCAACAATCTGCATTTATTTGTTATAAAATATTGCAAAAAGGGGGGGAAAGATGTCACATATTTCCCCAAAATTTGGCTAAAAGTCGAATTTCAATCGCTTGAAGTAATACCTTTTCTGAAACTGTGTACATATATCATTCAGCAAATCCAATGAAAATCATATGTCTTTCGTCTCATTTTTTTGTAAAATTGCGTCAAAAAGTTCGTGTAGAAAAAGAGTGTTTGTAAACAGTTCATTAATTTCTGGACCGATGGCCGGTCCAGCTATGAAAATACGGACTGAAAAACAGAAAACAGCCCATAAAACATGTCAAACATAATCTTGATGCTCTTATAAACCACCTTTGAAGGCTAAATTAGCACTCATCTGTCTAAAAATGAATTTTATTACACAATAACTTTCCTATTTGAAAAATCCACAGGGGCCATAATGCGAAACTAAACTCCTAACTGTGTATTGCTACCTTAACATTATACCAGATACATTCTTCAGCATACTAAAAAGGCATTGCTGACCTTCATCTCTATACTTCTTATAACAACAGCCATAGACAGCTACACTATATATGCAGGACTGAAATTTAATCTGTCCCAAACCTTCACACACTTTCAATTCATTACTGGACAAAACCAGACACATTACTTAAAACTTTGGATAATATTATAAGGGTTGTAAATGCAGCATATATATACTTTAATTCATAATAATGGTTCATAATTTTTTTTTTTTTTTTTTAATATAACCAAAATAAGAAATCATAACATTCAAAAATTATAAAAATTAAATTTCAAAAATTTCAAAAATATGAAACAAGACTAAAACTTGTAAATTTTTAATCAATTAAAATCATATCATGAGAAGAATTGATCTAATATGGATACTATCCCTCCATTTGTACACATCTGTATTGACAACTTTGTTCAGAACCATTTCATTATATCTCTTTCATTTCTGTTACTTTAGTACCATCAGTTTATTGATCAAAGTGTTACCTTTAAGGAAATGAAATGACAAAGAATTCCTTTTGTGAAATCTGAAATCATTGGATTTTCAAAGGACATGGTTTTGTTTAATTTGTCTTTGGTATTGATTTAATGCTTCCTTCCAAGCCTAATAACACTTACTAAACAGTAGGGATGTCCGTTGTCTCTCAATAATTAGTAGAGCTTAGCCAATCAAGAATGTTTTATGAAACCTTGTATTGTATTGTCACTTCCCTTATTTAAAAATGTTTTCTCCATTACAAAAAAGGGGGCTGGCACAAAACTTTTGAGTATGATTTTATATACAAGGACCCTTAAATATTGCATGATCCTACAAACCAGTGCAGTTCTCAGAGATGCCTGCATGTATCATTCTTAATATGCCATCGGATATTTAGCAAACACCATGAACAATCAATCAATCTACCTCCATCCAAGATTTTCTTCTTGGTAGAGTTTTCTATTACAAAAAAAGCCTTTTAGACCTTTTTCAATGTGCCTCAAGTGGAACTGAAGGGGTTAAAGTAATGAGAAAAGTACTAGTATTAAAATAAAAAGGTCATGAACATGTAAAAAATATATCACAAAGTTTATGCGGTTAGTATAACGAATATATTTCATGTGTATATCATGTGACACACATCCTGTTAGCTAGAACTCTTCCAACCTTCTAATAATGTTTCAATCCTCAGAGGCGATACAAATAACTATTTTTACCCACTGATCAATCAAATCTCCCAATTCTCAGTAATATTAATCCAGACCAAGGAAATTACAAGATATCTTACTTTTTCTTCATGGACTACTTAATAATCCAAAGGAAATTCATCAACAATTGACAATTAATTTTCTGCATCAGACAAAACTTGTCATTATTTACAACTTATCTATCTATTGTAGATTGTTGTAGATTGTTATGGAGACACTAATACACTTTCCATATTTGAAAAAAAATAGAATTAGGCAAGTGATCAGGATCAGCACATTGGTGGATCCATGGGGGGTTTGGAACCCCACCTTTTTTTGGCCGATCAATGAAATTGAATGGGGATATTTTGTTGGACACACCCCTTTTTAGTCCTGGGTTGGGACCCCCCCCCCCCCCGCTTTAAAATGACTGGATCCACCCCTGCAGCACAATAATAAAGTATGATACATTATAGAGAGAACATTCAAATTAAACAGGGAATCAGTATTGTTACTGGGGTGGAACCCCGTCCCTCCCTGTTCATCATAGGTTTCATAAATTTCACTCACATTAAAAACATAAAATTGTTATCAACACAAGACCATCCCTCCTCACTCCCTTTTTTTAAATTTCTGTATCAATGTTGTAAAAGTTTGGTCAACACTTTAATCAAGATGACATGAATTCATTATAAAAGAAAAAGAAAATTTTAAACAAATATCCTTACCAATTAAGTTACAACTGTATAAGGTCAGACATGTTATCCTACTTTTTTTTTTATCTAGGTGAAAATGAAAGAGGACAAATAATCAAACTGACATTATTTTCAACAAAAAATCATTTACAAACATAAAAATAAATTAAATCAAGCTAACATGACATCATATTTTAAGCAAAAACTAGTAAAAAGTGTTACTTGTCCCAAAACCAGGATGTTTAGCATTCATTGGTGACAGATGTTGTTAATTGTCAAATGGGAAGGAAAAGACCAGTTTAGTAGGTGTATCTTAAGTATTAGTATAGTACTTGTCTTTGTGTCTTTTTACTGTTGAGTGGATACCAATGAGGAAGAGGTAACTATATCCTATCCTTACCAATGAGGAACATCTTGGAAATCGTTTCCCATCTTATTCTTGGCTTTTTGTGTTTTTTAAGCACAATAAAATTGAGAAAGGAAATGGGGAATGTGTCAAAGCAACAACAACCCCACCATAGAGCAGACAACATTTAGTATAGCTATACATATTTTAAGGGTCATGCAAAAATTTTCACATGTTACTGTTAGGGGAAATCAACATTCATTTTCCCATGACTTAAACTTGGTTTATTCTTATCTTCATTTTCCTATTCATAGCTGAACTTGCAGATATATTAATTTGGTTTCTCATAATCATACATGAATTTCTGGAAATACTTCATTTTTGTATTTGTAAATTTTATGGTAATTTTTCACTATTCTTTATAACTTTTTTGCCCATTTTTTTTATATTTTGGCCCTCCATTATTCTCTTGTCTTTTCTTTTTACACCTAATTTTCTATTTATTTAATTTTTTGGTTAATTGGGTCTGCAAACCCATTTCAGACCCTCATACATATAATACTAGGTTACACTCTTCACCCCCCCCCCCCTTTTTTCCTCCCTAGCTTGGACCCTCAATAGCAGTTATACAATCCTTCAAATTCCTATGGTTATGCCCCCTCCTCCCAAATGTGGACCCTCAGTTGCAGTCAACCATGCCTTCCTATTGTTATGCCCCTTCTCCCCAATGTGGACCCTCAGTTGCAGTCAACCATCCCTTCCTCTTGTTGTGCCCCTCCCCAATGTGGACCCTCAGTTGCAGTCAACCTTCCCTTCCTATTGTTGCAAGTTATATCATTATTGCATCTGAACAGATGCTTTTTTTTAGTCTGAGGGCTGGTAATGATTACATACATATATATATATCAACATATATACATAGATCTGACATTGATATGCTCATTGATATGATCAATGTCAGACCATGAAGGAGTCTATATTAAAACCTGTTAAGTTGATAAATCACTTGTACACCTTAAAGAAATCTGAAATTATTTACAAAAACTTGGATTTATAGTGTAAATACTCTATTTTCCCATTTAACAAATGTTTAACACTATTACTTCCCCCTTTTTCTGTTTGAAAGTCATATTTCTGGTGTCATAATTGACAATATAAGACTTTGTATTGTATCAATGTATATTTCCCCCTAATTTTTCTGCATACTAATACTTTAATTAATATCTACATCTATTAGATATGGACAGTTGAAGATCAAGGATTTTGAAAAGGCCCATATTAGAGCAGTCTTCAGAGCAAATATTAACTTTAATCTATGAAGTCAGTAAGGTGTCTATCTCCCCCTAAATTTGCCTGAAACTGACAATTCATAGGGTTTTCCATTAAATTGCAATAAATATAGTAAAAAAATGTAGTAATCCATGTCAACCTACTGAAAAATCCATTGCCAACAAATATCATTGTATATTGAGTGCCTTAAGTTAACAAATTCCAAACAATTTCATTAAGAGTTTTTGTCAAGTGCTGTTTGAGTTGGGTTGTTTCCAGAACTTTCCAATATCACTGGTATTAAAGAGATAATGGTGACTGCAATTACGATTATCCCAATATGGCGACGGTAGATATAGGTAAAATCTTTACACTCATTTTTCTTACATGTAGCATGCTTTTGTCAATAGTTACTCAACTGCAAGGTTTATCTATACCATTACATCATATTTGAATCGTAATGGTGCACTGGAATTGTCTGAGCGCTGTGAAAATAGCCGTTGAAAAATTCGGGATGATAATCGTAACTCTATAGTATTTTTCTTCTTTGATAATCGTAATTTTCTTAATCGGATAATAGTAACTGAAACATAATAAATGTGTTTTTCAGCATTTCAATGGTATTTTGTGTGTTAAAAATTTAAATGCCAAGTTTAACGATGACATTAACGCATATAAAAATAAATGAAGAAACTTACAGGTTAATATCTAGGATAAATTTATCTATATATCTGGTGAGAAAAAGGATGGATAAGCTATATCCCATATTCCAAAAGTGCAATCCTTTCAATTCATTGCTCAAAATGAAAGTCACGTATACCACATTTTCATATGTCATATGTTGTTTGCCTCTTATATCACGTTTATACTAAAATTCTGTGCAAAATGAACAAAAGTTTCCGTCAATAACTTTAAAAACTGCATTATCGGATTTAGTGTTCATATCTGACCCCCCATATCTCCCTTTTCCTTATAATTCAATAAATACAACCGTCCATATTTTCCCCTTGGATTCACTTTTTTCTATTTTATACTGATATATAATATACGATTTTAAAAATTAAGTTCAAATGTTTTGATCAAATTATACCCATGTATTTTAGTACGTTTCTTTAAACAGTGCAATGGTAAAGGATCTAGAATAGTTGTACCAGTTTATTGTTACTATTGTTTATTGTCACATTTTTTTTTTTTTACTTTTGTTTATTGTTACTTTTGTTTTTTTTTGTTTTTATTAGCCTTACCTATAGTCTTACGAAGCATTTGACAGACGAAAAAAAAAACCCACAAATATGTTTATTGATAAATTACACCAAAGGTGTAGATCATCACAGTCGGAACTGGTTTAATTACAATTTTTTTTTATAGATTTTGAAACAAATATTTTGTGCTTCAGAAAAATGCATGAAAATTAGGTAAGGCTAATTTTTGTTTTCATTTAATAGAAAAGTACTAATTATATGGCAAGCATGCACATACAAAAATGTTCCTTGTTTAGTACCTTCAATATTTTTCAATTTTTTTTAATAAGTTTGTTTCTTATTTTGAGGAATATGCGTTATTTAATTCTCAACTTTGCAGTCATTCTTTGAATAAGTATTTCTTGTAAGAAAATTTAAAGCCACATCAATTTTATTTCTTGATTTTCGGGCTTTTGGCCAAACTATAAAAGAACACAAATCCATGTTTGTCAATGAACTCCACGTTACTTAATTTTATAATACACAAAGAATCCCATGTAGGGCCAATCTTTCTCTAGTCTTATATAGCATTAAATGTTTTAAGGATGTCATATTATCATAATTCAAAATTAAATTTGTGTTTTTTATTGTTTATATCTGAGATACTGAAATTTCAGTGACAGTCATGAAGTAGCCAATATAAATACGAAGATGTGGTATGTTTGCCAATGGGACAACTTTCCACAAGAGACCGACAGGACTCATCATTAACAAATATAGGTCACCGTACGGTCTTCAACAATGAACAAAGCCCATACCGCATAGTCAGCTATAAAAGACTCCGAAATGACACTGTAAAACATTTTTCAAAGTTATCCCTTGTTCATCATAACTTTTAAGTTGTGATATCATCCATGAAAAATGACCGAAGTGACATGAAAACTGTAGCAACTAATTTCTCGTCAAACGGTTTTTGACGAATACTAAATGTCTTTCCTACTTCGTTATGGCATAATAGGGTATGTTCTAGAATTAAATCATCAGTGGCTTACCGGGGGCAGAAATAGCACATATAACCACCTGCAATAAATGAATTTAAACAATATCAACTATATTTACTTTTTACTTCAGGATAAATAATTTTTGTTTACTGTCTTTACTTTGTCAGAAATCTGATATAAGGTGACACATGCGTGTCGCCTGACAATTATTGTCATGTATCATTATTTCCATCGCTCATTCACAGATTTTGTGGCATACCTACATGACCTAGTGTTTGGAAATTTCTGTAAATCAACAAAGTTCGTGTTTTCCCATTTCCAAATTTCTTCAAGCTTGTTCACCCTTCCAATTTTATGATATACTAGTATGTAGCTGTTTTCATAAGAACTATTTATTATATATGCATAAAAAGAAATGTCATAAGATGTTGGTACGTTTCGTAAATAATTCATCGCCATAATTTCATAATATGCTATCAGATTTACGTTTTTAGTGTCAATATCAATAAAACAGTTTCCAGTTACGATTATCTTTTTTATTTTTAGATACATAATTACGATTATCTTTTTCCCGAGTTACGATTATCATCCCGAATTTTTCAACGGCTATTTTCACAGCGCTTAGACAATTCCAGTGCACCGTTACGATTCAAATACGATGAAATGGTATAGATAAACCTTGCAGCTGAGTAACTATTGACAAATACATGCTATATTTAAGATAAACGAGTGTAAAGATTTTACCTATATCTACCGTCGCCATATTGGGATAATCGTAATTGCAGTTACTATTATCTCTTTAATACCAGTGAATATACTATTAGAGTATATAATATAAAATACTATTATATAAAGTTGCTTTTTCATGTCCTATAATCAGACCATTAAGGTTAAATCTAAAGGCTGGGATATATTTTCAAGATTGAATCTTTATTTCAAAATCAATCAATATTTAAACAGTGTCCCCTAGCAAAAAATATTTTTTTCAAATATTTAAAAAAAATTAAAAAAAAAATTTGTGACTGTCAATACAATACAATACAATATATATATATATATATATATATGACCATGCCAAATTTTATAAGGTGTCAAACTAAAGATCCAAAAAGTTAATGTAGCCTAAAATCTTTTGAACCTTCTCATAAAGTAAATAGTGAAGTTAGTCAGATTATTGATACTCTTATCATAAAACAAAAAGATCATCCACCCACTTTAAATTTTGAATATTTGCCACTATACAAGACCTATAAGAAGTTTAAAAGATTAGGACATGGTCCAAACACAATGTTTTAAGTTGAAGACTAGGTGACTAGGTGGTTAGAGTCAGTAACCTTAATTTCAACTGTAAACTTAGGGACTAGTTTGTACCAGAATATAAGTACAATTGATTTAAAATCAACACACTTGAAGGTGGTGATCCAAGGTGGTGAAGATTGTTTATTCTAACTTTTTAAAATTTTCAACCTGTTGAAATATTGATTAATATGAAGTTTTAAGTCCAACATTAAATGAATAATTGTATATCTGTATACAGGTGTATGTTTATTATGTCTCGGATATATGTGTGACTGTTGGTTCGAATGTTTTTTTTTGTCATCCAGTATTTTCAAAAAGGGGGACCCCTGACAAGCCATTTACTTTAAAAAGGGAATTTATACTTGTATGTACAAAGTCTATGCAAAGATTATCAAATGCATCAATTAGTACTTATAAATCATATACATTTTCTATTTTTTAGGTGTAAGTTACTGTGACTTATTTTAATTTTTTTGGTCTTTATTGCCATTATTGGACCTACTTTATGATTATGAATCTTGAGGAGCTTCTTGTTTGTGTGTTTGTTCATGTTGATAAATGCACGACTCCTTTTGTTGTATCAAGATCAAAGACTAAGTTTATAGTAGAATAGTAGCATTTGAGACTTCACAATTTCTTTGATTTTTTTTTACTTATAAACAGGCTCAAAATCAGTCACAATAACATTTTTTTATAACAAGTGAGTCCTTTTTTAAAAATAGATTTCCTGGCCTTGGCCATATGGCTTATTGTGAAGATTACAAGCATTGAATATCATGACATTTGCTGTACTCTTTCAAGTTATTTTTTTATTTCAATATCATTAACAAATGTAAAAGTTATCAGTATGGTGTCTGGCTGGCAGTATAAATTTATTAAAACTTTAAAAGGCATTGTGCACACAGATGATTTTTTTCAATCACTTTTTTTTTAAATGCAGCTAATAATTTTGTACCTTAAATCTAAAAATAAAATTACATCAAAAGTACATTTTGTAATTTCTAGTCCCTAAACATCCTGATAATAAAGTTAAACCTCTAAGGTGATGTCAAACAAGTTGCCTTCAGACTCAGACATTGCCAAGATTTATCAATTATCTGTATTGATCTTTGTACTGTCAAGACAATCATAGAAGTAGACACACACCTTCTACCAGTTCTATCTTTAGAATACAAATGACTATATAAAGTAGAAAATTTATCCTCTTAGCTTATAGCTATTGGAGACATGTATGACTTAAGAAAGATGCCAACCAAACTTATTTATATCAATATAATTGGACTTTCTTAGGATGTGACCGTTTTGTTTCTCACAACAAAAATGAAAATTCACAAACAATGACAATGGGTCAATGTGGAAAAACATTTTTTTCCATACTTGATAGAAGCCACCTATACTAAAAACAATACCACTAATTTCATTATTTGAGGAAAAAATACATGTTTCAAGTTAAGATGGTCTGTTAAGAGCATGACTAAGTAACTCTTTACTAAACTAAAGATGGAAAGAAATTTTTTATCTATACTTGACTGAAAAAGCAACCTATACCAAAAACAATCTCACTAGATTTCATTTAGAAACAAGAATGTGTCCCCAGTACATGGATGCCCCATCTGCACCATCATTTTCTATGTTCAGTGGACCATGAAAATGGGATAAAATCTCCAATTTGGCATAAAAATTAGAAAGATCATATCATAGGGAACATATTTTCTAAGTTTCAAATTGATTTAACTTCAACTTCATCAATAACTACCTCGACCAAACACTTTAACCTGAGTTGGACGAACAGACGCGCAAACAGACGGAAGGAAGCACAGACCATAAATTGGGCATAAAAATGTGTATTGAGATAGCTGCTTAGAGACAAGACAATGTAATTCTGTACTATTAATTGCACTAATTATACCAACAGTGTATTATTCTTGGACAGAATCTTGATCTGTAGGAGGTACATACATTCTACGCCATGTATGAAATTTAGCATGAAGGAATTCACCTATATACAAGAAAAGGTCATACATGTACATGTATAATTGCTGATCACCTCGAAGATATTTCATTCAGCTTTCACTGTGCTCAACCTCACATTTAGTAAAGACATGTAGTGGGGCAAAAAGGGGTTGGGAATATGGATGCAAGAATACAATTCTTACCCCAAAACTGTCACCTAACGTTTTTAGCAATAAATGATCGAAAATAGGCTGAAAAAATAATGTATAATACTACATACTTATTTGTTCAACCATTTTTAATCATTCCTAGAATTTCGGGCCACTGTCATGGTTCTGTTACACGTCAATGTTTTTTTGTGTGTGGGTGTACATGTATCATATACGATTCCTTTGATGAGTATTGCAGCTGTTAGTAGGATGTAGTAGATGAATAAAAATTCCAGTACATGTAGTGTCACACATTCCATCAGACAGTAAATAACAATAATTGCTTCCCAAAAGAGAATTTGCCTGACTTGAGTAATAGTTTTGCAATAATATGACTTGCAATCTGATACATGTACCTGATGTATTTTTCTATAGATGCTTTTTTTCCCCCTGAAATTGCAAAAATTGACATCCCATTTTTGTCAATCTATAAAAATTGCAACAATCAAAGCATGCAAGAACTTCTAAATTTACAGTACTTCAGTATTGGAAGTTTTTTGTAAATTTCTATCAGGTATTTGTTAATTCCTCATGGACACACTTTTCTGACTAAAACTTCATACAACTTCACATCATGGCATGTCAGATAGACCACTGCATTGTAGTATTGACCAAAATAAAAGATGGTGAGTATAATTGTGTACATCCACACATGATATTACTGTTAGCCCATTGACATTGTATTCTGTGAAAACTTTCTTGAAGTTAAATGCTACATGTACATGTATTTTTGTTTATTCGTTGTAACTTGTATCAAATATTATAATCTTTTCTCATTGTTGAAGGCCATAAAATAACCTAAAATTGCTCATATCAGACATATCCATGTCATTTCAACTCATTGGTAATCATACAACATCTATATTTATAAGATGCTCTCTAGTGTACATGTACTGCATAAATCTGTTATTACATCATATATCGTTTCACCTCATAAATATTTGTTAATACTTTCTGCAGAAAATAAAGATTTGGAGGAGTGATATATATCATTTTGGTGCCTTTTATAGCTGACTATGTAGTATGGGCTGTGCTCAGTGTTGAAAGCCATACAGTGACCTATAGTTTATAATTTCTGAGTCATTTATTCTCTTGTAGAGAGTTGTCTCATTGGTCATCATACCACATCTTCTTTTTTATTACAACAAGCCTGTCTGTCTTAAATCTGAAAATTTAACTTTCTCGAGTGCATTCGTCGAATCTATATTTATATGTGCAGTGTAAACTGGAGACAGGGTAGTTGGAAGGTACAACCATCTTAATTCTTATGATATATACTGAACATGAAAACTGGAAAATGAATGCGATATTGGCAACTCGAGAAAAAAAATAGTTTTCAAAAATATTTTATTTCTGGAATTCTGTGTTAATACAGATAATCATCCAGCAATGAAATTAAAATTTTGATATAACTTGTAGTCTTAACAATAATATATATATTTTATATAGGGACACTGCTTGCCTCTCAACATTCATGGTAGAATAGTTATATAACAACATTTGTGCATTTATCACACAAAAATAGAGAAAAAAAATCTTGTAAATACAAAAAATATACACAAGCTGTACAATAAACTTTGGCATCCTTATCTTACAATAATTACCATTCTAACTGCCTTTACATGGCTGCAGTGTTACATTGAAATAAATCTTATAAATAGGACAAAATGTAATACACTGAATCTAAAAATACCATTGATAGTGCAGTTATCAGACTTTAAATCAGTCTATCAAGATACTCATTGTAATTTGGACATTTTAAAAACAACTTTTAATAGAATTTTGAATGAAATTTGATAGTTGTTTATCAAGTTAAAATGTAGATAAGATTTAGCTGTAGAATGAACCTTGGAGTATATCTTGCAAAAAATGCACTTTCAATGGTATATTTAAACACAGAGTAAATTTGGACACTATTTCTAATTTTGACTAATGCAATATTAAGGGAGAAGTTTTTGCAATCTTTAATACAATACAGATCATTTTATTACAATATATTCACAGTTGGTTCATTTGTCAACAAAATACTGACCAACACTTCTCCCTAATACACTTTCTACAATAACTCCCTGGCTTAAATAATGAAGATGATTGGGATTTAATGACGGAAAAATTTGAACAAAAATGTAGATCATGTAGATTAAGATGGACTTTTCTTGGATTTCTCTTTAATGATTGATGAAATACCAAGAAAAATGACAATAATGTGACGTAATCATATAGATTTATCATGGCAGGCTCAAATTTTTTTTTACTTCTAAAGTGTGAGACAGCATCAATGACATTTGTATTACCACCAAAAGGGACAAATTCTGTAAAATCATTAATTATGCCTAATATGCCTAATGGAAGAATTAACATCTGTTTGTGAATTTTATTATAGGCTATTGTGTAACATCCAATATTTCTAGTTTGCTTCACCTATCACTAAAACAAGGCAAGTCAACACTTTTTCTTGTGTGTTTTAAAAAATAAAATTAAAGATAGCGAGGATAAATGATTTCTATTTCAGCTTTCTTTTTCTGCGCCACTTACAGTTAAAATTTTAATACAAAGTTGAAATGAACCAGTAATGCAAGTATTATATGAGAAAGGCTTTCTTTTACTATAAATTGGAGCCTACACCTTGTACAAGATAATTGAAGACTAGAAATTGTTGATGCATTCTGTAAGCCAGTGATACATGTACATGATAACGAAATTCTATTCAAACCCTTTGGTGAAACCTGCTGCCTTTTTACGCTTACTTGTGCATGGGTAACTGTATGAACTAAATATGTACTTGACAGTTAAAATCTTATAACAGACAACCTTGGAATCTGCTCTTATTAAACGTGCAATTATATTTTCCGATTAAATTTTACAAAAATGGACTGTTGTAATCCTTAAAGGTCAAGGAGAAGCTGTAATGATTAAAAATAAATTAAGCATCTACAAAATTTCTTATATGAATAACATAGGGTTCCTAAATGTCCAATGTATCAAATTAAAAAATAAAGAGACTAAAATCAAATTAAAAAAAATAATCTTTTGTTCTATTAGGGACGACATCAAAAGTTCAATGAAGGATAAGAAACTTAATTCATATGTATAGTTTTTTCACGACCCCCCCCCCCCCCCTCCCCTTTTAACTTAATTTGGGAAAAATTGATTGACCAATAAGGATGTATGTAAAATCGATGTCAATTTATACAAAACTTGCAGCAAATTGACCCTCAACCCCCAAACTTTTTAAATTAAGTTTTTTATCCTTCACTGATTCTTTCATGTCGCCCCTTATTTGGTCAGTGTTTGTCTTCCCATCTAAAAAAGCCCTTTAAAGGTCAGTAACCTTGGTGTACCTAACTATAAGAACAACAAAACTATTTCATGTATTCAGACTGGTAATGTATTCTAAGGAGTGAAAACAATGAATGTGAATTACATGCTACCAGCTGTCACAACTTCATCAATACGTCGTTAATGTATAATCCTTAAATAATCATAGGCCCAAAGAGCAGGAAAATATCATGGTCACAGACGATTTATTCATGAATAGAATTTATGAATAAATTCAAAACGTCTGAGAGTATTTATAACCCAAATAGTTGGTGATGAAATCTTGAGGTATAGCAAATTTGTATGATATATATGAATACCATTTGCAAAAGGCAATGTGGATCCAGCTGAGAGTATGGAGCAAAATTTAAATCCATTCTATTTATATTCATTTACTTTTATTATCAATTAAATAATTGCTACCCTGAACATAGGAAAAGGTTATACTAAGTTTCTCTAACAGAATTATATCCTGAATAGCTCCCCCAGCCAACTTTGATTTAAAGTGCAATCATATTTAAAGTCCCAGTATGAGGAAGGAGCGCTAGTCAAAGCAAAATGTGAAATAATTTGTTTCTAGTGTAGCTATGTCATTTATGTAACTGCACTGTGTTGATAATAACATCATGTGGAATCAATTATCTACATATATCCCTGATGAATAGTTACAAGTGTGTACATGTAATTGACAGAATTCATAATTAACTCTATGTATGCCTTGTTACACAAAAGTGTGGATACACATACATGTTGCTATCAAATTCAGAAAGAATGATTCATGTTCCACCCAAGCAAATAAACAATGAAAAAGTTGCCGAACTAAATATAAGTAGAAAAAGATCTGTTGCCCTGGCCTCGTTAAAACAGCAATTGCAGGAGACCGATTTCATTAAGGCTTTACCTTTTTTTCTATATTTAGGGGGCATGTTCTGTATAAAGATATTCTAACAATAAAACTTTGTACTGGACAGGTACGAAAGTTTTTAAGGCCCTTTATCAAAAAATGCAAAAGGAAATGTTGGGTGAAAAAATAACAAATCTGAAATATTTTTTCAAAGGTAGTGGTCAGAAAAACAGGACATAAGCATGCCACAAAATCTGTGATAGTTCAATAAAATAAACTAGCAAAGACCACCGGCCAGCTGTTACCAGGTGCAGTATACATGTATAAACACATTGTCCCCAGGTCTTGATAAAATGTTTATGGTACAAGCATATTGGACCTACATCATAACATGTAATAATAATCTACATCAGA
The DNA here is from genome assembly GCF_036588685.1 of Mytilus trossulus. NCBI lineage: Eukaryota > Metazoa > Mollusca > Bivalvia > Mytilida > Mytilidae > Mytilus > Mytilus trossulus. The sequence continues at coordinate 1,156,564 of NC_086382.1, read as the reverse complement.
TTTTAATGATTTCAAACTACAATGCTTGCATTGAAATTCCACCTGTAAAAATATTAATTTATGCCTCGTAAATCTGAATGTATTCCTTGTAGGACAATTTACATTAAATTCCAAGGTTGTCTATTAAAAACTTTAAATTGGATGTGAGCCACATTAGCTTACCAATGTCACTGTTATTTTAATACTGATTAAAACCTTTCTTCAAGTAAATTTAAATGGGCCATGAACATAATTTGTAAAATGTTATGAGAGATTACAAAACATGGGAAGCTATCATGCTTTATTATATACCAAAATTTTAAACCTACTAAAACCATTTAGTCAACTGAATGTAGGAAAATATTTTTATGTATATCATGTGAGAATAAAAAGGATATATTTTATTGATCATCATTGACATCATAATCTTTAACTCAAACATTTTGATCCAACTTTCTCTTTTATTCATGTCGATTTTTAACATGTACAAGTTCAGTATTCAATAATGGACAATTATTATCTCAATTTTATTTTTACAAAGATACATGTATCACAGTACATGTATCTGACCAGAAAAACTTTTGAAAATAAAAATTTAAAAGCTACTTTATAAGCTACTATTTGTAGATACAATGTACATGTACTTATTCAGTACATTTATATTTTCAATAAGGAACGATTGTTGACTTTAAACAAATTTACATAGATGCATGTATATCTGACCAGAAAAAACATTTGAAGATTGAAATCTTTAAAAGCTACATACAAAATTCAATTTGAAATCTTGTAGATACATGTTGATTAAGATTTAGAACATGTACGTGTTCAGTACATTTATTATATTTTCAATAAAGGACAATTGTTGACACAAAACCAAATTTACAAAGATATCTGACCAGAAAAAGTTTTGAAGATAAAAAATAGTACAGGTAACATTTACATGTTGTTCCCAAGGCAGTTACTGACAAGGTGTTTAATCTACTATAATCCATCATTATAAACGACACAAACGTCCTGAAAGCCTCATAAAAGATGCTACAAATACACCATCAATTCTATCACTACTCTTTATATATTCTTTGAACTCTCATAGACCATACCTTTGTCATGCTTTTTTACCAAATATTGTAATTCATATCCATAAACTGTAATCATGAGGTTTGGATCAACAATGTGTTGCTTATTTCCTGATGAATGTGAAAGTTTGAAGCCTAGTTTATGCAGCTTGGATTAATAACAACAAATAACACAAATTTCTTTTAGTTTACTGAAAAGTTCAATGTCAAATCAATAATTTTGATAACTTTAAATAAAATTTTGTTCAGTAGCTTAGAAATATCAGTACAAACATGTATTTTATTTTTTATTTTTACGCTTGTAAGTGGTCATGGTGGTATGGTATATATATCATGAGCTCTAAACCCCCACCCCACCTTCCAAATTATTTGTCAAGACATTCAAACCAACTGATCACGACTTAATAGTTATTTTTAACATATATATTTAATTTGACCTTTAACATTCACAGTAGCATTTTCTAAAAATCCCAATTTCAAAATTCCAATACCTACATCATTAAACATGGCAAGTTGCAACAAGAGGCTAAATCTCTGCAATCTTTTGTTTGGATCAAAGTCCGATAAATTAGGAGATTCTGTCATATAGGGTCATGAAGACTTTATTATAATAAATAAGTATGATAATAGAATTGATGATGCATTTCATTGATTAGTACAATGTTCAAGTCTATCATGTCTATGCAACAGACAAATATTCAACAAACAAAAAAACGATCATGATCTATACGATATCAACAAGTATAATACATTTAACACAGTAAAAAACACTGCTTGTAATATATTGCAACACGATACCAATAAAATATCACAGTTTGCATAAATTCAATGAAAATACATTATGATCAACTATTTGTTTATCTATCTTGACACCTGGTAACACTTTGGTCTAATCTCTTACTTCAACCTTACACGCTGAATGACTTTATAGGTGTTATTCTTTTGAGGTAAAAGATTTAATTCATGTAACTAAAAATTTATTTAGTTAAATAACATTGAATCCATCTAAAGATTTCTCAACAATTTAATGCAATCAAGGTTGTTTTTAAATATAGGTATTACATTTACAATTGACATGCACTGTATGTTTTTGAAGCAAAATATAATTACTGAATTTCAACGAATTCATTTTATATTCTCAAATTTACGTCATACTTATTGGAAAGAGAAACTACACCATTTTTTTATTTTGCTATTTATGTTAAGTAGCAGCATCATAGAATTTTGCACATTTGTCATTATCACTTTCATTTAACTTTATTCCAACTATTCCTAAATATTCAATAATAGGAGGTTAATAATCACTTGTGATGATCATAATGTACATTTCTACAAGGATAAAAATCAATTTTTCCAATTTTTAAAGGACTGTCAAAGCTAATACTTCTTAATCAATGTTAATGGTATCATTTTGTGTCTATCACATTTACTTTTGTTCTAGAACTATTCCATTTTGTTTAAAGAAGGCAACATATTTTATTGCTAAAGACAGCACCAGAAAATTCTTAAATGTATATATATATATTTATATTATTTACAAAGTCAAGATCTTTTACCAAAGAAAAAACTTCTTGGGGGACTACATGTACAAATGTACAGGACCATATTTATAACATACATTGTACACGTACAAGATGGTTGCTCCAACACAAACAAAAACATTCTGAAATACATTTTTGTACCTTACATGAAGTACCTATTACATCTTAGATCCCCCCCTTTTTTATACTAACATCACCTGAAATCTGTCACTGTTCTCTTAATTTACAAAATATACACTATGACCATGTATATGGTCCCTCTCTTTTTTCTTGTTAATTTTTTCCATTTTTACAATTTTATTCTAATGAAAAATGAGACATACCAAATTAAACATGTTGAACATTCACACTTTTTATTATTTTTTTTAACGGTACATATTAAACATAACATGTACTTTTAGCATTTAATTTTTGGTATGTTTTTACACTGAAGTTTATTCAATCTAATCTTGTGATACATGGAGAGGATCGACACCTGTAGTATCATTGAGAGTCAAAAAAAGCAATTTATTGTAAACATTGTACATATATATGTACCACATTAATAATAACTGTAAATAATAAAAATATACATGATGTAATTACTGAATAAACAAGTCAATAAAATCTTTTTGCTGTAGTTGACCAATTTCAGTCAAAATTTGAGCGAAAAATTACACACGCATATATATAGATGTTCTTAACATAATAATACAAAGACATAAACAAGATGTCATAATAGGACAAATAAATGAAAGACTACATGTACATAGATGTAACATTTAATGTTTGCTACACCAAATCTGTCAAATCATTCACCAATAAATCTCATTTTCACATCAAATACACACAAAAAAATCTTTATCATGTTCTCTGACACAAACTTGTATTCACCCACAAAAAAATTATGACATCCAATTAATATTTTTTGCAGTTATTTGTTTGTTTTCATTCACCTTTCGTCTCTTCATACAGTTTTACATATTTTTTTTACTTAATAAATCTTTCAGACCAAACTAATCAATTAATCCACATTGAAATTCTAAAGGTGTATAAATCCTTTGCAAATATTTTTGTAGTTTTAATACATCCCTTTGAATTAAATGTCTCCAAACAATCTCCATTCGTCACGACACATTCCAAATTCACTATGAGCACTGTAGAAACGAAGATGGACATAGAGGACAGTTTGATGATCCATTCACTTGATAAACATTTGGAAAGTAACTGTAATACTGGCATCCATCAGAATTTAGAGGACTATGAAAGTACACTTGGTCAATTGTCAAATTGCTCAGTTGGTCGAAATGTTGCATTTCAAGATATTTTGCATGTGCTTTTCTCTCCTGTTCCATAAGAACTTCACAGGCAAGTTGGTGGATAAGATTTAGAGTCTGTCTGCGTTCATGTCCCATCAAACATATGGTACTTTCATCGACGACTCGATAAAGCGTCAGTAGATATTCATGTTTCAAATTTTCTTCACCACTAAAATGATTATTTAGATACGACTCAAGTTTCTGTCTCTGCTGATTTAAATCACTGAAATCGATGAAAAACCGAGAACACATGTACTTTTCCATAGCTTGACAGTTTACATTTTCAGCTGGCGTGTAGCTCCGCACCAATAAATTGCAATACTTCAAAAGACCACCTCCTCTTATTTCTTCAGGATTGCGGGTTGCTATCTGTTTCTTATTCAAATGAACCCAAGCTTCTGAAAAGTCACCATATACACTTTCTGCAACAAGAGTGGGATAGAAGTGTTCGCTCATGGGCGCGGACGAAATCTCATAGAAAGTTAATAAACTATCCAAAATGATCTGAAATGAGTCTACACTGAATTCAAACTGCCTTTTCATAGCATCAACAAATTTTAACTCCACATTTTTACCCTTGTTGTTGGAAAGTGAAATTAAGCTCCATCTATCACCGCGTTCATTACAAACTTTTACCATTTTCTGAACATATGCTTCCTTCAAACTGCAACTGCTCATTTTTTCTTTGTTAACTCCATCTGGCAAATAATCCAAGAGACAACCAAGAACGCAATTTTTTATCTTCTGAAGCTCGTTATGATTTGTTAGATCCACACCGAAAATCAAATCCAAGTCATTGTAGGATTTTACGGTTTCGGTACCAAAAATGTAACTTGCTGCACCTCCGTTTAATCTAATGTCTTTTATCGTTACACCTTCTTTAAGCAGTTTCTCTCTTACTGCTTTAACCAAATCCTTCAACTTAATATCCAAAGTTGGAAAATTTCCCCGTCCGTGGATTGGAATCACATCCTCCATAACTTCGTGCAACCGCAAAACTTGTTCATAACACAAAACCTGAAAACGGTTTTCACAACCCATTTTCAAGTGTCACTTTATAATTTCCAACTGAAAACAAAAAACGTTAAATGTAACTTGGATTCGTGGTAAAATGTGAAATGTATGTTCTTACCGAGATTCCCTTCTTTCCCACTGATTGTGTAAGTCAAACTGCAAGTTTAGCAGAATACACACGATTGTCAGACGATTTTATGATATTCATACGCCAGTGGAAAAAGTTAACAGGTTGCTTATTAGAATTAAGAGTTCAAATGAGATTTTGATTATTTTGAAAATTATATTTTAAACCTTTTGTAGTGTTTACGTAAATTACCGACTTAAACCGCTTCAAATTCTATTCTGAATTAATCTGTCACTCGAGAACTTTTTTATTTATCGCATGTCTACGGAAAATCCTATAAGTTTATCGGTTGTGTATTTATAGAGCATTACACTGATTGGTCAATAAATATGTGTATTGACAATTGAAAACCCCGGGAACGGAGATTTCCGTAGACGGAAAGTTCCGGAAAATATTACTGGGTGTTTTGACATGCAATATCAAAACCATTCTAACTTCACATAAGATATTATAAGATTACAAAAATAGTTAAATTCACATACCTCAGAATTTTGACCAGGAAATCCTCAATATGTTGTATACCTAAAAGATAACAAAATGATAAATAAAACGGAAAATTATTTTTAAGTTCTTTTTATTAATATAGATTTATATATATATTATGATACTTTTTTTAAAATGTTCTCCCATACATCAGATAAGTTGCAATTTTATCCAATATATAAATAAATAAATAAAAATAAATAATCTTTATTTCAAGAGGATGTTCCCATTAGTTAAAACTAATCTTCCTGAGAGTCCTCAAAATAATAATAACATAGTTATAAGTACAAACAGTATTATAAAGTTATATTATACACAATATACAATTGTATTGAAATAATAATGAAAAGGCATGATTACTTTCGTATATAATTATTTTTTGACTTAACTAAGAAAATGCAAGACGTCCGATGGAAAAGTGAAGAACTGAACAGTGATAGAAACAATTATTTGATAAATAAGAATAAAATAAACCATGAAACTTAAGTATTCTTTGAAACTTATAAGTAACATTGCGTTTTGTTCTTAGTTTTCCTGACGTAAAAGTTTAAATTAAGAGCGAAAAATGTTAAAGACAATTACTTGATACATACAACTAATTGTATACTACGATAAAAAACACAATGAACAAATGTGTACAGTTATTACTATTTCAGCGTACAATTCAATATATGACGGTGTATAAAGTGCATGCTCTTACTTAAAAAATAGAAATAATTTACCTTCAGAAATTTTTAACGACAGCTGTTGAAAATGCGTGCTTCCAGATAGAAACAGGTTGATCTTCTGTCATTCATAGAAAATTGTATCAATGAATACTGATCAGTGAATTTTCTCCTACGCAAAATATTCAATTTTCAATCGATCAATAATCTCTTTTACGTCATACAACTGATGCTGATGTTGAATTTCCTTATTTGGAAAAATCTATCAATGGAAACAATTTTTGTAGTAACAGGCTAGAATCCTATTGGAGAAACGATTCAATTATCGTAGTCATATTTTAAGATCATTAGACACTACCATAGTGATTTTCCCAGGACTTCAAAGTGGTTTTGAGTTAAATATAGGATTTAATAAATCCCAAGTTAATTACTTCACTGTGTAGTATTTTAAATTGATTTTTATTCTAGTATTGCTAGGTTTTTCACGAACTAAATTTACACACGATAACGTTTGGGAGTAATAATTTGCTTCCGATAATAAAACTTTTTAAAATTTGTCTTATTTGGAACGCAATTTAATATTCATTCCGTTTAACCCAAAATGTTCTAATGATCAATTATTACATCGCATAAAGTTTTCTCCGGTTAAGATAATTTGATCTAAGGGGAATAATTCATGTGTATTTTTCGACTTAAACAACAATAACCATATCAGATAAGAAACTGTAATTTTCAATAGAAGAATCGTGTACAATGATAAGCACGATTTCATATCCGAAATATAGGTAATACAAAAGGAAAGAGGTAAACAAAAGTATGTTAAATGAGTTTGTATTACCGTATTTTGAATACATATAGAAGTCTAATCATTTATCAGTAAAAAAAATGTCAGATTTTTGAAATAATTATTGCCATACAAAAGCAGTGATATAAAATAAACATTTTAAGATTTCAATCCAAACTCATGCATGAAACATTTTCTGAAAGTGTTACTGCAACTGTAAAATTTGAAATAATGACACTTATCTTGTTTTATCAAAACTAATTGCTCTTTGGCAGAACAAGGCCTAGGGAAAACGTAAAATAGTTATGTATAGCTTCTAAACTATGTTTAATAGATAGATGCATAGTTGTCCCATACTTAGACATACGAAGACTCATCTGATATCTAGAACATATACTCAAAGTAGTCGTTTTTCACACCAATTCCGAAACTTTAGTTTTAACTTGAATGCCTTAACAGCCACAAGGGGTTACTTTAAGTGTTCTCACATGCATTATCCGGCTAAAAATGGATTGTATCAACAACTTTTTAAAGACTTAATTAAGCTTTACATGCATGTACTTTTTTCAGTGTTGATGATAACATTCTCGCTCCTTACAATTTCTTTTCATCTATAATCGCTAGCAAAATAATTGACTGAAATCACGGTTTAATCGTCAAACAAGGACTCCAATTCCAAAAGAATTTTTAAAGGAGTCAATTAATAGTTTAAGTCTTTTCGTCATTTCTATAGATTCTATACTGGATATAAAAAAAAAACAATATGTAGTATGATTGCCAAAGAGACAACTCTCCATGTACAAGAGACATAATGACACACAAATTAACAACCGTATATATCGCCGTACGCCCTTCACCAATGAACAAAACCCATGCATACTGCATGGTCGGCTATCATAGGTCCCAAAATTAGGAATATGATAAGAATTCAAAAGAGAAAACTATCCGCCGTATAGCGACTATTTTATGACGCCTTTCACTTCCAAACTAGGTAACAGAATGTTTCTTACACCAAGAACGAAGTCATTGATCATTTTACTAAATATAATTGAATCTATATTTTAGAACCTCGTGCCGATCTCTTTTTAGAGAATGAACTTTCAATGGGGTTTTTTTACGCCGTGTATAAGTCTTTGAGCATAAACAATGCTGTTGTTGTTGTTATTGGTTTTGGTAGGCAGTTTACTTATGTGAGTAATTGCGCCTTAAATTCATATTACATAAATATTATGTATCTATACTTTCAGACCTTAATTTATTTTTAGTATTACTTTTTGGCGAGTAATTATATATGAAACTTTGACGAACAGCCCTGTTCGTCAAAGTTTCATGTAATCACTATAAATGACTGAGTACGACTGAGTTACTAAGAAATATGTATATGTAGAGAGAAAAAACACATAACAAAAAGTACATGCAATAAGGAAAAATGTCTACTTGTATCGTTATCCCTAAATAAAAAGCCTACATGCCATAGTGAAATTTAGTATTCCATTAGCTGAAGAAGAGAGATACAGTTGATCTGAATTAAAAAAAAAAAAAAACATTTCTGTGTTACAGGAATTAACCCGATGTTCAGTGCATGGTTGTCTGTTATTAATGTGGTTAATAATGTTTTTCTTGTTTTTTTGTTTTTATTTATATATGGTTTTACACAAGTCCTATTTGGGACCCTTTATAGTTTGCTGCTCTGTGTGACGCGGCAAAGGAAAGAAATGGCTTCGCGTTGAAGACCGTACTTTTACCTATAGTTTTTTACTTTTACAGATTGTAATATGTATGGAGAGGTGTCTTATCGAGGTTGTCTCATAGGTACTCACGCCACATCTTCTTATATCTATATATAATTGAACTTTATATTAAAAGACGCTTCATATTTTTCACGCAAATGAATATATACTTATAAATGGTTTATTTATTTAAAGATCAACAGACTGACTTTTTTTATTAGAAAAAAAGAAACCAATAACAATTTCGATCGAATAAACAAACAAACAAAAAGGGATAAAAACGTAATCAGCTTAATTAAACCGCACGACGAAAACAACAGCGTATTTATATTGTTATCCAATTTACGAGTAAGGGATTGGAAAATTCGTGGGCGATATTAATTAGAAAAGTAAGCGTCCGCAGCATGTCTATCTTATCCATATTAAAGCTATTATTACTGCTAATATTGATTTAGCGTCTATTTTTATGGCTATGAAACCATTTCATATAGAAGACACTGCTATTAATATAACAAAATTTTAGTTCGAATGGTTTTTTTTAAACATTTCTTTTCCTATAAATCATAGTCTTTTCAAATGGCTATCCCATTACGCATAGAAATATAATTAACTCGTTTGTGTTATTTCAGTTTAGTTCTGCTTTATCCGGTCTGAAATATTGATATATCAGCAGTGACGGATGTATAAGTTCTCAGTGATATGAACGTGAAAAAAGGGAGAGGATGATTTCGATTATGTGAATAATTGTCCGTAAACCGTTATATCAACAGTTTGTGAAACTTGGCGAAAAAAACAACAACACAAAAATACAAAAAATAAACACAAAGAAAGCTTAATCCGTATCTTTTATATATTTTTTTTGTGTAAAATTTTATTACCATTTCTCTATGATGATTGACATGTTCAGTGTTCAGCTTGTGATACATATTAGTTTTTTAAAAAGTATACACCAACTAGACAGCAAACCCATACAAAAATGAGCAAGGAGACTATTAGGCTTTAAGAAGAATAGTAGGACTTCAGATGGTGTCTTTATTGTAAAGACTCTGTTTAATAAATATATAAATTATAAAAAGAAAAAGATTTATGGTTGTTTTGTAGACCTAAAAAAGGCATTCGATTCAGTGTGGAGGTTAGGTCTTTTGTACAAAATAACAAAAAATGAGAAAATTGGTGTAAAATTTTACAATTTGATAAAAAATATGTATAAAAATACTGAAGCTTCAGTGAAATTAAAGGAGAATATATCTGAATATGTCTCTATTGATAGAGGAGTGAAACAAGGGGATAATATGAGTCCAAACTTATTTAATGTTTATATAAATGATCTACCAGAAATATTTGATGAAAGTTGTAAACCAGTGACTCTGCAAAATATGTCAATGTATGTTTGCAGATGACATTTTGTTATTATCTGAAACTCCTGAAGGTTTACAGAACTCTATAAATAAACTAAATTCTTATTGTAATAAGTGGCAGCTCACAATAAATAAACAAAAAACTAAAATAATGGTCTTTCAACAGAAAAACATTTTAAATAATAAATATAATTTTTACTTAAATGGTGACAAACTAGAAAAAGTTTTAAAATATAAATATCTTGGAAATATAATTGAAGCATCTGGGAAATTGACTTCATCACACACTGAATTGGCTAAGAAAGGTACTAAAGTTTTGTTTTCTATTTTTAAGTATCTTTCTCCTTTAGAAAATGTGTCTATAAAAGTATACAAAAAATTGTTCGAATCACTAGTTAAACCTATTCTTATGTATAACTCTGAAATTTGGTATATGGATTTTTATGAAAAAATAATAAGAGCTGAAAGACGAGCTCAAATTAAAGACATGAGTAAATTTGATATTTTAGCAATGATTGATAGTAGCCAAGTGGAGAAGACACATTTAAAATTTTGCAAATATATACTTGGGCTTAGTAAACAATCTGTCAATATAGCTGCAAGAGCAGAACTAGCTCAGTATCCCATAGATGTCTTTATTAAAGTACAATCATTGAAGTACTTAGCAAGAATTTCTAGTGATGAAAATAACCCTTTATTATATGATGCTTTTTGTTTATCTAAATGGCTTAGCACTAATGGTATATTTTCATGGTTTTCATATGTAGAAAATATAGCCAATGTAAATAAATTAGACATAAATAAAATTCAGGATATAAACTATAAACAAGAGAAGAGTTCATTCTCAAAAAATATTAAAAAAGAACTTAAAGATAGCTTTGAAAATATTTTCTTTGAAAAATTAAGATTAACTAATGAAACCAGTAAAATATTCTTGTACAGTAAAATAAAAACAAAATATGAAATAGACAAATACATTTCTAAAAATAGTTTTGAAAATAGAAAATTATTATGTAAAATGCGAGTAAGTGACCATTTCTTGGAAATAGAGAGGGGTAGATATAAAAGAATTCAAAGAGAAAATAGAATATGTAAACATTGTAATATAAATGCGATTGAAGATGAAACCCACTTTTTCTTAAAATGTAAAATTAATAAATCTTTACGTAATCAGCTTGAAAAAGATATAAATAATATATGTCCAGAATACTTAAATTTGTCTGAAACAGATAGATTACAATTAATTCGGGAAAGATCCGTTTGCGCCAAAAATGCGTCCTTTTGCGCCACAACTTGTTTTCTCAAATGCTACGTTTGCGCCACATGTTTTAATTTTAGATGGTATCATTTGCGCCAAAAATAAAACATACGATTGCGCCAGTTAAAAGAAAAATACTTCCTTTATCCTTTATTCGGACCTGGAAACGGTAGTGTAACACGGCATGTGTTTCCTTTTCTGGAACATATGTTTTTCCTACTGCTGCTGCATGGGTACTTCCCAATTTGATGTATGTAGTAGCTTTTTACTTCTATTCATTGTCCAAATACACAAACATTGAAGGATGAAATCAATAAAATAGTTAATAATAGTTCATAATAATAATAAAGCCCATATGCATGGTGGGAACACAGCTCTGTGTCATCAACATATGTGACTCCAACATAAAGAGCTTGCTTGAACACTTCTATTTTCTATATTGGCATATCTTAGTTAAGCAAAGCAATAAGTTTTATTCTCTCTCTGTACCTTGACTGTCTAATGCTGCTTAAGTCATTTATAATAAATTCTCTTCAGAAACTCGTCTTTATGGTGAAATATCCTCCTAACATATGATACCTTTTGAGGCAAAAATAAGACTAAATATACAGTAATCATTAATATTTATGATAGATATGTGTACAGGTAAAATGGCGCAAATGAGTTCCGAATATTGGCGCAATTGATACATTTTGAAAATAAAATTTGGCGCAAATGATACCCCTGAAAAAGAGTAATTGGCGCAAAAGGACTGCTGCCTATCGTCATTTGATATTATGCAGCTTACTGTTCCGTTCATTAAAAAGTCATTTGCACTGAGGGGAGTGGACACAACGCCAGCATAAATATTACTGTTTTACCACTTTATATATGATGTTTAATATGTTAATTTTTCTATTGTGTATATTGTTTTGTATTGTTTGTATATGCCTTCAACCCCCAGGGGTATAAATGTGCATTTCATTAATAAATAAATAAATAAATGTATTTTTCAAGTGTTCTTTCCATTTTGTTGTACTGGCCCCTTTTATAGTTGACTATAGACGATAAAAGGTTTTTACTCATGACCGGGGTTTTAAATAAAGATATCAATTTCGCCTTTTTGAATCAAAGGTTTTATGAGAGAGGCATATTTTCTTTTATTCCTTCCAATTTTCATTCCTATTAAACTCAATACAGGATTATATATAGGATTCTTAGACATAGACATAAGATACATTTGTAAAAGCCGCGGGAAAATGCAAATTGAATGTCTTCTTGATATGACCTCGGGGAATATGCAGTAATGCTTTTACCAGTGGCGGATCCAGAACTTTGCATAAAGGGGGGGGGGTGGGGGGTCAAGTCATTCTTCAGTGATTCCCTATATAATCAACCCAAAGGAGTAGGTCGGGTAAGGACCGATGTTGGCCTCAAATTTCAGGTTCATCTGACGACAGATTTTTACCACTTTTAAACACTTTAGTGGATATTTCATTTGATTCAATTAGTTTCTGTGAAAGATTTTAACTGATTTAGTAATTAAAAACGATCCGATTCAAACCCAAATATGAAAAATCTACCAAATATGCCGAAAAATGTAACTTTTCGGATGGTTTTTGTCAAAAATGAAAGTTGCCGCATCCGTGTTCATCCACAACCTTTATATATGTTATGTATTATAATCAAATACAACTAACATTTCAATATTAAGGATGAGCACGAATGCGGCCACTTTTGTTTTACACAGAAACCGTTTAAAATTTAGCAAAAATGCTAAAATTGTGGAGATTTCAGTAATTTAGCATGACTAAATGGTGCTACTACCCGAAATATGTGCATTGTATTGCCAAAACAGCCCTAATTTATGTAGCAGAAACATTCTTCTGTCTAATAAATAACTAAAAGTTTACATTTTAACAATTTTGTAGAAACGCTATATTTTGGGCCAAAAGGGGGTATTTTTTTCCACAAAAAGGACCCGCCTATGTTTACGCTCCCACCACCATTCCGCCATTCCAAGAAAAGTCATTTTCCATTATATTCCTCTAATAATAAGCAAAACAAAATCCGCTTGTTTGAACCCTGTTTGAACATCGAAATTAAAAAGGAAGAGGGTTCGTTGAGATCTAAAAACCCCGCAACATTTCACATCCCTGCCTCATGCATGTCAGGACAAAATATACATGTATATCTACTCCCTTTAAGTCAGAACCTAAAGCAGAAGGTGTTTATTTTCCATAAATGGTCTCACAAGGAACATGGTACAATATCTGATATATGAGGGGGAAACAACCACCACACTATATATATATATTGATCAATTGTCAAGCCTTCACTAAATCTATTGAAATCTCGAACGGAATACAATTTCTATGAATCTCAGATGTATAAATTGATCAATTTTCCTATAGTAATTTGATGGATGTGGTTAGGAATTTTATACACAATAAATTGATTGATGTTAGGAGCAGCTTAAGGTTAATATGTAAATAGCGACTACGTCAGTTCAATTCTACGTCATCACATGGAAGTGGTAAACATTGTAAGCTTGAATTTCGTAAATAATACAGAAGTGGCCATTAACTTAAAGAGAACATAACAAGATAGAGAATTGAGCTATTGAATTAAAGAGAACATTGAGTCTTTGAAGGTGGTAGACGATTTTATTCACTTTATTCGATTTCAGTATAAACGTATTTTTTTATCTAAAAAATGCATGATGATACTAGAGGGTCTAAGTGGGGTTAACATAAAGAGCGGCTTCACTGAATGACCCATTATCGCCGTATTTGTTTTTAACACGACAGATGCATTTTGTACACCATGTGCATGGACTGGGAATTACTGCTTACCATTCGGGCTTCCGAATCATTTGATTACACTCATAGTTTTGTGTTCGCTCAATTTTAAGTTGTCTATGTAGTTGTTGGTTGATTGACTGGTTGGTGTTAAACGCCATTGTTAGCATTTTTGTGCTATTTTGTAGCGGTGTGTATGTTTTTGTTGGTGGAGGAACCAAGAGTGCCCAGAAAGAACCATCAACCTTCGGTAGAAAAACTTTACAACCCTAGTTAATTAAGATTATATTCGAACGCACCTGCAACGTGCAAAATTCGCAATCGGCAATCCTTGGGTGACTCCGCTACTCTCATCTGAGGTGCGGAATTAGCCGAGTAAAAATCAGTTGTGACGAATGCGAAATTCGAACTCACCTCAATGTTGACAGTTTTATAGTGATATAGTAGCCCTGCGTTTTGTTCGTCTTTACATCGTTTTTTGGTAGACGTTTGTCAGTTTCTGCCTGGACCTTTCAGTTTTGAATTGCCCTTGATATCATATTTCATGTAATTTTGCAACTTTAGTCATAGAAATAATAAGATGTGGTATAAGTGTCAATGAGACAACTCTACGTCGATGTCACAATGTGTAAATAAACCCTCATAAGTCAAAGTACGGCCTTCAACACGGAGCCTTGATCAGATTGTCTATGGGAAATCATTTTTATGATTCACAGTTTACTCGTTCTTTACCAATGTGCAAAATAATCACAATATAAATCTCTGATTTTGTTTTATCCCCGTTCTCATTTCATTTGTGACGTCATATGACGAGCACGTGAGATCAGATATTTCTGAATTTTAACCAGATTGAACTAAGGCGTTATTATCCCAATAGCTAAATCATTAAACCAGTCTAAGAATATGAAATGGCATCAAACTATACGTCAATGTTCGTATGCCCCTAATCCTTTTATTGACGTCTAATATTATATTTATTAGCTTATGGGTGTTTTCTTTTTAATCATTGCAGGTGTTTTAGCTCAGAACGATATTACCTCTTCCAACTTAAAAAAATACAGGATACAAGGGGACAACACAACACCTAAGTTGAGGAATAAATTCCAAAGATCTTTTAGAGTACATGCAATCTAACTCTCTTTCATCTTGTAACAGTATTAAAACATTTGACTTTTATACTCTTCACACAAGTTTTCCACATTTCAAACTAAAAACAAATTGAAAGGGTTGGTATTGCTTTGGTTCATAAAAAAGAATGGCCAACGTTGATACAAGAATCTTGTCTTAGGGAGAGATACATCATACTTTGTAAAAGAGGGACGAAAGACACCAAAGGGACAGTCAAACTCGTAAATCTAAAACAAACTGACAACGCCATGGCTAAAAATGAAAAAGACAAACAGAAAAACAATAGTACACATGACACAACATAGAAAACTAAAGAATAAACAACACGAACCCCACCAAAAACTAGGGTAAAGGATCACTCTGATTCAAACAAAAAAAAATATCTCTGAAACTGATATTATCAAGATGCTTGATTTCTTGATTGACAACATATTTGTTACGTTCGGAGGACGTGTTTTTCAACAGACTGTCGGTATTCCAATGGGCACAAATTGTGCCCCTTTAATTGCCGACTTGTTTCTTTATTATTATAAGGCTGACTTCATGCAGGCACTTCTTAGGAAGAAAGATAAGAAGTTAGCGATATCCTTTAACTCTACTTTCCGCTATATAGATGATGCTTTTTTTCACTAAATAATTCAAAATTTGGTGACTATTTGGAACGCATCTATCCCATCGAACTAGAGATAAAGGATACTACACATTCGTAAAGTCGGATTCATAAATTGACCTACAAAAATAACATCTAGAAATTGACAATGAGGGTCGGTTGAAAACAAAACTTTACGACAAAAGAGATGAATTCAGCTTTCCAATCGTGAACTTTCCATTTCTAAGTAGCAACATTCCAACAGCAACTGCATACGGGGTTTATATCTCCTAATTGATATGATATTTCCGTGCTTGTATTTCCTATCATGATTTTCTTGATAGAGGGTCGTTGCTCACAAAGAAACTATTAAACCAAGAGTTCCAAATGGAGAAGTTGAAATCATCCCTTCGTAAATTTTACGGACGCCATCACGAGTTGGTTGACCGTTATCGAATAACCGTTCCACAAATGATGTCGGATATGTTCCTTACATCGTAACTACAATCTCATTCCCTTTCATGAATGTGACCTACCGAATTAGACAATTCACCGGATTTGTTATCACACAAGCAACACGACGGGTGCCACATGTGGAGCAGAATCTGCTTACCCTTCTGGAGCACCTGAGATCACCCCCAGTTTTTGGTGGGGTTCGTGTTGTTTATTCTTTAGTTTTCTATGTTGTGTCATGTATACTATTGTTTGTCTGTTTGTCGTTTTCATTTTTAGCCATGGCGTTGTCAGTTTATTTTCGATTTATGAGTTTGACTGTCTCTTTGGTATCTTTCGTCCCTCTTTTTTAATAGATTATCAAATTGATAGTTATTCTTCAATCAATACATGTAGTTTCTCTTACCCTAAAATTTGATCGAATGTTAAGTTTGAATTTTGTTATTTCAAAAGTTACTTAAGAATTGAATGCTTCTGTTTGTAAATTTATTGGTGTGTAAAAGCGTTGACCGAAGTCATTTTGTGCTTCATTCTAAAAATGTGGCAAGGTCAACGCTTTTACAACCCTATACAATTACAAAAAGAAGCATTTAATACTTATCATATCATTTTTTTTTAGCTAGGATCATGAAGTTTTATCAAGTTTTTATTTAATTCACCTGCGCACTTTATTGTAGGACCTCGTGTCATCATGAATGATAACTTTTATTGTGTAATGCAATTGTTTAAGGAATAACACGGGATGTGCAGTTAGCCAATCAGAATAACGTATTATAATGAAACATACATCTAATGTAAGTATAGGCGAGTACTGAAAACGATACAAACAATATACTATGTTGAATAAATACAACACCGGAAACTATTAAAATCATTTCCTGTTTCGTATTGCTCACGACGATGAGTCGCACTTGGTGATTCCCTAAAAACAAAAACAATTTTACAAAGAAGAAGTTGTTTTATCTTTTTCACATCCAATATTACAATACTATTCTTTGATTTGTTGTAACTTATTTTCATTTATTTATAGCAGTCTTGCTTTTATCCATACGATATCATGGTATATATATGTTACATTGACAGTAGTTTATAGATTTTATAGATTTTGACACTACTATTATAAAAACAGTTCTTATTTTCTATAATTAAAAAAAGGAAACAATGGGTTCCGTGCACCAATCAACCTTTTTTACATTCCATCTGTTGTTCACGTGACCATCGTACCATATATGTATAGAATCTATACGCATTATGGAAACTTGACATGTAAATTGCGTAATCCAGAAAAGATTAAAACAGGTGTTGGACAGGAAGACTGGTAGACACTGCATTAATAGAATAATTCAAAAGATCCTCGCCATATACTCGTCCAGAAAAGCTATAATGGGCTGTCTTTTTTGGAGTACTCTAGAATGACAGATATTATCTCCGTTAGGAAATTAAAATTTGTCACGAAAGGATTGGTTATGACGTCACTTTTTTATTTTGAAATTTATACTTAATGTCTCTCCGTCAAAACCCACGTTATTAGATAACCGTTTTTAGTTAATGCATTTCAAATTGTCATGTCTTTTAGGCTATTGTTAACAGGCTAAATTAATAAATCATACACAGACATGTTTTAAAATGGTTATGGATTTTTTCGTATGAAATCAGATTTAAAAATAAAATAGGTCGATGTAAAGGCGAAACAGATTTCGCTCACGTGGTTGTAAGATTATGAGATGGACCACGGGCTCTACATATCTTGAGCCCATTAATTAACTGATTAGATTTGGCAAAACAGATTTCGCTCACGTGGTAAGATTATGAGATGAACCACGGGCTCTACATATCTTGAGTCATTAATTTACTGATTAGATTTAGCGAAACAGATTCCGGTCACGTGGTAGTAAGATTATGAGATGGACCACGGGCTTCACATATCTTGAGCCCATTAATTCACTGATGAGATTTGGCAAAAAAAGATTTCGCTCACGTGGTAGGATTATGAGATGGACCACGGGCTCTACATATCTTGAACCCATTAATTTACTGATTAGATTTGGCAAAGCATATTTCGCTCACGTGGTAGTAAAGTTATTAGATGGACCACGGGCTTCACATATCTTGAGCCCATTAATATACTGATGAGATTTTGTAAAACAGATTTCTCTCACGTTGTAAGATTATGAGATGGACCACGGGCTCTACAATCTTGAGCCCATTAATTTACTGATGAGATTTGGCAAAATGATTTCGCTCACGTAATAAGATTATGAGATGGACTACGGGCTCTACATATCTTAAGCCCATTAATTTACCGATTAGATTCGACCATGGTTGATGAAAAGGGCAACACGTTACTTAAAGAGGGGCTTGAAAAGTACAAATCTGTTCGTATTGTAAAAATACACAAAACATTAAAATACCGTTGAAAGATGCAAGAAAACAATCTGCATTGCACTTTTTGCTTCGAGTTATCCTAGTAATGCGTTATTCACTGTGATCATTTATACTAAACTCAATCTTTAACCTGGCTTTTTCACTATACCAAAATATATACCTGGATGCAGATTAAACGAAGCGATAAACGTACAGTATATTTATACAGTCTCCGACATCCTGCTTCTGTTTGGATCGAACGATTTTATTCAAATTATTGTCCACATTATAGTTTAATATGGGTTCTTCACCGCAGTCGTTTTGTTATCATTCAAAAATAAATTCAATTGTTGGTTAAAAAACTACTGACTATGCAGTATGGGCTTTGCTCATTGTTGAAGACTGTGCGGTTGTTAATATTTGTGTCATTTTGCCTCTTGTGGAGAGTTGTCTCTTGGCAAACATACCACATATAAATAAGAAGATGTGCCAATGAGACAACTATCCACAAAAGACCAAAATGACACAAACATTAAATTTAGGTCACCGTACGGCCTTCAACAATGAACAAAGCCCATATCGCATAGTCAGCTATAAAAGGCACCGATAAGACAATGTAACACATAAACAAACGACAACCACTGAATTACAGGCTCCATAAATAATGTGGCAGGGTTAAACATGTTAGCGGGACCCCCCCCCCCCCCCTAAACCTCTGACAGTGGTATAACAGTACAACATAATCTTCTTTTTTTTTATATATATACAGGGATACAAAGTATATGTTCATTTATTTTGCAGAATACCAATAATATAGATTGTTCATTGTAGGAAAATCTAAAATCAATTTGTATCCTCTACGAAACAGGCTACAAGCTTAGAAATTTTACGTTTTCCAATAATATATACGATCATTGTATATATTTTACTTTCAACGGTGATTTTATACTGCTTATAATGACATGAATAATTTGTCTTACTTGTACTTTTGCAATTTGTTACCACAGATTGCTTTTTCTTAATTATCCGTTTTAAAAAGAATGAACGAACACCGAACCCCGATTTTTTTTACACATTTATTAGTCGTTTTACAATTTAGAATAGACTTCAATTTGTCCTAGATAAATTTTTTCATCGCCAATCGAACTAATACAGCTGTTGCTATACCGTCTGGATTGTTCAAGGTATATACTATATAATACGTGATATCTTTATTCATAAAGTCAATAACAGATCCACGAAGTGACGAACTAACGAATGGTGGTTCTTCAGATTTATTGTGTTAACCTGATCGAACCATATAATTCTTCTTATCGGGTCTATCGTGCTTAATTTTGTGAACCTGCCTCTCTAGTACGTACTAACAATTGTATGATAAATTACAGTGTTACATGTTAATGTAAATAAAAAAAAGGATTGTTGATGGCTCAACTAGCTAAGAGACCTGACAAGTGGAAAACACTAACAAAAGTTTGCTAATATATTAAAACATGTATTATTGATACAAAAATAAAATCTATAAAATAAATACTTTTATAATCTTCAAGTTATGACACAATGACACCAATAATTGCCAATACATAACAAATGATATATAAAAACAATTTAAAACAAATTAACAATCAACTTAATACACAAACGTAAGATTGCATTTACTACACAATAAAACCAGCCCTACTACTATCTACTTGCGTATATTTTCTAACATGCAATGAAATGTTATATGAAACCTTTTCTGAAGTACTGGACAGGATAAACTTAATTCATGCCAAGTATTTCTTTATTTAAAACAACGATAACATTATGCACAAATTTTAGAAAAGTGCAATTTAACAAATACTAATAAAGGAAAGCAATTGTGAACAATCATGCGTAAAAAGTGATATTTGTTTTCTTATTTGTCTTATAGAGCCAAGTTTAGCTTGCCGTATGGTATTGCATTGCACATTGTTTAAGAACTTTCGAGACATCTGTTTTGTGTTCATTTTTTTTTATATATTCATCAAATATAAAGCACTATACATAAACACTATTGGCATTTTTTATTGAATACATCATACGTAAAAGTGAAACGGATAAGATGAGAAAATAATACATTTTTATACAAAATCAATATCAACTGAGCTTAAAAATGAGAATGATTGTAACCGGAAGTATATGCCAATGGCTTCCACTAACAAAATAACGAAAAGCAATCGTGTTTTTTTTTATATTTATCTTGTCGGGCAAAAATAAGATGTAAAATAATAACATGGTTTGATCAGTTCAATGCTAAAAAAAAACAAGTTATGTTTTCAAAGAAAAACTAATATCCGTGTTGATGGCCCAAAACCACAATTAATGACCCCGCTTTTCGTTGTTCACGAATATAGTTCCCTTTAATTATAGTGTATTTTTTCTTTATTTTTTTTCTTGCCCTTTCTCATTCATTTCTTAGCTTTTCTGGGGTGGAAATGAAAGAAGAGAGCTGAAATAAACATTTGGATGTTTTATTTTAACTGATTTTCATCAGGAAAGAGTGATTAGGCCAGGTGCAAAAAGGTTATATTTACACTTTTCAGAACATCTCTTGACTTGCCTATAGGGGTATGGTTGTGTATTGGCCAAATTTGTATGATGTAAAGATGCAATTTTTCTGAAAATTGCATATATTTTTGGACTTGTACTGTACATTACACACACACAAAATTAGACAAAAAGAATAGGCAAATTTTTTTTAATGCGACAAAACGTTATAAAAAAATGATAGAGGAATTAATTGTGGTTTCGGGCCTGATACCTAAACGATCAGGGGAAGTAACTCATTGCCGAATTCAGTTTTAATGCGTTATACTGGGTATAAGCAGATACACGTGTTTTTTATGTCTGTGTTTGAATTATTCCCTATAGTTCTATGATTTGTTGATAGAATGGAGATTTACGCCACGTTAAACACTATTGGCATTTTTTTTTATTGATTACTTAATACGTAAAAGGTAAAACGGTTAAGATGAAAAAATATTCCTTTTCATACACAATCAATATCAACTCAGCTTAAAAATCAAAATTGTGTCACCGGAAGTATATGCCAATGCCTGACTTTCACTAACAAAATAAAGAAAAGCAATCGTGAAGTGATTTTTTTTATCAATTGATCTGGTTGGGCAAATATAAGTTTGCTATGCGGTTGGCGTTGTACAATGCCTTTTGAGACCACTGTTCTGTTCTGTGTTTAGTTGTTTGTTGTCCATGTGTTGAGACGAATTTCAAATATAAAGCGATATTATACATATCTTGTCGTATGATCGCCAATGAGAAAGATCAAATGGAAGTTTTTAACGACCTTGACTGGCTTTACAGCCCTTGCACGATCAAATGAAATTAATGGATTATATATTCAGTTTATCTCTTCTACACGATCGGTTTATAATTAGTAATTTGATGGCAAAAAAAAACTTCAAATGTTACTCAATTTTCACAATAAGTGAAATATGTAAAATAATATCATGGTTTCATCAGTTCACTGCTAAAAATGAAAACAGATAATGTTTTTCAAAGAAAAACTAATAACTTTGTTGATACCTAAACGATCAGGGGAGGTAACTCATTGTTGAATTCAGTTTTTATTGCGTTATACTGATTATAAGCAGATACACGTGTTTTATATGTCTGTGTTTGAATTATTCCCTATAGTTCTATGATTGGTTGATAGAATGGAGATTTACGCCTCGCTAAACACTATTGGCATTTTTTATTGAATACATCATACGTAAAAGGTAAAAAGGTTAAGATGAAAAAAATATTCCTTTTCATACACAATCAATATCAACTCAGCTTAAAAATCAAAATTGTGTCACCGGAAGTATATGCGAATGCTTGGCTTCCACTAACACAATAAAGGAAAGCAATCGTGAAGCGATTTTTAATAAATTTATCTTGTTGGGCAAATATAAGCTTGCTATGTGGAATGGGACTGTACAATGGCTTTCGAGACCATTGTTTTGTGTTTAGTTTTTTGTTATCTCAACGCATGTGTTGAGATGAATTTCAAATATAAAGCGATATTATACATATCTTGTGGTATGATCGCCAATGAGAAAGATCAAAGGAATTTAATGGATTATATATTAATTTTGTCTTTACTATACGATCGGTTTATAATTAGTAATTTGATAGCAAAAAAATCTTCAAATGTTCCTAAATTTTCAAAATGACTGAAATATATAAAATAATATCATGGTTTTATCAGTTCAATGCTAAAAGTGAAAACAGATAATGTTTTTCAAAGAGAAACTAATAACTATGTTGATACCTAAACGATCAGGGGAAGTAACTCATTGCCGAATTAAGTTGTTATTGGTATAAGCAGATACACGTGTTTTTTATGTCTGTGTTTGAATTATTCCCTATAGTTCTATGATTTGTTGATAGAATGGAGATTTACGCCACGTTAAACACTATTGGCATTTTTTTTATTGATTACTTAATACGTAAAAGGTAAAACGGTTAAGATGAAAAAATATTCCTTTTCATACACAATCAATATCAACTCAGCTTAAAAATCAAAATTGTGTCACCGGAAGTATATGCCAATGCCTGACTTTCACTAACAAAATAAAGAAAAGCAATCGTGAAGTGATTTTTTTATCAATTGATCTGGTTGGGCAAATATAAGTTTGCTATGCGGTTGGCGTTGTACAATGCCTTTTGAGACCACTGTTCTGTTCTGTGTTTAGTTGTTTGTTGTCATCTCAACGCATGTGTTGAGACGAATTTCAAATATAAAGCGATATTATACATATCTTGTGGTATGATCGCCAATGAGAAAGATCAAATGAAATTAATGGATTATATATTCAGTTTATCTCTTCTACACGATCGGTTTATAATTAGTAATTTGATGGCAAAAAAAACCTTCAAATGTTACTCAATTTTCACAATAAGTGAAATATGTAAAATAATATCATGGTTTCATCAGTTCACTGCTAAAAATGAAAACAGATAATGTTTTTCAAAGAAAAGCTAATAACTTTGTTGATACCTAAACGATCAGGGGAGGTAACTCATTGTTGAATTCAGTTTTTATTGCGTTATACTGATTATAAGCAGATACACGTGTTTTATATGTCTGTGTTTGAATTATTCCCTATAGTTCTATGATTGGTTGATAGAATGGAGATTTACGCCTCGCTAAACACTATTGGCATTTTTTATTGAATACATCATACGTAAAAGGTCAAACGGTTAAGATGAAAAAAATATTCCTTTTCATACACAATCAATATCAACTCAGCTTAAAAATCAAAATTGTGTCACCGGAAGTATATGCGAATGCTTGGCTTTCACTAACACAATAAAGGAAAGCAATCGTGAAGCGATTTTTAATAAATTTATCTTGTTGGGCAAATATAAGCTTGCTATATGGAATGGGACTGTACAATGGCTTTCGAGACTATTGTTTTGTGTTTAGTTTTTTGTTATCTCAACGCATGTGTTGAGAAGAATTTCAAATATAAAGCGATATTATACATATCTTGTGGTATGATCGCCAATGAGAAAGATCAGAGGAATTTAATGGATTATATATTAATTTTGTCTTTACTATACGATCGGTTTATAATTAGTAATTTGATAGCAAATAAATCTTCAAATGTTCCTAAATTTTCAAAATGACTGAAATATATAAAATAATATCATGGTTTTATCAGTTCAATGCTAAAAGTGAAAACAGATAATGTTTTTCAAAGAGAAACTAATAACTATGTTGATACCTAAACGATCAGGGGAAGTAACTCATTGCCGAATTAAGTTTTTATTGGTATAAGCAGATACACGTGTTTTTTATGTCTGTGTTTGAATTATTCCCTATAGTTCTATGATTTGTTGATAGAATGGAGATTTACGCCACGTTAAACACTATTGGCATTTTTTTTATTGATTACTTAATACGTAAAAGGTAAAACGGTTAAGATGAAAAAATATTCCTTTTCATACACAATCAATATCAACTCAGCTTAAAAATCAAAATTGTGTCACCGGAAGTATATGCCAATGCCTGACTTTCACTAACAAAATAAAGAAAAGCAATCGTGAAGTGATTTTTTTTATCAATTGATCTGGTTGGGCAAATATAAGTTTGCTATGCGGTTGGCGTTGTACAATGCCTTTTGAGACCACTGTTCTGTTCTGTGTTTAGTTGTTTGTTGTCCATGTGTTGAGACGAATTTCAAATATAAAGCGATATTATACATATCTTGTGGTATGATCGCCAATGAGAAAGATCAAAGGAATTTAATGGATTATATATTAATTTTGTCTTTACTATACGATCGGTTTATAATTAGTAATTTGATAGCAAATAAATCTTCAAATGTTCCTAAATTTTCAAAATGACTGAAATATATAAAATAATATCATGGTTTTATCAGTTCAATGCTAAAAGTGAAAACAGATAATGTTTTTCAAAGAGAAACTAATAACTATGTTGATACCTAAACGATCAGAGGAAGTAACTCATTGCCGAATTAAGTTTTTATTGGTATAAGCAGATACACGTGTTTTTTATGTCTGTGTTTGAATTATTCCCTATAGTTCTATGATTTGTTGATAGAATGGAGATTTACGCCACGTTAAACACTATTGGCATTTTTTTTATTGATTACTTAATACGTAAAAGG
Source organism: Mytilus trossulus (assembly GCF_036588685.1). NCBI lineage: Eukaryota > Metazoa > Mollusca > Bivalvia > Mytilida > Mytilidae > Mytilus > Mytilus trossulus. The sequence continues at coordinate 1,131,281 of NC_086382.1, read as the reverse complement.
TAAAACGGTTAAGATGAAAAAATATTCCTTTTCATACACAATCAATATCAACTCAGCTTAAAAATCAAAATTGTGTCACCGGAAGTATATGCCAATGCCTGACTTTCACTAACAAAATAAAGAAAAGCAATCGTGAAGTGATTTTTTTTATCAATTGATCTGGTTGGGCAAATATAAGTTTGCTATGCGGTTGGCGTTGTACAATGCATTTTGAGACCACTGTTCTGTTCTGTGTTTAGTTGTTTGTTGTCCATGTGTTGAGACGAATTTCAAATATAAAGCGATATTATACATAACTTGTGGTATGATCGCCAAAGAGAAAGATCAACAAATGGAAGTTTTTAACGACCTTGACTGGCTATACAGCCCTTGCACGGTCGGCTAGAGAAAGATCAAAGGAATTTAATGGATTATATATTAATTTTGTCTTAACTATACGATCGGTTTATAATTAGTAATTTGATAGCAAATAAATCTTCAAATGTTCCTAAATTTTCAAAATGACTGAAATATATAAAATAATATCATGGTTTCATCAGTTCACTGCTAAAAATGAAAACAGATAAAGTTTTTCAAAGAAAAACTAATAACTTTGTTGATACCTAAACGATCAGGGGAGGTAACTCATTGTTGAATTCAGTTTTTATTGCGTTATACTGATTATAAGCAGATACACGTGTTTTATATGTCTGTGTTTGAATTATTCCCTATAGTTCTATGATTGGTTGATAGAATGGAGATTTACGCCTCGCTAAACACTATTGGCATTTTTTATTGAATACATCATACGTAAAAGGTCAAACGGTTAAGATGAAAAAAATATTCCTTTTCATACACAATCAATATCAACTCAGCTTAAAAATCAAAATTGTGTCACCGGAAGTATATGCGAATGCTTGGCTTTCACTAACACAATAAAGGAAAGCAATCGTGAAGCGATTTTTAATAAATTTATCTTGTTGGGCAAATAAAAGCTTGCTATATGGAATGGGACTGTACAATGGCTTTCGAGACCATTGTTTTGTGTTTAGTTTTTTGTTATCTCAACGCATGTGTTGAGATGAATTTCAAATATAAAGCGATATTATACATATCTTGTGGTATGATCGCCAATGAGAAAGATCAGAGGAATTTAATGGATTATATATTAATTTTGTCTTTACTATACGATCGGTTTATAATTAGTAATTTGATAGCAAATAAATCTTCAAATGTTCCTAAATTTTCAAAATGACTGAAATATATAAAATAATATCATGGTTTTATCAGTTGAATGCTAAAAGTGAAAACAGATAATGTTTTTCAAAGAGAAACTAATAACTATGGTGATACCTAAACGATCAGGGGAAGTAACTCATTGCCGAATTAAGTTTTTATTGGTATAAGCAGATACACGTGTTTTTTATGTCTGTGTTTGAATTATTCCCTATAGTTCTATGATTTGTTGATAGAATGGAGATTTACGCCACGTTAAACACTATTGGCATTTTTTTTTATTGATTACTTAATACGTAAAAGGTAAAACGGTTAAGATGAAAAAATATTCCTTTTCATACACAATCAATATCAACTCAGCTTAAAAATCAAAATTGTGTCACCGGAAGTATATGCCAATGCCTGACTTTCACTAACAAAATAAAGAAAAGCAATCGTGAAGTGATTTTTTTTATCAATTGATCTGGTTGGGCAAATATAAGTTTGCTATGCGGTTGGCGTTGTACAATGCCTTTTGAGACCACTGTTCTGTTCTGTGTTTAGTTGTTTGTTGTCCATGTGTTGAGACGAATTTCAAATATAAAGCGATATTATACATATCTTGTGGTATGATCGCAAATGAGAAAGATCAAAGGAATTTAATGGATTATATATTAATTTTGTCTTTACTATACGATCGGTTTATAATTAGTAATTTGATAGCAAATAAATCTTCAAATGTTCCTAAATTTTCAAAATGACTGAAATATATAAAATAATATCATGGTTTTATCAGTTCAATGCTAAAAGTGAAAACAGATAACGTTTTTCAAAGAGAAACTAATAACTATGTTGATACCTAAACGATCAGGGGAAGTAACTCATTGCCGAATTAAGTTTTTATTGGTATAAGCAGATACACGTGTTTTTTATGTCTGTGTTTGAATTATTCCCTATAGTTCTATGATTTGTTGAAAGAATGGAGATTTACGCCACGTTAAACACTATTGGCATTTTTTTTATTGATTACTTAATACGTAAAAGGTAAAACGGTTAAGATGAAAAAATATTCCTTTTCATACACAATCAATATCAACTCAGCTTAAAAATCAAAATTGTGTCACCGGAAGTATATGCCAATGCCTGACTTTCACTAACAAAATAAAGAAAAGCAATCGTGAAGTGATTTTTTTTATCAATTGATCTGGTTGGGCAAATATAAGTTTGCTATGCGGTTGGCGTTGTACAATGCCTTTTGAGACCACTGTTCTGTTCTGTGTTTAGTTGTTTGTTGTCCATGTGTTGAGACGAATTTCAAATATAAAGCGATATTATACATATCTTGTGGTATGATCGCCAATGAGAAAGATCAAAGGAATTTAATGGATTATATATTAATTTTGTCTTTACTATACGATCGGTTTATAATTAGTAATTTGATAGCAAATAAATCTTCAAATGTTCCTAAATTTTCAAAATGACTGAAATATATAAAATAATATCATGGTTTTATCAGTTCAATGCTAAAAGTGAAAACAGATAATGTTTTTCAAAGAGAAACTAATAACTATGTTGATACCTAAACGATCAGGGGAAGTAACTCATTGCCGAATTAAGTTTTTATTGGTTAAGCAGATACACGTGTCTTTTATGTCTGTGTTTGAATTATTCCCTATAGTTCTATGATTTGTTGATAGAATGGAGATTTACGCCACGTTAAACACTATTGGCATTTTTTTTTATTGATTACTTAAAACGTAAAAGGTAAAACGGTTAAGATGAAAAAATATTCCTTTTCATACACAATCAATATCAACTCAGCTTAAAAATCAAAATTGTGTCACCGGAAGTATATGCCAATGCCTGACTTTCACTAACAAAATAAAGAAAAGCAATCGTGAAGTGATTTTTTTTATCAATTGATCTGGTTGGGCAAATATAAGTTTGCTATGCGGTTGGCGTTGTACAATGCCTTTTGAGACCACTGTTCTGTTCTGTGTTTAGTTGTTTGTTGTCATATCAACGCATGTGTTGAGACGAATTTCAAATATAAAGCGATATTATACATATCTTGTGGTATGATCGCCAATGAGAAAGATCAAATGAAATTAATGGATTATATATTCAGTTTATCTCTTCTACACGATCGGTTTATAATAAGTAATTTGATGGCAAAAAAACAACTTCAAATGTTACTCAATTTTCACAATAAGTGAAATATGTAAAATAATATCATGGTTTCATCAGTTCACTGCTAAAAATGAAAACAGATAATGTTTTTCAAAGAAAAACTAATAACTTTGTTGATACCTAAACGATCAGGGGAGGTAACTCATTGTTGAATTCAGTTTTTATTGCGTTATACTGATTATAAGCAGATACACGTGTTTTATATGTCTGTGTTTGAATTATTCCCTATAGTTCTATGATTGGTTGATAGAATGGAGATTTACGCCTCGCTAAACACTATTGGCATTTTTTATTGAATACATCATACGTAAAAGGTAAAACGGTTAAGATGAAAAAAATATTCCTTTTCATACACAATCAATATCAACTCAGCTTAAAAATCAAAATTGAGTCACCGGATGTATATGCGAATGCTTGGCTTCCACTAACACAATAAAGGAAAGCAATCGTGAAGCGATTTTTAATAAATTTATCTTGTTGGGCAAATATAAGCTTGCTATGTGGAATGGGACTGTACAATGCCTTTCGAGACCATTGTTTTGTGTTTAGTTTTTTGTTATCTCAACGCATGTGTTGAGATGAATTTCAAATATAAAGCGATATTATACATATCTTGTGGTATGATCGCCAATGAGAAAGATCAAAGGAATTTAATGGATTATATATTAATTTTGTCTTTACTATACGATCGGTTTATAATTAGTAATTTGATAGCAAAAAAAATCTTCAAATGTTCCTAAATTTTCAAAATGACTGAAATATATAAAATAATATCATGGTTTTATCAGTTCAATGCTAAAAGTGAAAACAGATAATGTTTTTCAAAGAGAAACTAATAACTATGTTGATACCTAAACGATCAGGGGAAGTAACTCATTGCCGAATTAAGTTTTTATTGGTTTAAGCAGATACACGTGTTTTTTATGTCTGTGTTTGAATTATTCCCTATAGTTCTATGATTTGTTGATAGAATGGAGATTTACGCCAAGTTAAACACTATTGGCATTTTTTTTCTTGATTACTTAATACGTAAAAGGTAAAACGGTTAAGATGAAAAAATATTCCTTTTCATACAAAATCAATATCAACTCAGCTTAAAAATCAAAATTGTGTCACCGGAAGTATATGCCAATGCCTGACTTTCACTAACAAAATAAAGAAAAGCAATCGTGAAGTGATGTTTTTTATCAATTGATCTGGTTGGGCAAATATAAGTTTGCTATGCGGTTGGCGTCGTACAATGCCTTTTGAGACCACTGTTCTGTTCTGTGTTTAGTTGTTTGTTGTCATCTCAACGCATGTGTTGAGACGAATTTCAAATATAAAGCGATATTATACATATCTTGTGGTATGATCGCCAAATGAGAAAGATCAAATAAAATTAATGGATTATAAATTCAGTTTATCTCTTCTACACGATCGGTTTATAATTAGTAATTTGATGGCAAAAAAAAAACTTCAAATGTTAATCAATTTTCACAATAAGTGAAATATGTAAAATAATATCATGGTTTCATCAGTTCACTGCTAAAAATGAAAACAGATAATGTTTTTCAAAGAAAAAGTAATAACTTTGTTGATACCTAAACGATCAGGGGAGGTAACTCATTGTTGAATTCAGTTTTTATTGCGTTATACTGATTATAAGCAGATACACGTGTTTTATATGTCTGTGTTTGAATTATTCCCTATAGTTCTATGATTGGTTGATAGAATGGAGATTTACGCCTCGCTAAACACTATTGGCATTTTTTATTGAATACATCATACGTAAAAGGTAAAACGGTTAAGATGAAAAAAATATTCCTTTTCATACACAATCAATATCAACTCAGCTTAAAAATCAAAATTGTGTCACCGGAAGTATATGCGAATGCTTGGCTTTCACTAACACAATAAAGGAAAGCAATCGTGAAGCGATTTTTAATAAATTTATCTTGTTGGGCTAATAAAAGCTTGCTATGTGGAATGGGACTGTACAATGCCTTTCGAGACCATTGTTTTGTGTTTAGTTTTTTGTTATCTCAACGCATGTGTTGAGATGAATTTCAAATATAAAGCGATATTATACATATCTTGTGGTATGATCGCCAATGAGAAAGATCAAAGGAATTTAATGGATTATATATTAATTTTGTCTTTACTATACGATCGGTTTATAATTAGTAATTTGATAGCAAAAAAATCTTCAAATGTTCCTAAATTTTCAAAATGACTGAAATATATAAAATAATATCATGGTTTTATCAGTTCAATGCTAAAAGTGAAAACAGATAATGTTTTTCAAAGAGAAACTAATAACTATGTTGATACCTAAACGATCAGGGGAAGTAACTCATTGCCGAATTAAGTTGTTATTGGTATAAGCAGATACACGTGTTTTTTATGTCTGTGTTTGAATTATTCCCTATAGTTCTATGATTTGTTGATAGAATGGAGATTTACGCCACGTTAAACACTATTGGCATTTTTTTTATTGATTACTTAATACGTAAAAGGTAAAACGGTTAAGATGAAAAAATATTCCTTTTCATACACAATCAATATCAACTCAGCTTAAAATGAAAATTGTGTCACCGGAAGTATATGCCAATGCCTGACTTTCACTAACAAAATAAAGAAAAGCAATCGTGAAGTGAATTTTTTATCAATTGATCTGGTTGGGCAAATATAAGTTTGCTATGCGGTTGGCGTTGTACAATGCCTTTTGAGACCACGGTTCTGTTCTGTGTTTAGTTGTTTGTTGTCCATGTGTTGAGACGAATTTCAAATATAAAGCGATATTATACATATCTTGTCGTATGATCGCCAATGAGAAAGATCAAATGAAATTAATGGATTATATATTCAGTTTATCTCTTCTACACGATCGGTTTATAATTAGTAATTTGATGGCAAAAAAAAACTTCAAATGTTACTCAATTTTCACAATAAGTGAAATATGTAAAATAATATCATGGTTTCATCAGTTCACTGCTAAAAATGAAAACAGATAATGTTTTTCAAAGAAAAACTAATAACTTTGTTGACACCTAAACGATCAGGGGAGGTAACTCATTGTTGAATTCAGTTTTTATTGCGTTATACTGATTATAAGCAGATACACGTGTTTTATATGTCTGTGTTTGAATTATTCCCTATAGTTCTATGATTGGTTGATAGAATGGAGATTTACGCCTCGCTAAACACTATTGGCATTTTTTATTGAATACATCATACGTAAAAGGTAAAAAGGTTAAGATGAAAAAAATATTCCTTTTCATACACAATCAATATCAACTCAGCTTAAAAATCAAAATTGTGTCACCGGAAGTATATGCGAATGCTTGGCTTCCACTAACACAATTAAGGAAAGCAATCGTGAAGCGATTTTTAATAAATTTATCTTGTTGGGCAAATATAAGCTTGCTATGTGGAATGGGACTGTACAATGGCTTTCGAGACCATTGTTTTGTGTATAGTTTTTTGTTATCTCAACGCATGTGTTGAGATGAATTTCAAATATAAAGCGATATTATACATATCTTGTGGTATGATCGCCAATGAGAAAGATCAAAGGAATTTAATGGATTATATATTAATTTTGTCTTTACTATACGATCGGTTTATAATTAGTAATTTGATAGCAAATAAATCTTCAAATGTTCCTAAATTTTCAAAATGACTGAAATATATAAAATAATATCATGGTTTTATCAGTTCAATGCTAAAAGTGAAAACAGATAATGTTTTTCAAAGAGAAACTAATAACTATGTTGATACCTAAACGATCAGGGGAAGTAACTCATTGCCGAATTAAGTTTTTATTGGTATAAGCAGATACACGTGTTTTTTATGTCTGTGTTTGAATTATTCCCTATAGTTCTATGATTTGTTGATAGAATGGAGATTTACGCCACGTTAAACACTATTGGCATTTTTTTTATTGATTACTTAATACGTAAAAGGTAAAAAGGTTAAGATGAAAAAATATTCCTTTTCATACACAATCAATATCAACTCAGCTTAAAAATCAAAATTGTGTCACCGGAAGTATATGCCAATGCCTGACTTCCACTAACAAAATAAAGAAAAGCAATCGTGAAGTGACTTTTTTTATCAATTGATCTGGTTGGGCAAATATAAGTTTGCTATGCGGTTGGCGTTGTACAATGCCTTTTGAGACCACTGTTCTGTTCTGTGTTTAGTTGTTTGTTGTCCATGTGTTGAGACGAATTTCAAATATAAAGCGATATTATACATATCTTGTGGTATGATCGCCAATGAGAAAGATCAAAGGAATTTAATGGATTATATATTAATTTTGTCTTTACTATACGATCGGTTTATAATTAGTAATTTGATAGCAAATAAATCTTCAAATGTTCCTAAATTTTCAAAATGACTGAAATATATAAAATAATATCATGGTTTTATCAGTTCAATGCTAAAAGTGAAAACAGATAATGTTTTTCAAAGAGAAACTAATAACTATGTTGATACCTAAACGATCAGGGGAAGTAACTCATTGCCGAATTAAGTTTATATTGGTATATGCAGATACACGTTTTTTTTATGTCTGTGTTTGAATTATTCCCTATAGTTCTATGATTTGTTGATAGAATGGAGATTTACGCCACGTTAAACACTATTGGCATTTTTTTTTATTGATTACTTAATACGTAAAAGGTAAAACGGTTAAGATGAAAAAATATTCCTTTTCATACACAATCAATATCAACTCAGCTTAAAAATCAAAATTGTGTCACCGGAAGTATATGCCAATGCCTGACTTTCACTAACAACATAAAGAAAAGCAATCGTGAAGTGATTTTTTTTATCAATTGATCTGGTTGGGCAAATATAAGTTTGCTATGCGGTTGGCGTTGTACAATGCCTTTTGAGACCACTGTTCTGTTCTGTGTTTAGTTGTTTGTTGTCCATGTGTTGAGACGAATTTCAAATATAAAGCGATATTATACATATCTTGTGGTATGATCGCCAATGAGAAAGATCAAATGAAATTAATGGATTATATATTCAGTTTATCTCTTCTACACGATCGGTTTATAATTAGTAATTTGATGGCAAAAAAAAACTTCAAATGTTACTCAATTTTCACAATAAGTGAAATATGTAAAATAATATCATGGTTTCATCAGTTCACTGCTAAAAATGAAAACAGATAATGTTTTTCAAAGAAAAACTAATAACTTTGTTGATACCTAAACGATCAGGGGAGGTAACTCATTGTTGAATTCAGTTTTTATTGCGTTATACTGATTATAAGCAGATACACGTGTTTTATATGTCTGTGTTTGAATTATTCCCTATAGTTCTATGATTGGTTGATAGAATGGAGATTTACGCCTCGCTAAACACTATTGGCATTTTTTATTGAATACATCATACGTAAAAGGTAAAAAGGTTAAGATGAAAAAAATATTCCTTTTCATACACAATCAATATCAACTCAGCTTAAAAATCAAAATTGTGTCACCGGAAGTATATGCGAATGCTTGGCTTCCACTAACACAATAAAGGAAAGCAATCGTGAAGCGATTTTTAATAAATTTATCTTGTTGGGCAAATATAAGCTTGCTATGTGGAATGGGACTGTACAATGGCTTTCGAGACCATTGTTTTGTGTTTAGTTTTTTGTTATCTCAACGCATGTGTTGAGATGAATTTCAAATATAAAGCGATATTATACATATCTTGTGGTATGATCGCCAATGAGAAAGATCAAAGGAATTTAATGGATTATATATTAATTTTGTCTTTACTATACGATCGGTTTATAATTAGTAATTTGATAGCAAAAAAATCTTCAAATGTTCCTAAATTTTCAAAATGACTGAAATATATAAAATAATATCATGGTTTTATCAGTTCAATGCTAAAAGTGAAAACAGATAATGTTTTTCAAAGAGAAACTAATAACTATGTTGATACCTAAACGATCAGGGGAAGTAACTCATTGCCGAATTAAGTTTTTATTGGTATAAGCAGATACACGTGTTTTTTATGTCTGTGTTTGAATTATTCCCTATAGTTCTATGATTTGTTGATAGAATGGAGATTTACGCCACGTTAAACACTATTGGCATTTTTTTTATTGATTACTTAATACGTAAAAGGTAAAACGGTTAAGATGAAAAAATATTCCTTTTCATACACAATCAATATCAACTCAGCTTAAAAATCAAAATTGTGTCACCGGAAGTATATGCCAATGCCTGACTTTCACTAACAAAATAAAGAAAAGCAATCGTGAAGTGATTTTTTTATCAATTGATCTGGTTGGGCAAATATAAGTTTGCTATGCGGTTGGCGTTGTACAATGCCTTTTGAGACCACTGTTCTGTTCTGTGTTTAGTTGTTTGTTGTCATCTCAACGCATGTGTTGAGACGAATTTCAAATATAAAGCGATATTATACATATCTTGTGGTATGATCGCCAATGAGAAAGATCAAATGAAATTAATGGATTATATATTCAGTTTATCTCTTCTACACGATCGGTTTATAATTAGTAATTTGATGGCAAAAAAAACCTTCAAATGTTACTCAATTTTCACAATAAGTGAAATATGTAAAATAATATCATGGTTTCATCAGTTCACTGCTAAAAATGAAAACAGATAATGTTTTTCAAAGAAAAACTAATAACTTTGTTGATACCTAAACGATCAGGGGAGGTAACTCATTGTTGAATTCAGTTTTTATTGCGTTATACTGATTATAAGCAGATACACGTGTTTTATATGTCTGTGTTTGAATTATTCCCTATAGTTCTATGATTGGTTGATAGAATGGAGATTTACGCCTCGCTAAACACTATTGGCATTTTTTATTGAATACATCATACGTAAAAGGTCAAACGGTTAAGATGAAAAAAATATTCCTTTTCATACACAATCAATATCAACTCAGCTTAAAAATCAAAATTGTGTCACCGGAAGTATATGCGAATGCTTGGCTTTCACTAACACAATAAAGGAAAGCAATCGTGAAGCGATTTTTAATAAATTTATCTTGTTGGGCAAATATAAGCTTGCTATATGGAATGGGACTGTACAATGGCTTTCGAGACTATTGTTTTGTGTTTAGTTTTTTGTTATCTCAACGCATGTGTTGAGATGAATTTCAAATATAAAGCGATATTATACATATCTTGTGGTATGATCGCCAATGAGAAAGATCAGAGGAATTTAATGGATTATATATTAATTTTGTCTTTACTATACGATCGGTTTATAATTAGTAATTTGATAGCAAATAAATCTTCAAATGTTCCTAAATTTTCAAAATGACTGAAATATATAAAATAATATCATGGTTTTATCAGTTCAATGCTAAAAGTGAAAACAGATAATGTTTTTCAAAGAGAAACTAATAACTATGTTGATACCTAAACGATCAGGGGAAGTAACTCATTGCCGAATTAAGTTTTTATTGGTATAAGCAGATACACGTGTTTTTTATGTCTGTGTTTGAATTATTCCCTATAGTTCTATGATTTGTTGATAGAATGGAGATTTACGCCACGTTAAACACTATTGGCATTTTTTTTTGATTACTTAATACGTAAAAGGTAAAACGGTTAAGATGAAAAAATATTCCTTTTCATACACAATCAATATCAACTCAGCTTAAAAATCAAAATTGTGTCACCGGAAGTATATGCCAATGCCTGACTTTCACTAACAAAATAAAGAAAAGCAATCGTGAAGTGATTTTTTTTATCAATTGATCTGGTTGGGCAAATATAAGTTTGCTATGCGGTTGGCGTTGTACAATGCCTTTTGAGACCACTGTTCTGTTCTGTGTTTAGTTGTTTGTTGTCCATGTGTTGAGACGAATTTCAAATATAAAGCGATATTATACATATCTTGTGGTATGATCGCCAATGAGAAAGATCAAAGGAATTTAATGGATTATATATTAATTTTGTCTTTACTATACGATCGGTTTATAATTAGTAATTTGATAGCAAATAAATCTTCAAATGTTCCTAAATTTTCAAAATGACTGAAATATATAAAATAATATCATGGTTTTATCAGTTCAATGCTAAAAGTGAAAACAGATAATGTTTTTCAAAGAGAAACTAATAACTATGTTGATACCTAAACGATCAGGGGAAGTAACTCATTGCCGAATTAAGTTTTTATTGGTATAAGCAGATACACGTGTTTTTTATGTCTGTGTTTGAATTATTCCCTATAGTTCTATGATTTGTTGATAGAATGGAGATTTACGCCACGTTAAACACTATTGGCATTTTTTTTATTGATTACTTAATACGTAAAAGGTAAAACGGTTAAGATGAAAAAATATTCCTTTTCATACACAATCAATATCAACTCAGCTTAAAAATCAAAATTGTGTCACCGGAAGTATATGCCAATGCCTGACTTTCACTAACAAAATAAAGAAAAGCAATCGTGAAGTGATTTTTTTTATCAATTGATCTGGTTGGGCAAATATAAGTTTGCTATGCGGTTGGCGTTGTACAATGCATTTTGAGACCACTGTTCTGTTCTGTGTTTAGTTGTTTGTTGTCCATGTGTTGAGACGAATTTCAAATATAAAGCGATATTATACATATCTTGTGGTATGATCGCCAAAGAGAAAGATCAAAGGAATTTAATGGATTATATATTAATTTTGTCTTTACTATACGATCGGTTTATAATTAGTAATTTGATAGCAAATAAATCTTCAAATGTTCCTAAATTTTCAAAATGACTGAAATATATAAAATAATATCATGGTTTTATCAGTTCAATGCTAAAAGTGAAAACAGATAATGTTTTTCAAAGAGAAACTAATAACTATGTTGATACCTAAACGATCAGGGGAAGTAACTCATTGCCGAATTAAGTTTTTATTGGTTAAGCAGATACACGTGTTTTTTATGTCTGTGTTTGAATTATTCCCTATAGTTCTATGATTTGTTGATAGAATGGAGATTTACGCCACGTTAAACACTATTGGCATTTTTTTTTATTGATTACTTAAAACGTAAAAGGTAAAACGGTTAAGATGAAAAAATATTCCTTTTCATACACAATCAATATCAACTCAGCTTAAAAATCAAAATTGTGTCACCGGAAGTATATGCCAATGCCTGACTTTCACTAACAAAATAAAGAAAAGCAATCGTGAAGTGATTTTTTTTATCAATTGATCTGGTCGGGCAAATATAAGTTTGCTATGCGGTTGGCGTTGTACAATGCCTTTTGAGACCACTGTTCTGTTCTGTGTTTAGTTGTTTGTTGTCCATGTGTTGAGACGAATTTCAAATATAAAGCGATATTATACATATCTTGTGGTATGATCGCCAATGAGAAAGATCAAATGAAATTAATGGATTATATATTCAGTTTATCTCTTCTACACGATCGGTTTATAATTAGTAATTTGATGGCAAAAAAAAACTTCAAATGTTACTCAATTTTCACAATAAGTGAAATATGTAAATTAATATCATGGTTTCATCAGTTCACTGCTAAAAATGAAAACAGATAATGTTTTTCAAAGAAAAACCAATAATTTTGTTGATACCTAAACGATCAGGGGAGGTAACTCATTGTTGAATTCAGTTTTTATTGCGTTATACTGATTATAAGCAGATACACGTGTTTTATATGTCTGTGTTTGAATTATTCCCTATAGTTCTATGATTGGTTGATAGAATGGAGATTTACGCCTCGCTAAACACTATTGGCATTTTTTATTGAATACATCATACGTAAAAGGTAAAAAGGTTAAGATGAAAAAAATATTCCTTTTCATACACAATCAATATCAACTCAGCTTAAAAATCAAAATTGTGTCACCGGAAGTATATGCGAATGCTTGGCTTCCACTAACACAATAAAGGAAAGCAATCGTGAAGCGATTTTTAATAAATTTATCTTGTTGGGCAAATATAAGCTTGCTATGTGGAATGGGACTGTACAATGGCTTTCGAGACCATTGTTTTGTGTTTAGTTTTTTGTTATCTCAACGCATGTGTTGAGATGAATTTCAAATATAAAGCGATATTATACATATCTTGTGGTATGATCGCCAATGAGAAAGATCAAAGGAATTTAATGGATTATATATTAATTTTGTCTTTACTATACGATCGGTTTATAATTAGTAATTTGATAGCAAAAAAATCTTCAAATGTTCCTAAATTTTCAAAATGACTGAAATATATAAAATAATATCATGGTTTTATCAGTTCAATACTAAAAGTGAAAACAGATAATGTTTTTCAAAGAGAAACTAATAACTATGTTGATACCTAAACGATCAGGGGAAGTAACTCATTGCCGAATTAAGTTTTTATTGGTATAAGCAGATACACGTGTTTTTTATGTCTGTGTTTGAATTATTCCCTATAGTTCTATGATTTGTTGATAGAATGGAGATTTACGCCACGTTAAACACTATTGGCATTTTTTTTATTGATTACTTAATACGTAAAAGGTAAAACGGTTAAGATGAAAAAATATTCCTTTTCATACACAATCAATATCAACTCAGCTTAAAAATCAAAATTGTGTCACCGGAAGTATATGCCAATGCCTGACTTTCACTAACAAAATAAAGAAAAGCAATCGTGAAGTGATTTTTTTATCAATTGATCTGGTTGGGCAAATATAAGTTTGCTATGCGGTTGGCGTTGTACAATGCCTTTTGAGACCACTGTTCTGTTCTGTGTTTAGTTGTTTGTTGTCCATGTGTTGAGACGAATTTCAAATATAAAGCGATATTATACATATCTTGTGGTATGATCGCCAATGAGAAAGATCAAAGGAATTTAATGGATTATATATTAATTTTGTCTTTACTATACGATCGGTTTATAATTAGTAATTTGATAGCAAATAAATCTTCAAATGTTCCTAAATTTTCAAAATGACTGAAATATATAAAATAATATCATGGTTTTATCAGTTCAATGCTAAAAGTGAAAACAGATAATGTTTTTCAAAGAGAAACTAATAACTATGTTGATACCTAAACGATCAGGGGAAGTAACTCATTGCCGAATTAAGTTTTTATTGGTTAAGCAGATACACGTGTCTTTTATGTCTGTGTTTGAATTATTCCCTATAGTTCTATGATTTGTTGATAGAATGGAGATTTACGCCACGTTAAACACTATTGGCATTTTTTTTATTGATTACTTAAAACGTAAAAGGTAAAACGGTTAAGATGAAAAAATATTCCTTTTCATACACAATCAATATCAACTCAGCTTAAAAATCAAAATTGTGTCACCGGAAGTATATGCCAATGCCTGACTTTCACTAACAAAATAAAGAAAAGCAATCGTGAAGTGATTTTTTTTTATCAATTGATCTGGTTGGGCAAATATAAGTTTGCTATGCGGTTGGCGTTGTACAATGCCTTTTGAGACCACTGTTCTGTTCTGTGTTTAGTTGTTTGTTGTCATATCAACGCATGTGTTGAGACGAATTTCAAATATAAAGCGATATTATACATATCTTGTGGTATGATCGCCAATGAGAAAGATCAAATGAAATTAATGGATTATATATTCAGTTTATCTCTTCTACACGATCGGTTTATAATAAGTAATTTGATGGCAAAAAAACAACTTCAAATGTTACTCAATTTTCACAATAAGTGAAATATGTAAAATAATATCATGGTTTCATCAGTTCACTGCTAAAAATGAAAACAGATAATGTTTTTCAAAGAAAAACTAATAACTTTGTTGATACCTAAACGATCAGGGGAGGTAACTCATTGTTGAATTCAGTTTTTATTGCGTTATACTGATTATAAGCAGATACACGTGTTTTATATGTCTGTGTTTGAATTATTCCCTATAGTTCTATGATTGGTTGATAGAATGGAGATTTACGCCTCGCTAAACACTATTGGCATTTTTTATTGAATACATCATACGTAAAAGGTAAAACGGTTAAGATGAAAAAAATATTCCTTTTCATACACAATCAATATCAACTCAGCTTAAAAATCAAAATTGAGTCACCGGATGTATATGCGAATGCTTGGCTTCCACTAACACAATAAAGGAAAGCAATCGTGAAGCGATTTTTAATAAATTTATCTTGTTGGGCAAATATAAGCTTGCTATGTGGAATGGGACTGTACAATGCCTTTCGAGACCATTGTTTTGTGTTTAGTTTTTTGTTATCTCAACGCATGTGTTGAGATGAATTTCAAATATAAAGCGATATTATACATATCTTGTGGTATGATCGCCAATGAGAAAGATCAAAGGAATTTAATGGATTATATATTAATTTTGTCTTTACTATACGATCGGTTTATAATTAGTAATTTGATAGCAAAAAAAATCTTCAAATGTTCCTAAATTTTCAAAATGACTGAAATATATAAAATAATATCATGGTTTTATCAGTTCAATGCTAAAAGTGAAAACAGATAATGTTTTTCAAAGAGAAACTAATAACTATGTTGATACCTAAACGATCAGGGGAAGTAACTCATTGCCGAATTAAGTTTTTATTGGTTTAAGCAGATACACGTGTTTTTTATGTCTGTGTTTGAATTATTCCCTATAGTTCTATGATTTGTTGATAGAATGGAGATTTACGCCAAGTTAAACACTATTGGCATTTTTTTTCTTGATTACTTAATACGTAAAAGGTAAAACGGTTAAGATGAAAAAATATTCCTTTTCATACAAAATCAATATCAACTCAGCTTAAAAATCAAAATTGTGTCACCGGAAGTATATGCCAATGCCTGACTTTCACTAACAAAATAAAGAAAAGCAATCGTGAAGTGATGTTTTTTATCAATTGATCTGGTTGGGCAAATATAAGTTTGCTATGCGGTTGGCGTCGTACAATGCCTTTTGAGACCACTGTTCTGTTCTGTGTTTAGTTGTTTGTTGTCATCTCAACGCATGTGTTGAGACGAATTTCAAATATAAAGCGATATTATACATATCTTGTGGTATGATCGCCAATGAGAAAGATCAAATAAAATTAATGGATTATAAATTCAGTTTATCTCTTCTACACGATCGGTTTATAATTAGTAATTTGATGGCAAAAAAAAAACTTCAAATGTTAATCAATTTTCACAATAAGTGAAATATGTAAAATAATATCATGGTTTCATCAGTTCACTGCTAAAAATGAAAACAGATAATGTTTTTCAAAGAAAAAGTAATAACTTTGTTGATACCTAAACGATCAGGGGAGGTAACTCATTGTTGAATTCAGTTTTTATTGCGTTATACTGATTATAAGCAGATACACGTGTTTTATATGTCTGTGTTTGAATTATTCCCTATAGTTCTATGATTGGTTGATAGAATGGAGATTTACGCCTCGCTAAACACTATTGGCATTTTTTATTGAATACATCATACGTAAAAGGTCAAACGGTTAAGATGAAAAAAATATTCCTTTTCATACACAATCAATATCAACTCAGCTTAAAAATCAAAATTGTGTCACCGGAAGTATATGCGAATGCTTGGCTTTCACTAACACAATAAAGGAAAGCAATCGTGAAGCAATTTTTAATAAATTTATCTTGTTGGGCAAATATAAGCTTGCTATGTGGAATGGGACTGTACAATGCCTTTCGAGACCATTGTTTTGTGTTTAGTTTTTTGTTATCTCAACGCATGTGTTGAGATGAATTTCAAATATAAAGCGATATTATACATATCTTGTGGTATGATCGCCAATGAGAAAGATCAAAGGAATTTAATGGATTATATATTAATTTTGTCTTTACTATACGATCGGTTTATAATTAGTAATTTGATAGCAAACAAATCTTCAAATGTTCCTAAATTTTCAAAATGACTGAAATATATAAAATAATATCATGGTTTTATCAGTTCAATGCTAAAAGTGAAAACAGATAATGTTTTTCAAAGAGAAACTAATAACTATGTTGATACCTAAACGATCAGGGGAAGTAACTCATTGCCGAATTAAGTTTTTATTGGAATAAGCAGATACACGTGTTTTTTTATGTCTGTGTTTGAATTATTCCCTATAGTTCTATGATTTGTTGATAGAATGGAGATTTACGCCACGTTAAACACTATTGGCATTTTTTTTATTGATTACTTAATACGTAAAAGGTAAAACGGTTAAGATGAAAAAATATTCCTTTTCATACACAATCAATATCAACTCAGCTTAAAAATCAAAATTGTGTCACCGGAAGTATATGCCAATGCCTGACTTTCACTAACAAAATAAAGAAAAGCAATCGTGAAGTGATTTTTTTTATCAATTGATCTGGTTGGGCAAATATAAGTTTGCTATGCGGTTGGCGTTGTACAATGCCTTTTGAGACCACTGTTCTGTTCTGTGTTTAGTTGTTTGTTGTCATCTCAACGCATGTGTTGAGACGAATTTCAAATATAAAGCGATATTATACATATCTTGTGGTATGATCGCCAATGAGAAAGATCAAATGAAATTAATGGATTATATATTCAGTTTATCTCTTCTACACGATAGGTTTATAATTAGTAATTTGATGGCAAAAAAACAACTTCAAATGTTACTCAATTTTCACAATAAGTGAAATATGTAAAATAATATCATGGTTTCATCAGTTCACTGCTAAAAATGAAAACAGATAATGTTTTTCAAAGAAAAAGTAATAACTTTGTTGATACCTAAACGATCAGGGGAGGTAACTCATTGTTGAATTCAGTTTTTATTGCGTTATACTGATTATAAGCAGATACACGTGTTTTATATGTCTGTGTTTGAATTATTCCATATAGTTCTATGATTGGTTGATAGAATGGAGATTTACGCCTCGCTATACACTATTGGCATACGTAAAAGGTAAAACGGTTAAGATGAAAAAAATATTCCTTTTCATACACAATCAATATCAACTCAGCTTAAAAATCAAAATTGTGTCACTGGAAGTATATGCGAATGCTTGGCTTTCACTAACACAATAAAGGAAAGCAATCGTGAAGCGATTTTTAATAAATTTATCTTGTTGGGCAAATATAAGCTTGCTATGTGGAATGGGACTGTACAATGCCTTTCGCGACCATTGTTTTGTGTTTAGTTTTTTTATGAATTTTAAATATAAAGCGATATTATACATATCTTGTGGTATGATCGCCAATGAGAAAGATCAAAGGAATTTAATGGATTATATATTAATTTTGTCTTTACTATACGATCGGTTTATAATTAGTAATTTGATAGCAAAAAAATCTTCAAATGTTCCTAAATTTTCAAAATGACTGAAATATATAAAATAATATCATGGTTTTATCAGTTCAATGCTAAAAGTGAAAACAGATAATGTTTTTCAAAGAGAAACTAATAACTATGTTGATACCTAAACGATCAGGGGAAGTAACTCATTGCCGAATTAAGTTTTTATTGGTATAAGCAGATACACGTGTTTTTTTATGTCTGTGTTTGAATTATTCCCTATAGTTCTATGATTTGTTGATAGAATGGAGATTTACGCCACGTTAAACACTATTGGCATTTTTTTTTTATTGATTACTTAATACGTTAAAGGTAAAACGGTTAAGATGAAAAAAATATTCCTTTTCATACACAATCAATATCAACTCAGCTTAAAAATCAAAATTGTGTCACCGGAAGTATATGCCAATGCCTGACTTTCACTAACAAAATAAAGAAAAGCAATCATGAAGTGATTTTTTTTATCAATTGATCTGGTTGGGCAAATATAAGTTTGCTATGCGGTTGGCGTTGTACAATGCCTTTTGAGACCACTGTTCTGTTCTGTGTTTAGTTGTTTGTTGTCATCTCAACGCATGTGTTGAGACGAATTTCAAATATAGAGCGATATTATACATATCTTGTGGTATGATCGCCAATGAGAAAGATCAAATGAAATTAATGGATTATATATTCAGTTTATCTCTTCTACACGATAGGTTTATAATTAGTAATTTGATGGCAAAAAAACAACTTCAAATGTTACTCAATTTTCACAATAAGTGAAATATGTAAAATAATATCATGGTTTCATCAGTTCACTGCTAAAAATGAAAACAGATAATGTTTTTCAAAGAAAAAGTAATAACTTTGTTGATACCTAAACGATCAGGGGAGGTAACTCATTGTTGAATTCAGTTTTTATTGCGTTATACTGATTATAAGCAGATACACGTGTTTTATATGTCTGTGTTTGAATTATTCCATATAGTTCTATGATTGGTTGATAGAATGGAGATTTACGCCTCGCTATACACTATTGGCATACGTAAAAGGTAAAACGGTTAAGATGAAAAAAATATTCCTTTTCATACACAATCAATATCAACTCAGCTTAAAAATCAAAATTGTGTCACCGGAAGTATATGCGAATGCTTGGCTTTCACTAACACAATAAAGGAAAGCAATCGTGAAGCGATTTTTAATAAATTTATCTTGTTGGGCAAATATAAGCTTGCTATGTGGAATGGGACTGTACAATGCCTTTCGAGACCATTGTTTTGTGTTTAGTTTTTTATGAATTTTAAATATAAAGCGATATTATACATATCTTGTGGTATGATCGCCAATGAGAAAGATCAAAGGAATTTAATGGATTATATATTAATTTTGTCTTTACTATACGATCGGTTTATAATTAGTAATTTGATAGCAAAAAAATCTTCAAATGTTCCTAAATTTTCAAAATGACTGAAATATATAAAATAATATCATGGTTTTATCAGTTCAATGCTAAAAGTGAAAACAGATAATGTTTTTCAAAGAGAAACTAATAACTATGTTGATACCTAAACGATCAGGGGAAGTAACTCATTGCCGAATTAAGTTTTTATTGGTATAAGCAGATACACGTGTTTTTTTATGTCTGTGTTTGAATTATTCCCTATAGTTCTATGATTTGTTGATAGAATGGAGATTTACGCCACGTTAAACACTATTGGCATTTTTTTTTTATTGATTACTTAATACGTTAAAGGTAAAACGGTTAAGATGAAAAAAATATTCCTTTTCATACACAATCAATATCAACTCAGCTTAAAAATCAAAATTGTGTCACCGGAAGTATATGCCAATGCCTGACTTTCACTA
This sequence comes from Mytilus trossulus, assembly GCF_036588685.1. Classification (NCBI taxonomy): domain Eukaryota; kingdom Metazoa; phylum Mollusca; class Bivalvia; order Mytilida; family Mytilidae; genus Mytilus; species Mytilus trossulus. The sequence continues at coordinate 1,110,828 of NC_086382.1, read as the reverse complement.
ACAAAATAAAGAAAAGCAATCGTGAAGTGATTTTTTTTATCAATTGATCTGGTTGGGCAAATATAAGTTTGCTATGCGGTTGGCGTTGTACAATGCCTTTTGAGACCACTGTTCTGTTCTGTGTTTAGTTGTTTGTTGTCATCTCAACGCATGTGTTGAGACGAATTTCAAATATAAAGCGATATTATATATATCTTGTGGTATGATCGCCAATGAGAAAGATCAAATGAAATTAATAGATGATATATTCAGTTTATCTCTTCTACACGATCGGTTTATAATTAGTAATTTGATGGCAAAAAAAAACTTCAAATGTTACTCAATTTTCACAATAAGTGAAATATGTAAAATAATATCATGGTTTCATCAGTTCACTGCTAAAAATGAAAACAGATAATGTTTTTTCAAAGAAAAACTAATAACTTTGTTGATACCTAAACGATCAGGGGAGGTAACTCATTGTTGAATTCAGTTTTTATTGCGTTATACTGATTATAAGCAGATACACGTGTTTTATATGTCTGTGTTTGAATTATTCCCTATAGTTCTATGATTGGTTGATAGAATGGAGATTTACGCCACGTTAAACACTATTGGCCTTTTTTATTGATTACTTAATACGTAAAAGGTAAAACGGTTAAGATGAAAAAATATTCCTTTTCATACACAATCAATATCAACTCAGCTTAAAAATCAAAATTGTGTCACCGGAAGTATATGCCAATGCCTGACTTTCACTAACAAAATAAAGAAAAGCAATCGTGAAGTGATTTTTTTTTATCAATTGATCTGGTTGGGCAAATATAAGTTTGCTATGCGGTTGGCGTTGTACAATGCCTTTTGAGACCACTGTTCTGTGTTTAGTTGTTTGTTGTCATCTCAACGCATGTGTTGAGACGAATTTCAAATATAAAGCGATATTATATTGTGACGTTTTTGACAGATAGCAGTGCCTTGGTTTTTATTGATATTGTCTACATAGTTTTCTCTTTATTTCTGCCAACCGTACTTTGTGTTATTTTATTAAGGCAGTAAATGTGTGTATTCTATTTCATTATTACCTATATATTGTGTAATCGTTTTAATATTGTATGTTCCAGAACGATAGAAAACGTCTGTTTTCTTACCGGCATCTTTTGATTAATTGTATGTTACTTTCACTTTCATTGTTACCGGAAGTCACGAGTATTATTATAAATATAGTGACCCTAGGAATCGTATAATATGTAGACTGTCCTGAACATGTTGTAGTTATATTTTTGTATGTTTTTCAAATTACGGACCCATGTTAGAGTATTTTATGTAAAGTTTATTTAGAAGAGAGCTTTATTTCGATTATTGTAATAAGTTCTTATGAACTATTTTTGCACCGACGTTGCGCACCTTTTCGTAGTAATTGGGCTGTATCGACGTCATTTGATCAGACGTTTAGTGCAAAGATATGTACCTTATAAGGAAGTCTCCTTATTAGGTCATTGATTTCACCCCATATTTGGAATATTTCTCACGCGAAATAACAACACTAGCGTAAGATTTACAGTATTTTACGTTAGTTCCAGCTTGTCCCTGCCGCCGGCTAGCAGCTTTATTTACTTTCTCATAAATTTCAGTGTACAGTTGTCTTTCTAAAGCAGAAGTTTTAATATCTTTTAAGTTCCAGAATATTGCAATATTTATGCAAAATAATTATTTATGCAGTTCATTTAATTGTTCCAGTTTCCAGTTTTTAACGGAGGCAGAAATTTAATAGTTTTAAAGTGAATAAAGTTTGATAATGAATTTTAACTTTAAATAGGAGAAAGGTGCGTACAGTCGGCAATAGTGTCCGTTTGTTTTAAATAGTCAGGGTTGTAGTTAAGGGGTTAGGAACATTGTGACTTATTTATTTGCGTAGTATTTTACTTGTATTTACATAGAGAGTTGCTGATAGTATCTGTGTTTGTTGAATGCTGATTTTGGTGTAGCTGTTTTAAAGAATTCTCTGTTTGTCTAATCTATACGAAATATTGTTAATTATTGATCGCTGCTTTAAGAGATTTATATCTGTCCATTCTTGTTCCTGTTGTTATTAATATTATGTCTGGTGAATAAAACTTGTTATACATTTGAAGCGACTTTGTGTTTACATTCAGAACATCAAACTGATTTGATACTTAATTACAATACATAAAAAATACCATCGTTTTACACACACACACATAAAAAGGAGACCGTTTGCCGACCTAGAAACTATATTTGTGTGATATGCAGTATGCAGTAGCGGTAGCAGTAGTAATTCTGAGCATTCATATTTCCTGTTTATTTCTTTTGGTTTGTTGTTGGTGTCTGTCTGGTCTGTTGGTTGGTTTGGTTGGTTAGAAAGGTTCTCTCACCGGTTAGCGAAAACGTTACATTTGGCGTCGTCGACAGGATTCTACAGTTTCAAAGTGGAATTAAAAGATCCTTTATAAATATGTTGTTTTATTTTGATTTTGTGATTCATTATTGGTGAGAGGGCAGTGGCATATCAGTAAAGATATGACAGACAGAACACCTCAGCGGCTTTAGCGTTATACCGGTGCTGGTGGTAGGGACGACTGGAACTCAACCCCTCTCATGAGATTAAGGGGATATTCAATTAAGGGACAATGCAGACTTACGTCAGATATTTAAATGCTGAGCGAGGAGTTTAGGGTAGAGACAGATGGTTCGGACTCTGTGGATATTCTACATCCGCCTTCACATCCTAGGCAGGTGCAGGGGCGGAGTAATCGCGAACTGGCGGCATCGGGCAACAAGGGGCTACACCACATTAGTAGTACTGATCTTTGGACCCCACTTAGATCAGGGTTGTGCTAATGCTGCTGAGGGGTCCACAGAGGGGTTCCAATCAACCGGGAGTGTACCTGGGCCTGTGCATCCAAGGGGTGAGACTTCGACCGCGCTTCTGCAGGAGCCGGCGGGGCTACGGGGCAGGTACCAGATTTTGTCAGCTGGTGGCAGTGAAATTTACATCAGTGCCGAATTGTGAACCTCCTCCTCATTTTAATGAATATAACAACTTTAACAATGTTTTTTAAAGAAAAGTAATAAATTTTATAATGTTTTCTATTTTTATAGGCTGGGGCGGCAAGTATTCTCCTACTTGTGGGATTGATACAGATCCTACTATATTAATTGTAACTCTTGGAAATTTCATCAGATTCCTGAGACAGATGGACCTGAATTTACAAATCGGTGAAAAATGGCCAATGGTAGTTTTATACGCCCCTGGGAAGGCTGAATTTATTTTTGATATTGGTTTTAAATTATAAAACATGAGATGATGGTGGCTGATATTGAGTCACAAGTAATATTAAGATTTGATTTTTATTTTATTTGGTCCAAGTATAAATGTAGTTTAGACTTGGGAAGGGAAGTTTTACCTATTGGAAGCAAGTCAATTAAATCTAATAGCGAATGTGCAGAGCAGTAAGTTTGCAGAATCTGAGTTGCTGAATATGTTTTTGTTCCAGCGGATTCTGAAAATGATTGTTTTTAAATCTTTTTAAGAGATGGATTCATTTAATAATTGTCTTGTTCTCATGGAACAAGGTCTCTTGTTGGCTTGTACTATTTTTGTATAGCTAAATCGAAAAAAGGGTTTTTGTTCCTCTAGGGCTTATTGATATATAAGTTAGCAAGTTTTACAGAAAACAATGTACATGCAGCCGTGTACGAGTATGTAGGTTCTATTTACTCTCACGAGGATGAAAAAAATAAAACTTGTTCTTTTGCCGATGTTCCGTCTGTATCCTGTTTAGTTCCTGTCATGTATGTTTCCTGTTTAGTTCCTGTCATCTCTAGTGCCGACTGCATCCTGTTTAGTTCCTGCCATGTCTCCCGTTTGGTCTGTATCTTGCTCACCTGTACATGTGAGATTGGTGTTGGTTGTATGCCAAGTATACGATAAGTAGTAAATTTTTTTAAAATGGTATTTTTAAAATAGATGTTTAGAATTTAGAATTCAAATGTTTTTCTTTTAAGTATAGTTCATATTATAAAATTGTGCATTCATATTTCCTGTTTATTTCTTTTGGTTTGTTGTTGGTGTCTGTCTGGTCTGTTGGTTGGTTTGGTTGGTTAGAAAGGTTCTCTCACCGGTTAGCGAAAACGTTACAATATATATCTTGTGGTATGATCGCCAATGAGAAAGATCAAATGAAATTAATAGATGATATATTCAGTTTATCTCTTCTACACGATCGGTTTATAATTAGTAATTTGATGGCAAAAAAAAACTTTAAATGTTACTCAATTTTCACAATAAGTGAAATATGTAAAATAATATCATGGTTTCATCAGTTCACTGCTAAAAATGAAAACAGATAATGTTTTTCAAAGAAAAACTAATAACTTTGTTGATACCTAAACGATCAGGGGAGGTAACTCATTGTTGAATTCAGTTTTTATTGCGTTATACTGATAATAAGCAGATACACGTGTTTTATATGTCTGTGTTTGAATTTTTCCCTATAGTTCTATGATTGGTTGATAGAATGGAGATTTACGCCTCGCTAAACACTATTGGCATTTTTTATTGAATACATCATACGTAAAAGGTAAAACGTTTAAGATGAAAAAAATATTCCTTTTCATACACAATCAATATCAACTCAGCTTAAAAATCAAAATTGTGTCACCGGAAGTATATGCGAATGCTTGGCTTTCACTAACACAATACAGGAAAGCAATCGTGAAGCGATTTTTAATAAATTTATCTTGTTGGGCAAATATAAGCTTGGTATGTGGAATGGGACTGTACAATGCCTTTCGAGACCATTGTTTTGTGTTTAGTTTTTTGTTATCTCAACGCATGTGTTGAGATGAATTTCAAATATAAAGCGATATTATACATATCTTGTGGTATGATCGCCAATGAGAAAGAGCAAAGGAATTTAATGGATTATATATTAATTTTGTCTTTACTATACGATCGGTTTATAATTAGTAATTTGATAGCAAAAAAATCTTCAAATGTTCCTAAATTTTCAAAATGACTGAAATATATAAAATAATATCATGGTTTTATCAGTTCAATGCTAAAAGTGAAAACAGATAATGTTTTTCAAAGAGAAACTAATAACTATGTTGATACCTAAACGATCAGGGGAAGTAACTCATTGCCGAATTAAGTTTTTATTGGTATAAGCAGATACACGTGTTTTTTTATGTCTGTGTTTGAATTATTCCCTATAGTTCTATGATTGGTTGATAGAATGGAGATTTACGCCACGTTAAACACTATTGGCCTTTTTTAATTGATTACTTAATACGTAAAAGGTAAAACGGTTAAGATGAAAAAATATTCCTTTTCATACACAATCAATATCAACTCAGCTTAAAAATCAAAATTGTGTCACCGGCAGTATATGCCAATGCCTGACTTTCACTAACAAAATAAAGAAAAGCAATCGTGAAGTGATTTTTTTTATAAATTGGTTGGGCAAATATAAGTTTGCTATGCGGTTGGCGTTGTACAATGCCTTTTGAGACCACTGTTCTGTGTTTAGTTGTTTGTTGTCATCTCAACGCATGTGTTGAGACGAATTTCAAATATAAAGCGATATTATATATATCTTGTGGTATGATCGCCAATGAGAAAGATTAAATGAAATTAATAGATGATATATTCAGTTTATCTCTTCTACACGATCGGTTTATAATTAGTAATTTGATGGCAAAAAAAAACTTCAAATGTTACTCAATTTTCACAATAAGTGAAATATGTAAAATAATATCATGGTTTCATCAGTTCACTGCTAAAAATGAAAACAGATAATGTTTTTTCAAAGAAAAACTAATAACTTTGTTGATACCTAAACGATCAGGGGAGGTAACTCATTGTTGAATTCAGTTTTTATTGCGTTATACTGATTATAAGCAGATACACGTGTTTTATATGTCTGTGTTTGAATTATTCCCTATAGTTCTATGATTGGTTGATAGAATGGAGATTTACGCCTCGCTAAACACTATTGGCATTTTTTATTGAATACATCATACGTAAAAGGTAAAACGGTTAAGATGAAAAAAATATTCCTTTTCATACACAATCAATATCAACTCAGCTTAAAAATCAAAATTGTGTCACCGGAAGTATATGCGAATGCTTGGCTTTCACTAACACAATAAAGGAAAGCAATCGTGAAGCGATTTTTAATAAATTTATCTTGTTGGGCAAATATAAGCTTGCTATGTGGAATGGGACTGTACAATGCCTTTCGAGACCATTGTTTTGTGTTTAGTTTTTTGTTATCTCAACGCATGTGTTGAGATGAATTTCAAATATAAAGCGATATTATACATATCTTGTGGTATGATCGCCAATGAGAAAGATCAAAGGAATTTAATGGATTATATATTAATTTTGTCTTTACTATACGATCGGTTTATAATTAGTAATTTGATAGCAAAAAAATCTTCAAATGTTCCTAAATTTTCAAAATGACTGAAATATATAAAATAATATCATGGTTTTATCAGTTCAATGCTAAAAGTGAAAACAGATAATGTTTTTCAAAGAGAAACTAATAACTATGTTGATACCTAAACGATCAGGGGAAGTAACTCATTGCCGAATTAAGTTTTTATTGGTATAAGCAGATACACGTGTTTTTTATGTCTGTGTTTGAATTATTCCCTATAGTTCTATGATTGGTTGATAGAATGGAGATTTACGCCACGTTAAACACTATTGGCCTTTTTTTTTATTGATTACTTAATACGTAAAAGGTAAAACGGTTAAGATGAAAAAATATTCCTTTTCATACACAATCAATATCAACTCAGCTTAAAAATCAAAATTGTGTCACCGGAAGTATATGCCAATGCCTGACTTTCACTAACAAAATAAAGAAAAGCAATCGTGAAGTGATTTTTTTTATCAATTGATCTGGTTGGGCAAATATAAGTTTGCTATGCGGTTGGCGTTGTACAATGCCTTTTGAGACCACTGTTCTGTGTTTAGTTGTTTGTTGTCATCTCAACGCATGTGTTGAGACGAATTTCAAATATAAAGCGATATTATACATATTTTTTTTATTTTGTATGTATTTATTCAACTTCATCTCATCATCTCATTTCTTGTGGTATGATCGCCAATGAGAAAGATCAAATGAAATTAATGGATGATATATTCAGTTTATCTCTTCTACACGATCGGTTTATAATTAGTAATTTGATGGCAAAAAATAACTTCAAATGTTACTCAATTTTCACAATAAGTGAAATATGTAAAATAATATCATGGTTTCATCAGTTCACTGCTAAAAATGAAAACAGATAATGTTTTTCAAAGAAAAACTAATAACTTTGTTGATACCTAACCGATCAGGGGAGGTAACTCATTGTTGAATTCAGTTTTTATTGCGTTATACTGATTATAAGCAGATACACGTGTTTTATATGTCTGTGTTTGAATTATTCCCTATAGTTCTATGATTGGTTGATAGAATGGAGATTTACGCCTCGCTAAACACTATTGGCATTTTTTATTGATTACTTAATACGTAAAAGGTAAAACGTTTAAGATGAAAAAATATTCCTTTTCATACACAATCAATATCAACTCAGCTTAAAAATCAAAATTGTGTCACCGGAAGTATATGCCAATGCCTGACTTTCACTAACAAAATAAAGGATAGCAGTCGTGAGGCATCTTGCGACTAACGTGTTTTTTTTATAAATTTAACTTGTCGGGCAAATATAAGCTTGCTATGAGGTTGGCGTTGTACAATGCCTTTCGAGACCATTGTTTTGTGTTTTGTTTTTTGTTGTGATCTCAATGCATGTGTTGAGATGAATTTCAAATATAAAGCGATATTATACATATCTTGTGGTACGATCGCCAATAAGAAAGATCAAAGGAATTTAATGGATTATATATTCATTTTGTCTTTCCTACACGATCGGTTTATAATTAGTATGTGGATTGCAAAAAAAATCTTCGCATGTGACTAAATTTTCAAAATGACTGAAATTAAGAAAAGTCACGACAGTTCAGGCATTGCAGCATAAAGAAAAAATGGCATTTTAACTGATAACACCGAAGAAAAGGCCAATTTGCTAAACAATCAATTTCAGAAGGCATTCTCAACAGAAACATCCAACGAAACAATACCTGACATGGGAATTTCTAACCATCCTAATAGGAACACCATACAAATTTCAGAGAAAGGCATACACAAACTACTAGGAAAGATGAACCCAAACAAGGCCACAGGACCAGATGGCATATATGGGCGTGTGCTTAAAAGTACTGACATCGCACCCATAATAACATTAATATTTGAAAAATCCCTGAACACCGGAAAAATACCAACTGACTGGAAACATGCCAACGTTTGCCCAGTATTTAAAAAGGGAGATAAACACAACCCTATCAACTACAGGCCCATATCCCTAACATGCATCCTATGTAAGATCATGGAGCATGTATTAGCAAGTAACATCATGGCACATCTAGAAAATAACAACATTCTATACGATCTACAACTAGGGTTTCGCTCCTCAAGATCTTACGAAACCAAGTTAGTGTCATTTATACAAGAACTGGCAAAATACAGCAATGATAACATCCAAACTGACGTAATTGTGATGGACTTGGCCAAAGCATTTGACAAAGTCCCTCACAAAAGACTACTTCATAAACTTAAACACTATGGTGTCGACAACCAAACACTGAACTGGATAGAAGACTTTCTCTCACTTCGCACACAAACGGTATTACTGGAAGGTACAAATCTGAACAAATACATGTCACATCAGGGGTACCTCAAGGAACTGTACTTGGTTCCATCTTATTCCTGGTGTACATAAACGATCTGAATGATTATATAAAACATGGCACTCTCAGACTTTTTGCAGATGATAGCATCATATATAAAACCATCAAAAATAAAAATGACTCAGAAAAATTACAAGAAGGCCTAACAGGAGCAGCAAAGTGGGAAGAGGACTGGCTCATGTCCTTCCATCCGGACAAGTGTTCAGTCCTCCAAGTAACAACAAAGAAAACACCTCTCCCATATGACTACATCTTACATGGGCACACTTTGCAACAAGAAACATCTACCAAATATCTTGGCTTAACAATACAAACTGATTTAAAATTTAACAAACACATAAATAACATCACAGCAAATGCAACTAAACAACTAAATTTTATCAAAAGAAACCTTAAAGTCAGCTCGCAGTCAGTTAAAGAAAAGGCCTATATCTCACTTGTGAGACCAAAGCTAGGGTATGGTAGCTGCATCTGGGACCCACATACAAAATCACAAAAATCACAAATAGAAATGGTCCAAAGACGTACAGCCAGATATATATGTAATCGATATCATAACACCAGCTCTGTGACAAACATGCTTAACCATCTTAACTGGCCAACACTTGAAGTTAGAAGAATAAGAACAAGGCTTATATTTTTCTTCAAAATTATACACCACCAAGTAGCAATATACCCTACGAACCTGTAAATACCATCAGACAGTCGAACAAGACAATACACTCATAGTCACTCATTCAGGCACATACAGGCAAAGAAAGACTCATATAAATTTTCTTTCTATCCTAGGACAATCGTCCAATGGAACCTTTTACCAGTTACTGCTGTCCAATGCACCACAGTTGAAACATTCAGAGAACAGATTCCTATATCTGTTCTCAACCAATACTACACCATGTAATGTAACACCTTGTAAATAGTTTTATCTTATATGTACAGTGAAAACCAAAAACAAGTTATTCTTTCTTTATTACATTTTTTTTTTTGATGTAAATATAAAATTGTAAATTTTACCCACGCATGCACGGCACATAGTCATCAAGATTATGATGGAGTGCGGAAACTAAAAGAAGAAGAAGAAGAATATGTATGATAATATCAAGATTTTATCATGTCAATGCTAAAATAGAAAACCAGTTATGTTTTTCAAAGAAAAAGTATGTTTTTTCAAAGAAAAAGTAATAACTATGTTGATACCTAAACAATCAGGAGAAGTAACTCATTGCCGACTTCAGTTTTCATTGCGTTTTCTTGAAGGCAGATACACGTGTTTTTCCGACGTAGTCGGTATAGTTTCGGTTTGTGCCTTTTGAACTTAAAGACGCTTAACTATGGCAACAGAATACGCATGCTCGAAAATCCTTTCTGTGATTGGACAAAATATTGTCAATGTGGGTGATTTGGTTGTGTTTGAAGAAACGTCTCGTTAATTAGATCGTGATGGAAAGCAAGTAAAAAACTATAAATATTTGAACTAGATCTTACAAAGATTTATATTTTTATTAAAATAATTGTTTCTCCAATAGCTCTTTGCATTCATAACAGCTGTTTATTCGGGACAATTACATAATTTTCAATGTCAACTTTGTTGTACGAACGTACATGACTTTTAGAACGCACCTACACATGTGAGATTTCCGCGGGGTTTTGGTGAATGTAAACAGAAAGATACGAGGACCGAGAATACTGAACACAAACAGAGAAAACGTTATTTAATTCATGGTAAATCGAAATAATAGTTTTAAACATATACTCAAATTTAAATTCGTCGGATATCTTTTTTAAAGATAGTTCTTGTTTTTGTCTGTTTTTGAGTTATTCCCTATAGTTCTATGATTGGTTGATAGATTAGAGATTTAGCCTCGTTAAACACTATTGGCCTTTTTCATTGTACACATCATACGTAATAGATAAAACGGTTAAGATGAAAAAAATATTCCTTTTCATACACAATCAATATCAACTCAGCTTAAAAATCAAAATTATGTCACCGGAAGTATATGCTAATGCCTTGCTTTCACTAACACAAAAAGGAAAGCAATCGTGAAGCATCCTGCGCCTAACGTGATTTTTTTTTTATAAATCTAACTTGTCGGGCAAATATAAGCTTTCTATGCAGTATGACGTATTCATTTTGTGGGGCAATTACCAGCTTGTTATGAGGTATGACATGCTCATTGTTGAATGCCTTTCGAAAAATCTGTTTTAAGTTTAGTTTGTTTTTTTGTGATCTCAACGTATGTGTTGAGGTGAATATCAAATATAAAGCGATATTATACATATACTGTGGTAAGATAGCCAATGAAAAAATATAATAACTGCTAAGACATTCAAACTTTTAAGCAGACCATGGTTAAGGTTAATGATATTAGTTCAAATATAGATTTTTGAATTTTTGGCTGAAAATACCATTTTTAGCTCACCTAGCCCGAAGGGCCAAGTGAGCTTTTCCCATCACTTTGCGTCCGTCGTCCGTCGTCGTTCCCTTTTACACAAATCATCTGCTCTGAAATTACTGGGCCAAATTTAACCAAACTTGGCCACAATCATCATTGGTGTATCTATTTTAAAAAATGTGTCCGATTGACCCAGTCAACCAACCAAGATGGCCGCCACGGCTAAAAATAGAACATAGGGGGTAAAATGCAGTTTTTGGCTTAAAACTCAAAAACCAGACAATAAGAGCAAATCTGACAAGAAATAAAACTGTTTATCAGGTCAAGATCTATCTGCCCTGAAGTTTTCAGATGAATCGGACATCCAGTTGTTGGGTTGCTGCCCCTGAATTGATAATTTTAAGGAAATTTTGCTGTTTTGGGTTATTATCTTGAATATTATTATAAATAAAGTTAAACTGTATACAGCAATAATGTTCAGCAAAGTAAGATTAACAAATAAGTCAACTTGACTGAAATGGTCAGTTGACCCCTTGAGGAGTTATTGCCCTTTATAGTAAATTTTTTCACAATTTTTCATAAATCTTAGTAATCTTTTACATAAATCCTCTCCTCTGAAACTACATGGTTAAATTAAACTAAACTTGGCCACAATCATCATTTGGGTATTAAGTTTAAAAAATGTGTGTCGTGACCCGGTCAACCAACCAAGATGGCTGCCACGGCTAAAAATAGAACATAGGGGTAAAATGCAGTTTTTGGCTTATAACTCAAAAACCAGAGCATTTAAAGCAAATCTGACATGAAGTAAAACTGTTTATCAGGTTAAAATCTATCTGCGCTGAAATTTTCAGATAAATCGGACAACCCATTGCGGGTTCCTGCCCCTGAATTGGTAATTTTAAGGAAATTTTGCTGTTTTGGGTTATTATCTTGAATATCATTATAGATAGAGATAAACTGTAATAAACAATAAATGTCGGCGAAGTAAGATCTTCAAATAAGTCAACATGACCGAAATTGTCAGTTGACCCCTTTATGAGTTATTGCCCTTTATAGTCAATTTTTAACCATTTTTCGTAAATCTAAGTAATCTTTTACAAAAATCTTCTCTGAAACTACTGGGCCAAGTTAATTATAGATAGAGATAATTGTAAGCAGCTAGAATGTTCAGTAAATTAAGATGTACAAACACATCACCATCACCAAAACACAATTTTGTCATGAATCAATCTGCGTCCTTTGTTTAATATTCACATAGACCAAGCAGAGCGACACAAGCTCTTTAGAGCCATAAGTTTAGAATTAACAAAAAGTACAACAAAAAAGACGCGTTTTTGTTTAATCAACGGTCAGTTTGATACGAATATAAAACTATATAGATATAGACAAATTTGCCAACTATTTACCTTGGTACAGTGTATTCAATTTCAGTATATATGGAAAATACATTGCCTTGAATCGTTTCTTTAGTTGACTAGTATATCTGCGTGTCAAAGGACTGATAAGATTTAGGCGTTGGGCGGAGTATCATATTTCGGGAACAAACAGTCAAGCAGCATGTAGTGGTGTCGATTTGGTGATTTTCAGTATGTAAGTGAATACTAATGCTTAGTAATAATATTAAATTGTATCAATCAATCGGCATTGGTTTTATATATAGAAGACAGAAACTCCCTTTTAATCTGATCTTTTACATCAATACAAAATTCACTACGACATTGGGTTACTGTACGGTTTTTTTTAAGCTATTCTAAGGGTCTTTTTTAGAATAAAGAAGGAGGTTTATAGTTCGAAACGATTGTTGAAAACATGATTTTGAAAATTGCACGATTGAAAAAAAAAAGAATGTAATGCGAATTGTCTTAAATCTGCTTTTATAATGAAATTGGGAATGGAAATGGGGAATATTTAACAACAGACAATAACCCCACCAAAGAGCAGACAGTAGCCGAATGCCACCAATGTGTCTTCAACGCAGCGAAAAAATACCACACTGGAAGGTGGTCCTCAGATGGGCCCAACATAAAATTGTGTACTATATAGTTCAGTGAAAATGGACGTCCCACTTAAATCAGAAGTGAACTAAATTGTAAAAACATACAAGACTAGGTAAAAAAGGCCAGAAGTTCATGACTTGAGAAATGCGCAAAATGCGGCGGGGTTAAACATGTTTTGTGAAATCTCAACCCCCTCTATACTTATAGCCAATGTAGATTAAAGAAACCAATGATCGCTTTACTTGTCACATTGATGATCCGTCTTATAATATGAAAATGCAAAGATGTGATATACATGTAGTTGCAAAAAATAAATATAGTAGATACTAAATGGCTTGAATAAAAGTATTTATAGGTCATCTTACAACCTTCAACAAATTCCTTTTTTTCTGTGCTTGTAATATAATGCTGTACATAATAGTACCTTACTTCATTAAGGCCTCTTAAGAAAATTCTAGAAGTCCTTGCTTAACAGTGAAGTCTAGACGTATTCCGTGGGATATTGAACTATTCTTCTAAACAGGAAATTACTAAATAGAAATAAGTGAATAGAAATAGAAATGGAATATGACTCCATTTCTCTGACATGGTCAATACCTCACTTCGTATATCGTTAACATGCTTCTTAACGAATAATTTAATTTACAAACATAAAAAACATTTTGATTAGATGTTAATTGTTGTGTTTCTAAGATTAGACAATAATGCTGGGATTTACGATACCACATCTGTCTGGTTTTTTTTTAAAGTCTAGAGTCTATATACGTATATGTAATAACGAATATCATTTTTATTCGGTTATTTGGTATACCTGAGATCAACTAAACGCGCTTAGGCAAAACATCATCGAAGTCGAGGCAACAATTAATTCTGATAAATTTACTATGACTCGACAATCTGTCTGTTTTCATATTCGTTAAAAAAAATAATAACACAGAATATGTATGAATTTTGGTAAGATTGTGGTGTTATACTATTATTTCAGATAAGGGAGAAGGTTTTATGCAATTGTTTGCACCTGTCCTCAGTCAGGAAAAAATTTAAGTAGTGTCGTTTGTTTGGTGTGGTTCATAAGTGTTTCTTGTGTTTTTTTTAAAATAGATTAGACCGTCGGTTTTCCAGTTTAAATAGTTTCTAACTGTAATTTTTTGAGGCCCTTTATACCTTTATGTTCGGTGTGATCCAAGGCTCCATGTTGAAGACCGTACCTTGGTCTTTAATGGTTTACTTTAATAAATTGTGACTTGGATGGAGAATTGTCTTATATTGGCACTCATACCACATCTTTATATATTTATCTAAAAAGTGTTTTGTACTAGCTAAGTAACTGGAGAATATAGCTTTGACTCCTTAATATACATTTTACATTTTCCTAAAATACGAATACTGTATTACAGTATGTATCAAGTTGACGCTTAGGGAAAGATAACATAAAACACGTTTTTTTTTATCCAAATAACGGAAACCTGCAGTTTTGATGTAAAAAGAGCGAATATAATCAATTCTCCAATGACACTTGAAGGCCCATTTCACTTGAAACTCTACAATCGACTTCAGAGTTAATAGATTATCACGTGAACGCACTAGAGTTTATATTCGGAACAACTCTAAGTAACTCTAGGGTAAGGCCCTGACCAAGCATAAAAAAGAAATTATTCTCATTTGTTTGACGTCATTCAAGAGTTTCTCGAGTTTAACTCTGGATCGGTGAGGGTTGGAACCAGGGTACGAGGGGTTAACTAGAGAGGTTCAAGTGAACTTGGCCTTGGAGTTGAGTGCCATCTTGAATTTCTATAGTCCAAACTCTTTTTATAGGTTTCCCTTTATGGTTTGACTTTTGGTGTTTTTTTAATCATACACGATGGTCGACATGACTCAGGTCCTTCATTTCTGAAATTTTCTAATTGTTTTCCATTTTTCTCTACTTTTAAGCTCACCGGGCCCGAAGGGCCAAGTGAACTTTTCTCATCACTTGGCGCCCGCCGGCCGTCGTCGTCCGTCGTCCGTCGTCCGGCGTTAACTTTTACAAAAATCTTCGTCTCTGAAACTACTGAGCCAAATTAAACCAAACTTGGCCACAACCATCATTAATGTATTTAGTTTAAAGTTTGTGTTTTTTGACCCGGCCAACCAACCAAGATGGCCGCCATTGCTAAAAATAGAACATAGGGGAAAATGCAGTTTTTGGCTAATAACTCAAAAACCAAAGCATTTAGAGCAAATCTGACATTGGGTAAATTTGTTTATCTGGTCAAGATCTATCTGCCCTGAAATGTTTAGATGAATTGGACAACTGGGTGTTAGGTTGCTGTCCCTAAATATGTAATTTTAAGTGAACTTTTCTCATCACTTGGCGCCCGCCGGCCGTCGTCGTCCGTCGTCCGTCGTCCGGCGTTAACTTTTACAAAAATCTTCGTCTCTGAAACTACTGAGCCAACCAACCAAGATGGCCGCCATGGCAAAAAATAGAACATAGGGGAAAATGCAGCTTTTGGCTAATAACTCAAAAACCAAAGCATTTGTTTATCAGGTCAAGATCTACCTGCCCTGAAATTTTCAGATGAATCAGACATCCCATTGTTGGGTTGCTGCCCCTAAATTGGTAATTTTAAGGAAATTTTACTGTTTTTGGTTATTATCTTGAATATTATTATAGATGGAGATAAACTGTAAAAAGCAATAATGTTCAGCAAAGTAAGATTTACAAATAAGTCAACATGATCAAAATGGTCAGTTGACCCCTTTAGGAGTTATTGCCCTTTATAGTCAATTGTTAACCATTTTTCGTAAATCTTAGTTAACTTTTACAAAAATCTTCTCCTCTGAAACTACTGGGCCAAATTTTACCAAACATAGCCAGAATCATTATTAGGCTATCTAGTTTAAAAATTGTGTTTTGTGACCTGGCAAACCAACCAAGATGGCCGCAATGGCTAAAAATAGAACATAGGGGTAAAATGCAGTTTTTGGCTTATAACTCAAAAACCAAAGCATTTAGAGCAAATCTGACATTGGGTAAATTTGTTTATCTGGTCAAGATCTATCTGCCCTGAAATGTTTAGATGAATTGGACAACTGGGTGTTAGGTTGCTGTCCCTAAATATGTAATTTTAAGGAAATTTTGCTGTTTTGGGTTATTATCTTGAATATTATTATAGATGGAGATAAACTGTAAACAGCAATAATGTACAACAATTTAAGACTAAAAAATAAGTCAAAATGACCAAAATGGTCAATGGACCCCCTAAGAAGTTATTGTCCTATATAATCAATTTTTAACAATTTTCATAAAATTTGTAAATTTTTACTAACATTTTCCACTGAAACTACCCGGACAAGTTCATTATAGATAGAGATAATTGTAAGCAGCTAGAATGGTCAGTAAAGTAAGATGTACAAACACATCACAATCACCTGAACACAATTTTGTCATGAACTGTCTGCTTCCTTTGTTTAATTCACACATATCAAGGTGAGCGACACAGGCTCTTTCAAGAGCCTCTAGTTTTGTTTTGCCTTCTATTCTGTATTCTTTACATTTCAGTTTTCTAATATTAATCGCTATTCTCTACTTTTTGTTTTGGCATACCTTTTCTTAATTCTTTACATTGTTTGTTCATAATTTTTTTTATTTTGAAGACACACACAGACCATCATAAAATGCTTTTCTTCGCACAAAGATGAAGTTTGTCTACGTTAAATCTCCTAAAGTTTCTCATGAAAAGGAACGAAACTCAGTAGAATCAAAACCTCCTTGGTAGAACTTTATCATCCGTAGTTATGCAATATTTGTTTTTTTAGATGAAGTTTTTGGTTTCTCATTGACAAGCACGTACTAAGTGACCTGCATCAAGTACTAGACTTCATCACAGAAAACAAAACTTGTCAGAATTGCTTCAATTCAAAATTGATGCGAACCAAAACAATCTGTAATCTTTTTTCTCTGTTTATCGAGTATCTGTCCTTCACGACAAAGACATAAGGAAACGTGAGAAACATTTCTTTTATGCAATAAAACAAAATTCAGTTTTATTCAATTTACTAACAATCTTTATTGAATCTATCTTGTCAATGCATATGCAATCATAACTTAAGAACTGGTAGATATCTGACATTTTGAAATGGATTTCTGCACAGGACTAGAACCTTCTGTGTAAAGATTCGTGCTGAGATTATAGATTTCTTCAATTCTGATCAAATCTCCGATTGATTGAATTTCTTTAATTAATAATTTAAACTTTGCATGACCTCATCACGTTTTTGTAGAGTTTGTTTTAGATAACGCAAGCTGTTTTATCATTAAGTCTTGTTAAAAATGATTTCTTTAGGTACGAATGCCCACGCAATATTTTTTCTGATGTCAATTGGTCTTGTTCTTGGTAAACAAACAAGAAATCATTCAGATATTATTTCGTAACCGGATTAGAACAAAAAACCTTCCTTTCATGGAACTACAACTGCTGGAATTTGGCTGCTAATGGGAGTAATTGTGTTGTTCCACCACAGCTTGTTTTTGGAAAATAAATTATTCAAAAAATGAAAGTAATTGGAGGGTAAGAAATGGGAGGGGTCCTCACATTTCTCTTTTTTTTTTTTTTAAATTTTCTGCTCTTATTTAATTTTAAAATTATACTACATTCTCTATATTTTTAGTCCTCAACTATTCTCTATATTTGCCTCTTTTTCTCTACTCTGTATGCTTTGCCCTTTGTTTGGCACTATTTGCCCATTTTTCTCCATTAACGTAAAACGTGACATCGATATCCTCATAATGTTAAATGCTTCATAAATGTATTTATTTTGTTATTCCTTTACTATATATAACCCGGATTCCAACACAGAAGCAAGAACAACTTGACATACCGAAACACGCGTGAGCGTGATTATCTGTTAATGAAAAAGAAGATGTGGTATGATTGTCAATGATACAACTCTCCACAAAAGACCAAATGACGCAGAAATTAACATCTATAGGTAACCGTACAACCTTCAACGAGTAAAGCCCATACCGCATAGTGCTATAAAAAGCCCCGAAATGACAATGTAAAACAATTCAAACGAGAAAACTAACGATCTCATTTATGTTTAAATAATGAGCGAAAAACAAATATGTAACAAATAAACAACACTGAATTACCGGTTCCTGACTTGGGACAGGCACATGCATACAGAATGTGGCTGGATTAAACATGTTAGTGGAATCCCAACCCTCCCCTAACCTGGGACAGTGGTGTAACAGTACAATACTTAAAGATTATTAAACCTTGTTAAATTCGAGTAAACAATGAAAGGCCATGATGAGTTAACGAAAACACAGGAGCACGTAACTCTAATATAAACACAGGAGCACGTAACTCTAATATAAGCACATGAGCACGTAACTCTAATATAAACACAGGAGAACGTAACTCTAATAAAAACACAGGAGCACGTAACTCTAATATTAAACCAGGAGCACGTAACTCTAATATTAACACAGGAGCACGTAACTTTAATATACACTAAAGATGAAATAAAATTGAGAATAGAAATGGGGAATGTGTCAAAGAGACAACAACCCGACCAAATAAAAAAACAACAGCAGAAGGTTACCAACAGTTCTTCAATGTAGCGAGAAATTCCCGCACCCGGAGGCGTCCTTCAGCTGGCCCCTAAACAAATATATACTAGTTCAGTGATAATGAACGCCATACTAATTTCCAAATTGCACACAAGAAACTAAAATTAAAATAATACAAGACTAACAAAGGCCAGAGGCTCCTGACTTGGGACAGGCGCAAAAATGCGGCGGGGTTAAACATGTTTGTGAGATCTCAACCCTCCCCCTATACCTCTAACCAATGTTGAAAAGTAAACGCATAACAATACGCACATTAAAATTCAGTTCAAGAGAAGTCCGAGTCTGATGTCAGAAGATGTAACCAAAGAAAATAAACAAAATGACAATAATACATAAATAACAACAGACTACTATCAGTTAACTGACATGCCAGCTCCAGACTTCAATTAAACTGACTGAAAGATTATGATTCATATAAAAGACTAGATGGTCTGGATCTTTAAAACGGTGACAAATAAACTCAATGTGACATCATAGATACATTGTACTAGGATTTAAATCTTGTATGCTAGACGCGCGTTCCGTAAGTGACGCTCGAATTAAAATACAAACACATGTACAATAATTAGATTTAAGAAGATGTGGTATGAGTGCCAATAAGACAATTAACTCTCCATCCAAGTCCAAATTTGTAAAAGTAAACCATTAAAGGTCAAAGTACGATCTTCAACTCAGAGAATTGACTTGCATTGAAAAGCAAACTGGCATGCAAGATGCATTGAGGGGAACCTGTATTGTAGTAGAAGTTAGCTATCGGTAACACTTGAAAGAAGAAAAACCAGCAAGCAATGAAAAGACCATTTCTGGATATATCTGAAACAATTGACGCGGTCCTGCACGCACATTTTGTGTACTTTTAGATTTGTATGATACTCCCTGGTATAATTATTTGCATGACTCTGGATAAACAGACACTCCTTCCGAGATTTTTTATGTTTGAACTTATGAAGTCAAATTAATTTCTGTATGATTATGACGCAGCATTATTGAATTCTTGGTTATATTTATAGATCTGATCAATACAAACGGAAGCATAACTTTCTGCCTACTGAAATTCAATTGTACGGACATTCAACTCAATAAAATGCGCAATTATCGAACTACTTTAGCGGAACTATCTGAATAATCATTATTATTACATTTTCCAAATGACCTTTACCGAAATGGCAATAAATCGTATTTAACGACAAAGAATTTACAAACAAAAAAAGAAGTACGAACAAATCTATCAAATTAAATAATGCATTAAAGTTTCTTGTACAAGCTTTTTGTTTTATGTATGCATTTTTTATGTTGAGTCTCTTTATCGGCAGTGATCTGTTTCCGTCGCTTTGTAAATTTTAAATTTTAGATTATGTTAACTAGTAAGGTCATGTTATTTAAAAAAAAATGCTTATGAGATTGGTTCAATGCATGGGAATTACATTTATACAAATAAAAAAAAAAGAAGAAATAAGAAAAAATTATAAGTAACCGGATTTGTAAACACTGTCACACATGAAGCAGGATTTGCTTACCCGTACGGCGTATCTGAAATCGCACCCGATTTTTTTTGTGGTGTTCTAGTTGCTAAGTTTCTGCAGTATTCTTAACTGCATTTTGTTTATTGCTATGTGTCTTCTGGTCGTTTTTATGTTCTTGTCATAGCATTGTTCGTTTTGTTTTCGGATTATGAGTTTTAATATCCGTTTGGTATCTTACATCTTTCTGAAACATTTCGATTTAAGCAAGCTCTAATATTTAGAATAGTAAAAAAAAACTAATTATAACTCAAACACATATATCTAGCATATTTGGTATATAGTTGGATACAGTTAAAACCCAAACGTCGAAGAAAGGCTGACAACAAATGACCAAGAGAGAAAAAACAAAATGAAACGATCGATAACAACAGTCCCCACAAAAAAAATGGACTAACCTGGATACTTTGAAGGACACACGATTCCCACTGTTTGGACCTGTTTTGATTTTATTTTGTATGTGAAATTTCAAATCATTGATATATTTAAAAACCTTTTATTTATAAGTGTACATCATGATATTAATGAATGATCGGATTTCTGAGGTATACGTTTAATCTAGATGTGGATATGTATATATGAATGGTTTATTCAGGCGTCAGTACCATATCGAAAATTTTCGTCCATAATAAACGACTATATTACAAGAATGTGCTTTTTCCGAATTTTGTCGAGCAACGCCGAAGTTTACCGAAGTGATGAACAGAACTGATGTTGTTTAACCGAACAATAGAAACATCACAAATTGTTTTGTCGTCTTTGAAAACTACGTTCACGCATTCTCGGCGTTCTAATTTTAGCAAAGGAGATAATGTCAAATTAAAATATGTCCACGACAACGACGTACCCATTGAAAAATGGTGTCTTAATTTGTATTTAGATCAATCATGGTACGAATTCCTTCAATAATTCTCTGCTATTCTCCCCACCAAGGTTCCACTGATTCTACAATTATTTCTTCATTGCTTTCGGAATCTTGGTTAACTATATTTTTATTCATATAATCACAGCTATTATCAGACGAAGTTTTCTTTTTCGGTAATTCCATAGATTTAAAATCGTCTAATTCTTCTGGTTTGCAGAAATAAATATAGACCTAAAATTAGAAAGTTGAAATTTAGAACAAGACCTAAAAAACGGGTATATATAAATTTAATTATAAAAATGATGAACTAAAAAAACAACTAAATAAAAATCAAAACAAATGAAAATTTGTTTTAACCAAAGCTCAACCTTACCGAACAAATTGACAACAACTTTCATTTTATTGAATAGGCCATTTGCCAATCACCGATTTGATTCTATTATTACACACTTTTTAAACAAATTACTTCCCTTTGCCAAATGTTGACTGGTTCCATACAGGACAAAATTGGCTTTTTCCAATGCAAAGCACGATGAATTGAAAGTGATTTATCGGCGGTTTAACTAATTTATCACGAAAAATAATTTCTGAGGTCAAAAGTATTTATAGCTAAACAACAAATAAATGTAATAAAAAGATTTGAAAACCTTATAGATTACTCACATACACACAGGTAAATTTGCTCTTTCTGCTAGCATTCCATTGTAAATAAAAATTTATGTCCCTCATAAAGGGAGACAACAAAAATAAAGGTATCTATTTGTGGGGTCAATAACGGGAATTGGCAAATAGCCTATTGGCACAGGCATGTCCTTTTCTAGAGAACCTGTTTTTATAGCTATATTAACTATATACGAGTAGAGCAAAATAAAAAAAAAATCACCTCATCCATATATCCTTTAAAGTTCTCCATGCCAGTACCCTGCCCAATATATATGCCAGCAAATGTTGTTTTCACTGGACCTGAAAAGTCAAAGAAAGATAACTCTGAATTTTTAATATCTTTGAAATGCAAAATAATATAATTACAAAAAAAAACCCAACTTCTTAGGGTTTATTGTACCTTTTTATAACAATTGCTGTGATAAAATGCTGATGGGCTACACATTGTCTTATATACATATCATTCTTTAGTTTTTATTTTTAAGCAAAACAAGTACCTATTTGAAATATAAATTACAAGAACTAAAGGGCAAACATAAACCACAAATTAACACATGCAAGATTTGGGCATATGGGATTTATCATGATGGCAATGCAGTTATTTTTTGGATGGGCAAATCAAATTTCTATAAATGCCAACGAATTGTATTATGTACGAAAAAAAATGGTTATTTTGTAAATTTGTTTACTATGTTTATAACGTTACTTTGAATTATCTTCAGTTTTATGTTACAGTTCATCAGATGAAAAGTAATTTAGTTGAACAGGAAAAGATAATTTGTCATATATTTCATTGATATTTATTTATTACCTGACACGGGTTCAAAGTCTGTAGAATCCTCGTCATACGCTCTAAATACGCCCTCATTAATGGTAAATATCACTGTCCTCCAATCATAATCATCCTAAATTATGAAAAAGATTTGTGGTTATACAACATATAGGTTTTTTTTAAAACTTCTTGGTGTTGAAGGCCATACCTTGACCTATGAGGGTTTACTTCTAATGAATTGTTACTTGGATGGAGAGTTGTCCTATTTGGCACTCATCATTCAGATAAAAGTATTCACGTGAACCACCTTGATCACGACTTTAACTTTGTTAATTATTAAAGATTTACCAATTTAGTTTTGTGTTTTTTTTTAAATTTCTAATGCTCTGGTTTTGCCCTTCAACTGTTTTTAATTATTTATTAACACTTGTGAGTCTTATGAAGACGAAACTCGTGCATTGTTCCCCAAGTATTAGCATGGCATCTTTGGTGAGTTTTTATCTTTGCACTATTTGGTTGATATTTTATTTCCTGAGTGTATCACCAGCCCAGTAGTCAGTACTTCTGTTTTGACTTGAGTTATCATTGATATGTTCATTATTATAAATTAACTGACAACAAATTTTGAATTTTTGTAAAACGAAGGCTTTTCTACCTCACGAATAGATTACCTTAGCTATATCTGACAAAACTTTTAGGAATTTGTGGTCCTGAATGCTCTTCATTTCAACTTCGTACTTTATTTGGCCTTGAACATTTTTTTGATTCGAGCGCCAATGATGAGTCTTTTGTAGACGAAACGCGCGTCTGGCGTAAATATAAACTTTCAATTTTGGTATCTATGACGAGTTAACTTGTACTCACCTTATCACTTTTATTTAATTTAATGATCGTCTGTTTGCTTTCTGTAGCATAAACAGAACAACTGGTTGCATCTTTGCTTGTACCAATCGAAAGAGATGGATCTTCTAGACAATTTTTGGATTTTCTACTGCATGCTCCGTTTGATATCAGCGCCATATCTGACCTTGACCTCCGTTGAAATCCTTCTTGTTTAAGATTAACGTTATTTATAATTTCTAATCTAGAATTTTCCATTTCTCGCAACATTTCATTTCTTTCTCTTCGAATCCTTCTGATAGATTTTAATTTTTCACGCTTTTCATCAAAATTCGTCTTTGCAAAATACATTTCTTCCATTTGATTGTTAATGCCTAGACCAGTAATATCAGCTTGAAGATTGGAATTGCCAAAGTCGTTACTCAATTCAAAATTACTATCAACGTAACCTTCGCTAATTGCGCTACTGACGTCACTGTCGGTATCTTTATCGCTTTTGCTGCTCCCACGAGTATTTTGACGACGCCTTTTCTGATCACTGCTGTCATCGCTACTATCACTACTACTCCTTGTTTTAACCTTTCGTCTGCGTATTGTATTTTCCTCGCTCGAGTTTTCCCATGATTCTATAGCATCTCCTTCGTTGTTACTCATATCACTGCTATAATCCCGATAAAAATCTCTTCTCTCTCCAGACCCGTGTCTAAATGTAAATTTTCGCCCCTTAGTTGAACTAGATGACTGAAACACTTTCAAATTTTCATTCTGCTTTTCATTGTCTTCACTTGACGATCCGTCATTTTGATGACTTCCCTGTTTAACCCCTTGATTATTTATAACGCTATTTTGATCGATTTTTTCCTGGCCACTTGCTAGATCATTATTTTGATCTTGTTTATAATCGACACGCCCATTTTTTTCTTCAGAGTTTGTAAACCAGTTTTTGAAATAGGATTCACCACTTCCACTGTCTTTATCATTTTGAACATTTGATGAAACCTCATGCTCTGAGTTATCGTTCCTAACACTGTTCCCGTCCCCATTACTGAACCAGCTCGAAAAGTATGATTCATCTTGATTGCTATTTCCACCATTCTCCTCATTGACAGGTTTTTGAATGTTATGGTCGCTATTATCGAAGTTGTAATCGTTCTGAATGTTTTGTTGATCATCAAACTGTGATGTTTCAAAAATCGACGAATACTGTTCACCGCTGTCGGAATCGGACGAACTTTTCCCACTTCCAATATTATCGGCAGCAGAAGATTTTGACATCGATATAGAATTATCGTTTCCGTCTCCACTATCGTCTTTGTTTTTAGAAGTCAAATCTTTTACGTCTCCCGCCTCACCAGATGATTGGCTTGTTGAAATCTTGTTATCGTCAGCTTGATTAATGATGGGACCTACACTAGTTGTATCATCACTTAGGCCTTTCTCATTTATACTGTTTGTGTCATCATTAATATCGTTTGTACCTTGCAAAGAAATATCCTGCTTATCTTTATTGTCGTTACCGTTATTTGAGCTGTCAAGAATGGCACCGTCAGAATCAATCGGCTTAGTATTGTCATTGGCTTGCTGATTAGAAATATCCCCAAAAGATGAAGAATGTTGAGAATCATCATTGGAATGTTGATTGTTTGACACTATAGTCTCATCCATAATCTGACTGTTAATTTCTACATTCGAATACGAGGACCCGTCATTTTGACTAGATATTTTTGAATCTGTCATGGATTCTCCAACTTGATTGGTGGGTTCCAGGTTAGATTCTACATTTTGATTGGTTTCTGTATTTGTTGATCCTATTGTGTCGCCATTTTGACCGTCATTTTCTATATTTGAATCTCTCCGTTGCCTGCTTAGAATCGATCGTTTTCTTCTCGTTTCATCGACGCGCTCATTTTTATCATCCGTCTGTTTATCAGGAGAATCATCAGAAAAATCAGGTTTGTATCTTAAAAAACCCAACAAATACTAGTCAGTACTTTGCATATCTTTTGATTATTTATTATTAAAGCATTTGTCATATTCATGGTTAGTATTTTTATAAACACAATTCTATATGTGCTGATAATTTTCAGTGATAGTAATGTATTCGATAAAAATCAATTATGTTAATCCATGCAGAGGAATTTAAACCGGGATGTGGCCTGTCTTCTGTGGAAGGCATGGTAAAACTAAAGAAACCAGCACTTGATTTTATGCGTTTGAAGCACTTCTTGGATGTGCAGTTATCGGAAACGCTCACAGACGAATACTTGAAAGCTGATAATATATATGGACCGAAACAATTGCAGATTTATAGGACGACGGGGCAGCAAAAAAATAGCTTAATCCATGTACACAGCTTTTACTATGAACTCCAGAAGTATCAAATGATCAAATAAAAGTAATTTTCGAAATACATGGACCACTGTCCGGAGCAGTAGGGACAATAAGGCCCCTATTTGGCCCAAATATTACTGAAAATCTAAAACTTATCTTAAATTTGTCCAATCTAGACCAAGGTACAATATAATCAGAAAATAAAAGAAACTTTCAAATTGATCGAGTTGCCATGGCAACAAACCTTGACAAATATGCATATTTTGTAAAAAAATCTTGATTTTCCTTGTATGATTTAGATCGGAAAAGTATGTGCGCACAAAAGAAAGAACTTTATATTTGGGGAGATTATTTCAATAGTCATAATAAAGCTTCTTGTAAATCATTTTGTTGTTTTCAAAGGAAATGATAATGAAAAACTGCATAAATTTTGTATTTTTCATCGTTTTAGAGAAAACGATACATAGCCTCTGGCCTTTGTTAGTCTTGTATTATTTAAATTTTAGTTTCTTGTGTACAATTTGGAAATTAGTATGGCGTTCATTATCACTGAACTAGTATATATTTGTTTAGGGGCCAGCTGAAGGACGCCTCCGGGTGCGGGAATTTCTCGCTACATTGAAGACCTGTTGGTGACCTTCTGCTGTTGTGTTTTTTTATTTTGGTCGGGTTGTTGTCTCTTTGACACATTCCCCATTTCCATTCTCAATTTTATTTTATACTATGTCGTGATTATAACGTCATCAGATAATTTTTTATTTTTTTTTCATTTGAATTTCTTGACCCAATGCATTTCCATACATAATGTGAAAATTGAAATAATTGTCAAACAATTTGTTTTCTTGGGCCAAAACCGAGCCTTAAAGCCCCTACAAGAGATTTAACCGAAGTAATCGTGTGACGTTCCTACGATTGAACATTGTTTGAGTATATTATATCCATGAATTTAAATACTTACCTTATTTTTATATATATACTTTCTCCATAATGTGCACCAGCAAATCTTGGTATAAATAGACTGGACATTCCATCAAAATAAGCTTTACCATTTACCACGACCACCCTATCATCTTCATTCTGGACTAAAGTATTTCTATTAGACCAGTCCTTAACTCCTTGACAGAAGGGCAAATACAGCTCAGGTTTACATGCTAAAAAAAAATATAATTATACATTTGAATATGATTAGTTCTTAAAACTCTGATTTTTTTTTTTAATGCAGATTGATAGTTTCAATTTGGTTCCCAGAGAAAGTTATTGAAAGGCAAACACATTGTGTTGAGCTCTTCTATACATAATATTCAATTCAGTTTCAAGTCTGGCTGAAATTGTACGATTCAAACTTATAGTAACGGAGTAGCAAAATTGTGTACCTTAATTACGGTTACTATGATTAACCCCAGCTTTATGAATATTTCTAATGACATTATTTTAAATTATTTATTTTTATAAATAGAAAGCAGTTGCATAATTTGTCAGTCAAGTTTCTTATCGGTGCATTTGAAAATGTTATATACGTGTACTTTTCGTTTAATATTCAGTAAAAGTAATATGCATGATTATTATATGCTGAAAGTTATCAGTAGAGAAAATTGGAATTTTCTGTTTATGAGTTTTGAACAGCGGTATACTACTGTTGCCTTTATTTAGGCTTTTTTGTTTTAGTTGCTTACAGATGTTGTTTTCTAAACCTTCGCTGCTAGCATAAATATGTATGGTTATTACAAGATCTTTTTGTCCTGTTTATTGAAATAAGTATTATTGATAATGGTTTATGAATATTTTTAAAGTAATGTGAAAAAAAAAAAAAAAACATAATCATGAACATACCGCGAAAAATAGGAGAAAAAGGCACTCGACATATAAATAAAAAAGTATAACGAAAATTCCGAACTCATAGGCAAATTCAAAATGAGGAATACCATAAACCGTTTTCAAAGGTACCAGGCTTATATTTTGAAACCCCACGCCCGTTTCGACCACATAAGTCTCATCAGTGACGCTCAGATAAAAAATAATAGTAGTTAGTAGGCCAAACAAGCAAAAAATTTAAAAAGCATTAGGGACCTAAAATTCCAAAATGTTGTGACAAATACGGATGAGTTAATCTATGCATGGGAAAATAAATTACAAAATCAAACGCAATTAATCAACAAAACAACTGAAAAAAACCTGCCATATTCTGTTAATCGGTACCGACACTACCGAAAAATTGTTGAGTTTGGTATTAAAAATAATCCGAACCCAAATTGATTTGTCTGAACATAAAACGTAGATTCATATTTTGATGTTTTATACTGATGTGCCAACAATAGAAAATGTACTCAAAACTGAATACGACTTCATTTATCATCAAGACATTTCATATCTGTGACCAATTGATTAACATACTTTCTTTTGCTATGGCTCTGACTCCAAGTGACGTCATATACGTTGATCTCATTGTACATCCACAATCATTATCATCGAAAAGTGTTCCTGGGGCACACAACATCTCCACCCAATGTCCACTTTCAATCCATTGTTTATACAGATATGGCTTTCCAAACAACGGTTTCTTATCACAAGTCCCTACAAAAATGGAAACACGATTCATACATTATATATTTTGGTTTCAATGTATTCATCCACCTCATTTGTAATTTGTTTGATAGTTGTCCGTTTCGAAAACATTTTAACGAATTGCAATCGCTGATGAATTATGTGTAACTGTGTTTTTGTGCGCGTAATGACACACTATTTATGTCTTATGCTTAACATTAACTTTAAATTTGAAAAAGAAAAAGGGATTAAGTGGCCATGTAATCCTTTGAATAAAGTTTTTTTATTGATAAATGAATAGTCTTAAATTATCTGGTAACGTCAGTACTGAATAAGCCAACAGTGATGTTATATTTGTGGAAACCATTAACTTATTCATAGTCGCAAGTCATATAAAGAATGGAGAGTCAAATGCCTCCCCGAACAGTAGTGTAACAAACAAGAATGATTTTTTCCATCGGAAAGAAAAATTAGTGTTCTTATAAACAGAATCAATCGCTTTGCTTTTAGCAATGTCAAACAAGTGAATGAACAACTGACATGATTTTCATGTACTGTTCTGTGCTGAACTTAAAGTGCTGTTTTGTCTAATTCTCGTCTTTGATTTCATCGATAACTAAACAACAATATTTTCCGGGTTGTCTAGGCTTTCGCTGTACACAATGTTCAGTTACGTTGGAATTCTTTGCTGCGTTGTTTATCGTGTTTATTTTGCAATGGCATTGCTACTAGTATTTTTTTTCCACAGATGAGTTTGGCTATCCCTTTGGTATCTTTTTGCTCTCTTTTTCTTGTTCCGTATAGGCCTCATAATAACTTCAGCATTCCACCACCTGTTAGATTGTATATTCGACAGCTGTTATTGAAGACAAATTATGGGTTTTAGACTTCCAATTAAATATTTGATATCTGAAACGTTTAGTTTAGCGTAAACCAAATGAGGTACAATTTACACATGCAAATAATTACCATATTCTGGTCCCTCTTCTGGAGGACATTCACTTTTGCAGTCAGGATCGGAAACACACCCCTTTCTAGGCTGATAGGACATTTTCTCTGGACAACATTTGACAACTGATTGACCTTTGTGACAGCCCCAGTATGAACGACAGCTGTTTTTAATTGCTCTTGTTAACAGCGCCGGAGCTTTACATGGATCTAAAAAAAACAATCAGAATCATATTTACAGTATTAGAATCTCATGTTAAAGCAGACCTGACACTTTGCATCGAAACCATTGATGTAACTTATATATATATATTTATGAATGTCTTGAGGACAGTTTTTTTTGTTGTTTTACTTGAAGAAATGATCTAGAGTTTTGTGTATATTTTTGTTTCCTTTTTCATGAAGAATTACTGTGCTAGTGGCTTGAAATGTTGAAATCGTGCACACAACCTTTTCTTTTATTTAATATTACAAGGGAAAATAAACATATCCTTGTCAATAAACCAAATAGTCCGTAGAACACAATTGGTGGGGGGACAATTATGTTTTTTTGGTCAAATAAAATTGAGAATGGAAATAGGGAATGTGTCAAAGAGACTACAACCCGACCATAGAAGAAACAACAGCAGAAGTTCACCAACGAGAAATTCCTGCACTCGGAGGCGTCCTTCAACTGGTCCACAGACAAATATATATACTATTTCAGTGATAATGAACGCCATACTAAACTCCAAATTGTAGACGACAAGAAACTAAAATTAAAAATAATACAAGACTTAAAAAGCCTGATTGCAGAACAAATACACTGGTAACCTTTTCTAACACTTCCGTAAAACATGTTTTATCAAACTCTTGGTGACGTCTTCTTTGTTACACTGCGTTGAATCAGTGAATGTTTAGCAAAGCAGACACCATGGAGTTTGAAGTATTAGTTATTTCCTTATGGTATTTATTTTATAAGCTGACATAAACAGGTTAATTGGGATCTGGAGCTGGCTTGTCAGTAACTGATAGTAGTCCTTTGTAAATTAATATATCATTGTCATTTTGTTTAGTTTCCATTGTTACCTATTTTGACATCAGACTTCTTTGACACTTAGTTTTACTGTGCACCTTGATATATGTTTCTTTATTCTACATTTGCTAGAGGTATAGGAGAGGAATGAGATCTAACAAAACATGTCTAACCATGCTGCATTTTTGCGCCTGTGAGGAGCCTCTGGCCTTTGTTAGTCTTGTAAGATTTTTAATTTTAGTTTCTTGTGTATGTTTCGGAGTTTAGTATGGCACTATTACTTACCTAGAATACACTTTTGTTTAGGGGCTAGCTGAAGCACGACTTTCGATGTAGGAGTTTCTCGCTGCAATAAAGACCCATAGGTGGCCTTCGTCTCTTGTTTCTTTGACACGTTCCCCCAATTTTTTTTTAGTTTTAGTAATTCATTCTTTAACTAAGAAATATTATACAAATCCAAGGGTTAATTATTTTTATTTTGAATACTACGATATTTTATAGTAGTACTGTCTTGTTGGATAAAAGATCGTCAAAAAGTCAATAAAAGTATTTGTAAAACATAATTTGTATGTATGTTTGATTTAAATGATGTAGCGGGATAATAAAATCTATTTTAGAAGAGAGATGTTAAAATATAGTGGTTCTAACCTTTTTGATTACTAATATTTTATTAGTCAATTTAATTGCGGTCATGAACTACGTCATTATTAAAATGTAAATAAATTATGATAGTTGTTATAATTTTTTATAGCAATTACGAAGTTCGTACATTTATTACTTTAACACAAATGAATTTCAAAAATAAAACGACATAAGGTTAATAAATTGTAAACAATTAAAAGCAATTAACAGCATCGTGTTAATTGCTAGTGAATATAGCATTGATCCGTTTCCGGTTGCGCATAACCCATATATTTTGACAGTATAATAGGATTTTGATCATGTTTTCATGAGGTTATGATAATCTTTTGGCGTGATATTCAAAAAATTGAACGGAAAGGTAAAAAATGATTTACCTAAAACAGGAAAAGAATATCATATTCTAAGAAATACATTGACGAAAGGTTGTTCGAGATTTAAAATGTAATTGACAAGTCTAGCAAGTTTAAAGTTTTGTAGTCAAGGAGAGATTTTTTCCACAAAGGGAGAGACCATTTGGATTCCAGTAGAAATTATGAAATTACATCAGATCCAGAAATCCCCCCCCCCCAACGCACATCTTTGAATCGTTAAGGTTTACCTTTTCTTATGCGTTCATACAGTCCTATATTTTCACTATTTTTAACATTCAATTTAAAAAAAAAGTTTTATTAAATTAGCTTTTTATGTTATATTTGTAATAGTTAGTTCTAAGGTAGCTTTCCTTTAAACCCATTAAGATAAGAGTCGAACGCATTTGCCACGAGCCGGTTTCGAAATCAGTGTTTCAAGGCTATTAGTAATTGTAAATGACAAACATAAACCATACGCGCATGATACCCTCAAAACTATGGTTAAACTCTTTTTGTATGTATTACCATTTGGACAATTAGCTATTTGCGCATCAACACAAGCAACATTATGTTGATTCCAATACTCTCCGAATGGACATGTCTTTAGTGATGCTCGTGTATTACCAAATCCATCAAAATAGCATTGGATAAACTTATCGCAGTGTGTTGGGTGTACTTTGTATCCAACTCCTCGGATCATCTTAGAATTGCGACATAAATCTGCAGCAAACAAAGGTTAAATGAAAACATTTTACAGAAAATGGTTTAAGGTGGTACCTAACACTACAGGGAAATAACTTTGTAAAATCAGCAGAACGTTTTAATGACGTTGTGTTCATAAGGGAATATAAAACTTCTCAATGATCAAAATAAGTGTTTGTCGAACTGCTATATAACCAGTGTAATTTTTCCGATTAAACGGTTGGTTCAAATTTTTTGAAATTTTTATATTTTTGTCAAAGGGTCAAAGTAAATACTTTGTCAAATTTTAAGAAAATTAAAGGAGCCAAATTAATTTTAGTTAAAATGTTAGGTACCACCTTAAATATTTAGGAATGAAGAAATAATTAAAGGACCCCGATACCCGATACCCGAATATCAATTATGTGGTCATTTTTATAAATTTACTGTTTATAAAACTTTAAACTTTTTGAAAAACTAAGGATTTTCTTATCCCATGCATAGATTTCCTTAGCCGTATTTGGCACAACTTTTTGGAATTTTAGATGCTCAATGCTCTTCAACTTTGTATTTGTTTGGCTTTATAACTTTTTTGATATGAGCGTCACTGATGAGTCTTATGTAGACGAAACGCGCGTCTTGCGTACTGAATTATAATCCTGGTAACTTTGATAACTATTTGGTGCCCCCTGTGTCAGAGAACCGCGAATAACACCACTCGTCTTAATCATTCACATTCGTTTTTTTATATACGTGTTTATGATTTGTTTTCACTTGGAATATATGTTGAAGCTAATGGCAGACAGCATTTTACATTGATTTAGTTAAAATATATAAATCAAACGACCGGTATATATCTCAAAGTGGTGTCTCAAACTTATAGTCTAAGACAAAAAAATAAATATAAGTTTGAACAAAGATATACTGAAAAGAAAACTGTATGTGTGTTATTCATGTTATTCGGAATACTCCCACTCAGGGGTACCCAAAGGATATCCGGACCTCAAGTACCTGTCATTATGTCCATGTCATTATGCTTAAATAGTGAAACTATCACATGTGTCGGTTCTGTCATGTTAACAAAACATCCTGACGATATTAAGTTTGATCCCAATAAATTATATTAAAATTCTAAAACATTTAAAAAATATAGTTTTTATCAGGTTACACATGCAAATGAATACATGCATGACAAATAGATCGTGAGTTTTTCAGCATTAAAGATATGAATAGAACATCAGGTTAACATTAATGAAAAGAAAGCAACTCTATGATAGAAAAAGCAAAAGACAAATATACCAAATTTTAAGTTCTGATTCGTATTACTCGATACAAGTTAAGCTTGTTTTTACTGTACTCATGTAAAACACGTATATGTTGACATTTGAACGATATATACATGTGGAAAAGTTAGATCATGAGAATTCATAAGCTATTACTCAAAATTCAGAACTAATTCAAACAAATTACGACCTTAGATGTTTTGCAAATAATAAAACTTCTCATTTAATATTTTAATTGCATTATTCATTGTGGTTCTAATTCTTAATTCTAAATACACGCATGAATTTCAGAAGTTAAGTGGATTCTAAACTGTCGTTTATTGTACATCGATTATGCAGTTTAAAAATGTTCGGTATATCCTTTGTTTGAATAAACTCATCATTTATAAGTACGCGAATTAAGTTGTGTACGCCAGACGCTTATTTCTTCTACAAAAGACTCATCAGCTACACGCGACTTAAAAATAGTAAAAATTGGCAAATAATAAAAGAAGTTAACGAACATTAAGGGGGGCCAAAAAGTTAACAATACAATTTATGAAGCTCATCATAAAAAATATGACTATTACCTTCGGGTTTATTCTGCAAAAGCGATCGATCAGCTTCAGCTTCATCTGAGTCTAATGCGTTCCATCTTACTTCCGAATCAGAGCTATCG
Organism: Mytilus trossulus; assembly: GCF_036588685.1. Taxonomy (NCBI): domain Eukaryota; kingdom Metazoa; phylum Mollusca; class Bivalvia; order Mytilida; family Mytilidae; genus Mytilus; species Mytilus trossulus. The sequence continues at coordinate 1,076,897 of NC_086382.1, read as the reverse complement.
GAAGAACTAGCGTCCCCATCATTGCTATTATTAGAGCTATCGGAAGAACTAGTGTCCCCATCATTGCTACTATTAGAGCTATCGAAAGAACTAGTGTCAGCATCATTGCTACTATTAGAACTGTCAGAGGAACCAGCGTTACTCTCATCGCTGTTATTATTATCACTATCACTGCTTCCATCACTACTACTTGAGTTTATGCCATCGTCGCTGTTTTCGCTTTCGTCGCTGGATGAGGAATCGCTATCCTTGTTGTTTTCAGATGTATCGATTTCATCACTAGATGCATTACTTCTTTTTTTAACAGACTTGCCTTTAGAATTATAATTTTCATCATCGCTGCTATTTCCAGAATAGTCATTTTCGTCAGATTTTCCATACATGTCACTTTCGTCACCACTACTCTCGTACCAATCGTCACTTTCGTAATCAGAACCATTATCACTTCCAGATGAGGAGCCACTGCCGTCACTTTTGTCGTCAAATTCTTCGGTTGTGCTAGTGTCCATATTACGATAGCTATCATGTCTAGAGTTGACGTCACTTTCACTTCCACTGCCACTTTCGTCTGAACTGTCGCTGTTTTCGCTACTTTTACTTTCATCGATGTTAGCTCTACGTTTTGTTGCTAGAATTTATATAATAGAGTGAGATTAAGTATACATAATGTTTTGTTATTGATTTCTATTAAAATTCAAAGTTGACGACCTTTATTTTCGTGATTTGATTTTATAATATGAGGGGTGGGGATATTCGGTTTATTTTGTATATCTTCCTTCATTTTGTTTTTAAATAAATGAATTTACAACTGCCAAATTATTTGCTGATGTGAAACTTCAAAGATTCAGTAAGGAGAGATTTCGTTGACTTTTTAAAATCTTAGGTGTAAACATAAACGTTTTGTCAGCTTGTAAAGAATAAGAAATATAGCTGTCAAACTAATAAATTTATTTACTATACGATTAAACGCCCTTTTAAAGGAATTTATTGGTGTAGAAAATCGACCAATTCACTCACAAACAAATATGACTTGGTCCAGTTTATACACCAATAAATTCCGTTAAAAGGACATGTAATCCTTATAATTCTTTAAAATAGAAAATATGGAATATATGTTTTCACGCTCGTTACCTCTATCACTCGTTAATTGTATATGTATGTCATTGAACAGGCCTGGCGCATGAATATATGTGTTGGTTAAAGCAAAAATATGCACTCCATGATAACAAGTAAACTGCAAAAACTCTTATTATCATTCAAACGAATATTTTTGTATATTATTTCATTAAACGAATAACGTGCAGTGAAAATTATTTTTGTTAACATCGGTGTTATTATCGCCGCCATCTTGTTTACATTGGTTACGAAAATAAGTTCGGGGAACGTTTTCTATCGAAAAAAAAACTAACGTCAAGATCAGGGATGTGCACTATTACTGACAAATGTAATCGATTAATAATCGATTACATGAAGGTATTTTATGCGATCGATTAATAATCAATTACTCAGATTTTTGTATGTAATCGATTACAATCTATTACTTTATCCAAAGTAATTACTTTACTTTTCGATTACTGTCAATTACATGCTTAACAATTTAAAAAAAATTAGTAAGTTGAACACAATTGTGTAGATCAACGTTTGTATAGTGGAAATTTAGAGCTTTACCAAAAAAAAAAAAACCACAACAGCATTTAATTTGTTTCCAAATTTTAAATTGACAGTTGTTATCTCGATGGAATCTCACTGAGGATCAGAACTATTAAAAAAAATCTTGAAATTTTGACTTTCCTAATTATGAATTAGTGATGGCATAGCATTCCATCAGTCACTTATATTTATCTATATGTTTAAGGTTTTTTTCAATAATTTTGCTTTCGTACTGACTTAAGATTGCTTTTTTGTTTTTATTCATTAAAATCATGTATATTTTAGCATAGTTATTTACAATGTTGGAAGTTTTCTCTGAAGAAAATATAAAAAAGTCGAATTATTAATTAGTTGAGCAAATTTTAAAGATCAAAATGTATAATTATAATGACAAACATGATTTAATCCTTTTGTTAGATAGCCACTCTAGTTATAGGTTATACAACTGCCAATGGAGTACAATATATAACCTGGGGCAAAATAATGTTAATCTCCTTAATTAAACAAACAATAATTGAAATAAAGACAAAGTTTTTGTCTTAGATGGTGATAAGAAGACTATGATAATCTAATTAGTAAAGACAAGAAGTTTGTTAAGATTTGTTTTATTCTCTGATATTGTAAACAGTATATATTTATAGTGTCAAAGAGAGATACATGTATCTTTTGCTGAAAAGAATTTCAATGCTTTAAATTTGGCATTGGTTCATTGTTTAAAGGATTGTGTGTACTATCTTTTTTTTTTTTAATACATGTATATCATTACATAATAAGAAATCAGATGTTTATCTATTCTAATCTTAAATCTTATTGAAATTTATGCTGTTATGAATTTTACCACAAACAAGTTTACTATTAACGAAGTTCAGAACTTAACTTTTTCACATTTTTATATAAAAGACTTATTGACAAGCACTTGAATCCATTTATTTCAAAAGCTAGATATAAAGTAAATTATGCTAGGGGATCTCATTGTCATAATGCAGCTCGAGAAAATAGATAGAAATATAAAAGCAGTTGATAAACTCTTAAGTCATACCAGTAATTCAAAGTGATGAATACATACATGTTTTCATCTAAAATAGGCTATATTTCATCAAACTATTTTACTAAAGTATTCGAAATGTAATCGAAAGTAATCGATAATTACATCATAATTTTTGCTGTAATCGATTAAATTACGATTCCATGTAATCGAAAATGTCATCGATTGATTACAGATTACTGTCGATTACTGGAAACAATGTAATCAATTACAATCGATTACGATTACAGATTACGATTACCCCATCCCTGCTGAAGATCAACTACCGGAAGTCCTCTCGACCAATCATATGAACAATTTTCCTAATATGCAAATCATATTATGATTATAAAATAATAAATTCAGCAGACATACCTAATATATGTGATGTAACATTATAATTGTCTCTCTTTCAGTAATACTTTTATAAAACGAGCTACTCAATATAGTTTACTTTAACTGTCCATATGTAGTAGATCACCATCGAGCCTCCTGTTGAATATTCACATCAAAATAACACAAACTGTTTTATGGCTTCTCAAATTCGAGTCTTTTGATTTTGAGAAGGAATAATATTCAAAATGAGACAATTGCCTTTTACCATTAATAAATCGCAACTGTAAATTTATTATAAAACTTACATGCGAAAACAGGAAAACTGAAAATATATACTAAAAACAAATACAAAACGACCATTACCTTTACAAATATACAAAGGTATTTTTTCTGCATTTTCGTAAATTTTAGCTGCCCCGTCATATGTATAAACCATACTACGTCTTGATGCTACTTCTTTGAGATCATGTTTCACCGCTCCATCGCCAAAACCTATTGTCATTACATTTATCCCCTCCTCCCTCGCCATTTTTGCCTGTTGTGATGTTGGCTTTGTGTATTGTTGCAAACCACTTGCAATAAAGACTATAATCTTTTTTGTGCTGTCTGATATCTCATCTGAAAACGAGGCTCGACCAGCAAGTATACCTAAATATGGTTTATTAGATCCCCCAGAGGCTTTTAACATTTGTATTGATCTTGACATAACAGACGCATTATTTGATAAATGTATCACATCTGAAATTCTTGTTCCGTATGAAACAACCCCCATCCTTGAATGTCTATACTCTTGAAGCATTTTTGAAATTCTGACTAGAGTTTGTTTGATATATCTGAACTCAGTTTTTGAAACATCATCTGAAGAGTCAACCACAAATATGACATCTATATTTTTGCAAGCTGAAATTATAATAAATCATGTGTAATTGAAAAACAAATATGAAAACGGGATGAAGTTTCGAAATTTCATGACTGTATAATTTTAAAATCACAGATACTAAAAATGGTGTTATTCGATCATTTTTCTGGTTTCGATCAGCAGGTACTCTATTGGCATTATAATCCATAATTTAGATACGCAGTTTAGCCGCTCCTCTGACATCTCGAGTGTGGGAGATCGTGGTTTCGATCAGTAACGAGGTTGAACAAGATACTTAAGAATATGTAATAGAGTGTGTCTAACTTGAAATTTATCATTCAGGGAGAAATGCCCCGACTTGGTGGGTAGTACTAAGATTGATTTGTCGCAACATATCTAACACACCGTGGTTTTTTTTCTGTAAATAGGAACATGACATTAACATGTAATTGCCCTGCATATGCATTTTGCCGATTGATATCATACGTTTAATAATGTGATTTTCTTTATGAAAGGTTTTGGTTTACACTTTATGTATTGAATATGTGTTGTGCTTGTCTGTTCCAGAGATTGGAAAAACGTTGTAAAACATACAAAATTTTGAGATTTGACAGAGTGTGAATTTGCATAGCGGCAACGACGATTGCAAAGCAGGAGATGCATATCCTGTCTACAAATGCTACTCGATCCTTTTTGAGTTCGTGCAACGTACACAGATTTTGTTTTTTCCCTTATTTTTTGTGCGATTCAAACATCGGTAGCCCCTATTGTCTCTAATTTAGAGTACAATAACATTATCTGAGTGACTTACTATGGACCAGTTTGCCACAAGACAACAGAACAGAAAAAAATCTATTTAAAACTTAAAGTTTTTTACTCTTAGACTATCTGGTTAAGATATGGTTAGAATGTGAAGCTGGATTATAAGTATATGATATATGCAGCAATAAGTTCTCTGGAATATTATGTTTAAAATATGTGTTAGTGTTTGGATAAACTGTTTAACAGGAATTTGTCATTTATATTTAATTTTCAAGTAAGATGGTTGTCGCGGTAATTTTTTTTGTGTTGCGACAATTATAACAAGAGGTCGTAGTAAAGGTGCAGCATAACCGAAATATCTACGAATAAGTGTACTGGAATACAATAATTCAATTACAGTACATTTATGATTTTGATTTTGATAATAGAAAGTATATTGTTTAACGACCTCTTGTTTTATGGTTATACTTAGCCATTCGAGTATATAAAATGTATTCAACTTTTTTTTTAAACTTGAGTTCCAAATGCCGTTCAAGTGCTGGATGTCATTTCATGTTAAAAACAATAAATTTACATTGTCGGAAAATAAAAAATGTATCTGCAACACAATAAAGATTGGCGAGTCTCGCTTTCCGAACGTCCGGTTTCTAAAGTTCGTACAAATAAATTTTATATCACCGACAATGAGCATTCATTAGATATAGGAAGATGTGGTGTGAGTGCCAATGAGACAACTCTCCATCCAAATAACAATTTAAAAAGTAAACCATTATAGGTTAAAGTACGGCCTTCAACACGGAGCCTTGGCTCACACCGAACAACAAGATATAAAGGGCCCCAGAATTACTAGTGTAAAACCATTCAAACGGGAAAACCAACGTATATATATAGAAGAAAATAAACTTACAGCTTGTCTTCCTTCGTCGTACTTTTTTATTTCTCGATTTTTCACTGGAGTCACTTGAATCCTCACTACTTTTGTCTAAACGTCTTTTAATATTATAATTGATCTTCTTTCTCCGATTATTTTCACTACTATCGGATGAATCTGAGTCATCTTGTCTTAAAATAGTCCTTAGCGGATTTTTAGTTTGTGAATCGTCATCAACAATTTTAGAGTTAATATTCCCATACGTCCAGTACATGTTATCAGTATCATTTTTAGTTTTGCTGAGATTTTTTTTACTCCAATTAAAAAACATCTTGACCTGGCTCTTTCCTAGAACATGTTCTCCTTCAAAATTATGTATATTAATATTACTATCCTGTAGCTCTTCTGTACTTTCACCATTTTCCGAAAGTTGCTTGTCATTATTGTTCTTCTTTTTATCAACATGCAATTTTCCGTAAACAGCAAATAAATTTTGATCCGAGTCATAATCATATGAATTGAAAGTCTTATGGTTTGAATGTTCTTGATTCTTGAAGTTTTCTTCACTTTCTTGAAATGTTTCTATCCTCCCGTTCATTCTGTCAGACGCTTCATCGCTAAAAGCGTTTTCAAACGTGTTAGACATGGAGTCTATCGCGTGTGTTGTATCACTTACTGTGTTTTCCTTCCAATTAAAGAAATTATCTTCATTTTTATCAGCAATGTCATTACTGTTTGAATTTCCATTTGAAATGTCCTGGTTGGTACCATCTACTGCCTCATCTGAGGAATCAGACGCGGCGTTATCAGATACATCACTGTTTGAACTGATACCATCAACTACTTTCAAATCATCCTTTAGTGATACATCTCCTTTAACATCATTTGAGTTGGCCTCATAACCATGGTCATTTGATTTCTCTGTTTTTATCAGTTCTGCTGACCGGAAGTTGTTTTCATCATTTGAACTACCAGTTAATAAATCAACATTATCGATGCTTGTTTGTGAACCAGTTTGGTCGTTATTTTCATTAGTGCTACCACCCTGAATGTTAGAATTTCTGATTATTGTATTACCTGATTCAATATCTGCATTTACATTATTGGCATTGGAACCCTCACCTGTGAAACCATGTTCCCTTTCATCGGCTGTATTACCATTATCCAACGTTGCAGTGTCCCCCTGAACTTGGTCAGTATTTGGATTGTCTACATTTGAGCCCGACGGAACATACACTGAATCATCATGTGAAGTTGGATTCAGTTCGAGTTCGTTGTCATGTTCTGCAGCTACTGTTGGTTCGATAGACGGAACATCACCTGCTGCTGGATCTGCATTGACATTTAGTTCTTGTCCATCTTGTATCTTATCGGGTTGAACCTGATTGTTTGTCTCTCCGGAATCTGTAAGAAAGATATTAGAATAATTAATATGTATTCCTGGCCGTACTTTAACCTATAATGGTTTACTTTTTAAATTGTTATTTGGATGGATAGTTGTCTCATTGGCACTCACACCACATCTTCCTATATCTATTGGATTACAACAAAGGACTTATTTCACAATATTATATATATCTGTAGACTTTGATTTACAATTATAAATAATGTTATTGTTTGATATTGCAATGCTGAATTAAAAACAATGGTCATTGTGGTCGAATATATATAAAATAAGCTTTTTATTTTTTTCATATAGATGAATACAGTAAGAAATAGATGGGACAGTTGCTGCTGAGTCTTTTGAAGACGAAAGATTAAATTTTATTCCTGGTATCTTTGATGAGTTTATTTGCAACCACTTGGTCGATGCCACTGCTGATGGAGATTTATTCCCCCGAGGGTATCACCAGCCCAGTAGTCAGCACTTCTGTGTTAACTTGAGTTATCATTGATATGTTCATAATTATAAATTAACGGTTAACAAAACTCTGAATTTTTGAAAAACTAAGGCTTTTCTACCTCAGAAATAAATTACCTTAGCTGTATTTGGCAAAATATTTAGGAACTTTTGTTCCTCAATGCTCTCAACTTCGTACTTTATATTGCATTTTATAACATTTTGGATTCGAGCGTCACTGATGAGTTTTTTGTAGACGAAACGCGAGTCTGGCGTAAATATCAAATTAAATTCCTGGTATCTATGATGAGTTTATTTGATATACAGAAATTATATAGTATTATACAAAAGTAACTTATGTTCCTTCGAACGAAACGTATTTAAATATAGAAAAAAATAATAAATATTAAGTTTATACAATTCCTTTATACGTATAATGTTATTTTTTCTGGTAATTCTTCCTTATTACTTGAACTTCCATAAGATATTGACCTTAAAATTTATTGTTTTAAGTTAATGTGGATTTGATCAGAAGAAAACGAATACATTATCTGTGACCTTGTTAATTATAATACGTAAAAGTTCCTAAATTATGAAACCGATAACCCTTCCCTCTAATTATCTATTCAAAGGTATCTACATTAAATAATGTCACGCATTACAATTACGCAGAAAAAAAAACATTTTCCAAGGAGACATAAAAAAATCAGGGTCAAAAGTCAACGTAGGAAAGCAAATATTACAATTGATAAGTAAGGACCGATGTTTAACAAGGATGGGGGAAGGATTTATAACAATGACGTGCTGCTTATATTTTTTACTAGAATTCAACAGAGTCATTTATTAACTCGTTTTGAGAGTATCATCATTCCAGTAATAAGTAAAATCACAAAAATACTGAACTTAGAGGAAAATCAATTCGGAAAGTTCATAATCACAAGGCAAAATCAAATAACAAAACGCATAAAAAATAACGGACAAAAACTGTCATATTCCTGACCTGGTACATGCATTTTTAAATGTAGAAAATGGTGGATTAAACCTGGTTCTATAGCGCTAACCCTTTCACTTTAATGAGTCTCATCACATTCCGTTATATTTACATTATAATTGAAAACAATACTCATGATTTACTACCACCCTAGGAATAGAATAGCTTTAGGCGTGTTTAACAAACTAATGGAATTTCTGGTATTTTCTGTTCTTCATCTTCTCCTTGCATTTATTCTTTTTTTGAAGAATATATAACAACATCATGTAAACACTGGATATACACAAATAAAGTCAATTTCGAATAAGAAGATTGCTCCCTTTAAAATTGTTAGAGTTTAAGACATTTTCCTTCAAATGTAAATGTAAAAAAGAAGATGTGGTATAATTGCCAATGCGCCAACTCTCAACAAGAGCCCAAATGACACAGAAATTAACAACTGCAAGTAACCGCGCGGCCTTCAACAATGAGCAAAGCCTATACAGCAAAGTCAGGTTTAATTCCCCGAACTGATAAATTCGTTTAAAGATCCAAAAAATGTAAACAACAGTCCGGAAGACATTCATTGTATTGAAAACGACAATGAAATATATAATACCATAATAGGTAACAAGAAAACTATAATGTCAATAGATATAAGAAAATGAGGTATGAGTACCATTAAGATCACTCTTCATCCAAGTCACAATTTATAAGAGTAAACCATTATAGGTCAAAGTACGGCCTTCAACACGCAGCCTTGATGACTCACACCGAACAGCAAGCTATAAACGGCCCCAAACTATAACTAGTGTAAAACCATTCTAACGGGAAAACCAAAGGTCTAAACTATATAAGAAACAAAAAACGAAAAACACTTATAAACCACATCAACAAACGAAAACTACTGACCATCAGATTCTTGACTTAGAAACTTTAGTGATAAATTTGAGATTAGCTATGATCCGTTTGATGTGTATGATTTTGTCATTTGATTAAGGACTTTCCGTATTGAATTTCCCCCATGGAATTCAGTATTTTTTGTGATTTTACTTTTCACCCATCACTGCTAGGTTTGAACGGCGTTCGTGGTGCTCAGTCTTTAGTTTTCTATGTTGTGCATTGTGTACTATTGTTTGTCTGTTTGCCATGGCGTTGTCAGTTTGAAACTTTGAATGCCTCTCTGGTATCTTTCCCCTCTCTTTTATCGAACTCTGTATAAAGTAAAAACACAAAAATACCGAACTCCGAGGAAAATTCAAAAAGGAAAATCAAAAATCAAAAGTCCAAACACATCAAACATCAATATCAGTAGTTAATGTAGAAATAAATATAAATTAGGGTGAATACCATCAAAATAACATAGTCGACCGTCATGCAGTTAAAGGTATAAGTTGAAACTAACGATGTTGATCGCTGTTTGTTCTCAGAATGACCCCTTCTTTCTCTAAACATGCTAAAGAAATGTAACTGTTTATCATCAGAAAAATACAACGTAGTTTCGTTTTCTTTGTAATGTAATCAGGATAAAGTTATTTACATACAATGGATTTATATACTGTAAAAGTGTCAAAATTGAAATGACTTTATTTACATCAACGATTTTGGTGAATGTTTAAAGATAATTTCATATGCTTCATTAACAGTAAGGTATCGTAGAATTGTTCTGGTCCTTCAAGAAAAATAAAATGCAACTTCCTTAATGATATCATCTATTGGTTAACAAAACCTTTCAAAGTAATGATTTGGAAAATTAATAAATAACGACCTTTCATTCCATTTTAGTGTTATAATCAAGTGTAGATAAAGTTAAATACACAGCGCTGTCTCATATCAAGTCATTTCAGAATAGATTTGGTCAGACACTGTCAATATTATGTAATACATATCAGCATTAATTACAATTGACCGACAATGTGTCTAATTCATATCTTGTTAGCTACTAATTGTATATTTAATTCATATGTAATAATCTGTAATGATTAAGTGCAGCATAAAATATAAAATGACAGGAAAAATTTCCTTACAATGTGCATTTAGGTATAGAATGCACTTTATGAACTTATTATCCTTCCCTTGTACAAGCAAGACAGTATACCGTTCGGTTAAAATATTAACCGAATCATGCATATAGGAAATTGTCTTACATCAAAATAAGTATGCCAATGAATAAATTTGAAATTTAAAACCACAGTATATGTTTAACAAAAGTATGAATATTGATAATGTCGATTCGATTCATTAAAAAAAGTTATTCAGAGAAATCTATATGAATGACCATTCACCTGTTACACTTATGGAATGTAAAATCTTTTTATTTGCTGAACTTAGGTTTCAGCCCCATAAGCAAGGTGACATTAAATTGGTTTGGATATTCTTTTGTATACCATTCCTTTAAAGCTCTACACAAGTTCAAGTTCTTGTTTATTTAAGGGACACTAGCTACGAGATATATAAAAAATCTAAAGTTTATTTTTTTCTGTTCAATCAATAATGAAAGTGAAATAGTGAAATAACAATTCGCTTTTTGTGGCCAAAAAGGTGAAATGTTTTCAAATTACGCTAAGAAACATTGAGAATCAATGAGGAACATCTATTTTTAATCTATAAAATAAAATCAAACAGACCTATAAAAATCCAATTGCACGTGTTGGTTCAATCTATTTATATCTTTATTTATGTTTACTTCGCTTATATATGGTCATCTGAGGTCAAATCGATAGTTAATTAGATGGCGTCTGGACTAAAATACACGAAACGAACCAATATTTTATCTACCCCATGCTCTGTAAAGTGTTTATTTGAGACTTTTGATAGTTTGGATAAATGTTTTACATTGTTATAAATCAAATATGAGAATTTGAGTCAAATTGGTGACCATGAATTTGACAGCTAGTGTCCCTTTTATGGGATATTTGGAGGCTTACGGTGAGGGGGTTGTTTTCGAGAGTTACTGTTGAACTGTATTTCACCTGTTCTGAAATCTAATTCTTATTGATTTTGAAACTTTCCATTCAAAACACTCGGATCCCTGTTTATTTGAGAAAATAGTAATATGGACTTATTTTATGAATTAATTGAAATTACAAGTTAAAGAAGATAATGAGATACCAAATATATGATTTCCGAAAATTTGTTCGGCTTCAAAGTGTCTCGCATCTAAATATCAGAATCCTAATTCTATAGATGTTCAATATACCAAAAGGAAAACAAACGCAATCTAATCAGATAGTTATCAAAGGTACCAGGCTTATAATTTGATACGCCAAACGCGCGTTTCGTCAAGATAAGACTTATCAGTGACGCTCAGATGAAAAACGTAAGAAAGTCAAACAAGTAAAAGTTGAATAGCATTGAAATGCTAATTACTTCAGTATTTGAACAATTCAATTTAAAGTAATCTATTAATTAAGCCTCTTGCAGTAATTCATGGTGGGATTCCGTACTTTATTAAAGTGGGTATAGTTTAAAAACATACTCCCTTACCTTGACATAAAAAGACATAATATTTTCAATGATTAAATACACCAACATGTCCTTTTTTAATAACCAAAATAGGTTTTCATGTATAACATCTTAGTTTTCTTAATTATTATAAATATTATTATTTTTAATATTTTTATCAAATAAGTTGGAATGAATTTCCGCGATTTCCCAATGATACAAAAAACGATAATTTGATATTTGAAAAAAATGCAGTTTTTGAACTCTTCTGAGGTCATAAAACAAAAGGAGACATCAAGGTATGTCGATGACGACGTATCAAATCTTATGTGAATTCGTAGTAAAGGATATACGTCTATTGTAAATATCAAGCTTTTCATAACACTAGTATATATTGATAGTGGACAATTAAAGGAACCAAAAGAGCAAAATAAAAACATAGATCAATGTGCTTGTTTTCGAGATATTAGCCATTGAAATTCAGGCGGGAAAATGGTCTCTCTTGATTTTTTATAGCTTTATCATTGATAAGTTTAAGTGCTCAAAAACTGTTAAAAGATAACACGGATTTTATAAACTTTTACAGATAGCTTATAATTATATATGTAAAAGATTTATAAAAAAATCGGGGTCAATAAGCAAAAATTTTCAAAGCATTCAAATGGATAAAACTAGAGGAATCCGAAAATCTGACAAAAGTTATATAACATAACAAGCGAACATCTTTAAATTATTTTTTGATAACAAAAAGAACTATCGTAAGTTAACCATTGACTAATATGTATTCTTAAATAAAACAGTAAAATATTGATTCGTTTTATTAACGCTCACTGCTTTTGACATTATTTGATTATTTATATTTGTGTCACTCCAGAGGAAAATACAAATTAACATTCAAAAAATATTTTTAATTACACATGTCAAATATGTATGTTTATATCACCTTAAGAATGTCACGAAGTAGTAGTACGCTGACACTATGGGAAAGGTGACTTTGTGACGAATTTAAAGATCCATTTGTATTTATTGTAACTATTGACTTGGGAAAAGACATTAATTATCGAAATGCGTATTTGGTACAGTAAAGTTGGTAGCATAAATGTTATTGTGCAAAATTTAGCTTATTCGAATAAATACATCCAGCAGAAACAAAGTATTGAGATGTTGTCTAATTATTCATGTTTATTATCACGAAATGTATTTTTAAAAAAGAAAAATGATAACCGTTACGTTGTTTTTGAATTACTTATTCCAATGCCATATATGTGTATGATGAAAAATGATGACATCACCGCAAAATTAGCATACAATATTTTAAAACGATTAAAACGAGTCAACTATTTCGGTTAAATTTGATAAAAAGAACAATGCTGAGTTACAAATGAATAGTCTTACATTGCGTTGCGTAATTCGAGTAAAATCCACACAAGACAGTTAAACCATCAAGAAAAACGTATGGAAAAAAACATAACAGAAAATGGCATACAGTACTTGATACAGTGATGGTATTTTGTTCCCTGATGCTTTTTTTCAAAAAGATATTTAGGCAAACCCTATTTGTGGCGTCATTAAGCATGATCATCCTTTTTTGTGACGCACTTAAACTTACATACATAATTGAAATGAACAGTCAAAGTTAAAATTGTGGTAGAATAACCAAATATGACAAGTGAAGAAAAAAATGTATCATTAGAAATACGCTTGCATGATGCAATTCTGTATAACTTTGTTCGTTTATTTTGTATATGTGTGTTGTTTTTGTTTGATTTTAAGCATTACTTATTTTAATGGCATCTACTGGGACAATTATATATTTTCAAACGGGAATACTTTTTTTTTTTAAATTTGGTTTAAAAAAAGTCAGTTTGAAACTTTCTACCTCATAGGTAGGTAAAAAGGGTATAAACAAATATCAGACTCAAAAGAAATGAACAATTAGGAATCCCGATGAAAAACCGAAATCAAACTGTCGAAAATATTACCGAAAAGGAACGAATGGACATAAAAGGGGCATTGGCTGTCAAATGTGTTTTCGCCGATTTGACACAAATTTTCATATTTGATTTATAAAATATTAAAACGTAAATCCATATTACAAAAAGTCCTAAATAAATTATTTACCAGGCATGGGCTAGACAATATGCATGATTATTATTTTATCCATTAATTTAAAGAAAATAAAAGAAAATAATCAAAATACATTAAAAGATATAAAAAACAGCATTGAAATATGAATACTCATGTTTAGCTTTTTGTCGCCAAATAACAATAAAAAAGTAGGATAAACAGGACATCCTTGTCTTATCGTGCTGTCCAAAGTTTAAAATGATAACTCATGAATATAAACGGAGGAAGAAATAATTACGTAAAAAACAGTCACAGGTAAAAAAAATACAACGTCAAAAAATAAACAGAAAGAGAAGACAAACAATTATTGTTTTAAAATGATTTTTTTAATATACACCATTACAAGAACAAAGGTATAAACTTAAACAGACACAGTTTCACTTGCATAAAGTCTTTAATTCATTTGTCCTTTTTATAGCCGATTTTTACATCTTACATAGATTTTATTAGTTTTTGGTTATAAATGAACGCGTTCAAATCAAAATGAGACAATGCTTTTATAAGCTGTAAATTCGATGTCCCTGGTATTTAAATAATAACATCAGTAATATTGCATGTGTTTTAAAGTTACTTAATATCATTATCTGTGCAGTTAAAAATCAATGTATAGTGTGCATTCTTAAAGCAGTATTTGATCAAGAAATCTTCTAAAGCTTGTTAACAATTTGAATATAATACTATGTTAATTAATGAAGAGATCCTACTAATTTAATTAAAAGCTTGTTAAAGATTTAAATATAATATGATAATTATTCAATCTTACCATCCGCAAAACAGTGATAATTTCCAAGAATGATAATCAGGCAGATAAATGCACAGTCTATGTTAATCCATCTGAATTGCATGATATAATCCTATAAGAATAAACAAACTCATGTATAGGTGGTCCTCTCTTGAAAAGACAAAAGTCAAATGACAAAACCAATTATAAATATTCAAATAAGTCATGATTTCAGACCAATAAATTTTAATTTAGATATTGACAGAGAGGTGTACGTTTTAATGTCACCTTCCACTCTATACTTACCGGATTTGACAGTTATTTCTCTTAAATCAATCTTCCTTTCCTGTATATATTCCACTGAAAGCCAGCTTAAAACATGCATTCGTTATTAAATCCATCTGCCCGACTGTATTTTAACGTGTGCAACATGCCACTTGTTGTTTTCAACTCTAATTATTTAAAAGGTAAAACAATTATTAACATGATAAATAATTTGCATAGTTATGTGTTTGAAAATACTAATACTGTGGTGAATTTGAATAAAAAACATGTTGTCGTTTTTGTTAAATGCATCGGAAGAAAATTAACCGCACTACATATTTACATTAATGATATTTTTTTACACAAATGAGAATTATCTTGACGAATAAATTTTTACAAAATGCTTACAGCTAAAATTAAGATTGCTAATGTGTATACCCAGGTCAAATTAATTGGACCTAAATTTAGTGGGAAAACATAAGAACTATTGTCACTAAAATGTTTACTTCATCCTCAATATAAGTTATTACCTGCCAATCACATTGAATATTCGTGACATAAATAAACAGTTTATAATTTTAGGAGAAAAAATATTAAGTTAAGAGTATTATTTATTTCTTAATGAGGAAAAACATTTGTTTTAATTATAACTTGACTTGTCAATAGCCAGAAGTCAGGCCATACACTCACATCAGATCTCCATAAAGTGAGTTTTATATAATTTCTATTTAAACTAAGGTTTCAACTCTGATTGGCAAAACTTGACCTCTTCGAAAACTATTGAAATATAATTAAGTTCCAAATACCCAATAAACTTATTATATCAAGAATATTCGTGACATTAATAAACAGTTTATAATTTTAGGAGAAAAAATATTAATATGAGAATATTATTAAAGTCTTTAAGAGCAATTTGTTTTTATTATGACTTGACTTGCCTGTAGATAGAAGTACGGCCTTACACTGGTATCAGATCTGAACAAAGTGTGTTACATTAGCACATTAGACATCTGTGTAAAACTGCATAATATTTTTTTTTTTAAATTTGGAAGGGGCGAAGGTAAGTAAATCTTTTTTTAAACTAAGGTTTCAACTCTCATTGGCAAACCTTGACCTTTTTGCCTAAGTATTCAATTGAAATATACAAGCTTTCCATATAGCCAATAAACTTCCTCTTGTATTAATTCAATATATGTTAACAGTCAGAGCCACAATCAATGATTAATTAATACTTTTTGTATTACGGTAGTGGATTTGTCATGTGATAATCGTTCGTCTCAATTCACGAATTCAAACATAAAACCTTGAAGTAATACAAAATTCCATTTCTGATTTCTACGACAGCTTACTAATAAATTGCCGTTATATGTCTTTATGTCATTTTGTGCTTCTTTGTTATATATTTGTTTGTTTATTAGTGACTAAATAAAAGATTAAAAAACAATGTCGACTGCTGTATTTTTAACATTTTTACCGAATATGTTATTTTTTTTGGTTCACCAATTGTTGTCAGTATACTTATTACTGGAGTTTGATGAGACTAAACAAGTGAGAGGTTTAGCTAGCTATAAAACCAGGTTCAATCCACCATTTTCCACATAATCAAACGTCTATACCAAGTCAGGAATATTACAGTTGTTTTCCGTTCTTTTGAGCTTTGATTTAACCATTTGATTAGGGACTCGAAGTTCAGTAACCTTTTTTTATCTTACTTTTCACATACCTATTTTGGCGGAAACAAATCAATTTGGCACAACTTTTGGGAATTTTGGATCCTCAATGCTCTTCAACTTTGTACTTGATTGGCTTTATAAATATTTTGAAATGAGCGTTACTTATGAGCCTTATGTAGACGAAACGCGCGTCTGGCGTACTAAATTATAATCCTGGTACCTTTTACAACTTTTTTGACTTTATACTTGTTCGGCTTTATAACTAGTTTTATCTGAGCGTCATTGATGATTCTTATGTAGACCACACGCGCGTCTGACGTATAGAACTATAAGCCTTGTAGCGTTGATAAATATTGGCCAGACAAATCTAAACTCCTCACATGTTTGAGCTTTCAATTTTTCCATTTGATTAGGGACTTTCCGTTTTGATCCTCAGAGTTCGTTTGTTTTGTGGATTTATGTTTGTCTACAATGTGATGAATTTTATCTGGTTGTTGAACCAACGTAATAGGTTACTTATTTCTGGCTATTGTAGTTGGATTTATGTGTTTTAATTGGTTTCCTCGAGATTTAGTTAGAACTCTTGTGTTCAATCGTATGCGTCCATTACCATTAATTTGTATTCCTCTCTTTACTAATCGATTGGAAAATAATTACATTAGATGTTATGTCATTGTTATACGTTATTTTTTTTTATCAATATCGCTTCATTCTGCATTTCATAATAAATTTCATGAGATGTAACATATATACCAGTCAACAAAAGAAACGATACACGACTTTGAAATAAAATTTATCACAAAGTATCAGAGGCGGATTTAGGGGGAGCCCAGGGGGCCCGCCCCCCCCCCTTTTGGGAAAAAAAATGGTTGCTTATATAGGGAATCACTGAAGCGTGACTGAAGCGGGCCCCTCTTAGGTCAGTCAGTGGGCCCCCACTTATGAAAATTTCTGGATCCGCCACTGAGTATTAAATATAAAACAAAATGAGATACACTATTTTAAAAAGCTTTCATTTGCAATGTATGCACATGTGATAATGAAAATCAAAACTTGTCGGAAAGTACTAGTATCTAAAGTCCTTGTCGACGATTATAGGGTGCAAATTAGTTTTGCGGAAAGTTGAATAAAAAATCGACACGTAATTTTCTAAGTTCTTAATAAAATTTCAAATGTATTTAAAAATATTCAATAGGCTTATCAAGTTATGTTACATGTTGTAACTAATGGGATGAAATATTGTTTTTTTATTAATTTTTTTTGAGAAAAAAGTGTTTTTTTGTAATCTAAAAAAATGCAAATTTTATTTTTTGTTTTTGTCTCAAATCAATGCTTTAGATATGAAAACCACACACAGTAAATTTTGAACCTTTCGGATTAGTTTTAAGATTACGAGCACTTTTTGAATATCACGTTACACATACTGTCTATGGTAAATCAGTTGATAATGTATACATTTTAACGATTTCTCGTGGGGCCGAACTTTGCTTATCAAATAAACGAAGAAACTGTATGATTTAAAAAAAATATTGATGGCAAACATTGTTTTTACCTTTAAATGAGAGATTTGCAGCATCAGTTGGAACTTCTGTTTTACAAATTGTCGTTTTGTGTAAAGTTTGCAAAAAAAAAAATCGTCGAAAAACGTCACGAAAGCAAGATTTGTTTTTTTAAATGGATTTATATTTCCATAATGATTAAGTATTACTGCCTTCAATATTGGTCCTATAAACGGAAAACTTCAACTTTAATTTGAAAAAAAGTCTTGTTTCGTTTCTTTTGTTGACTAGTATATGATGACACGTTTCCACAATAAAGTGCACAGGTAAATAAAAGAAAAACTTGATAGTAATCGTGTTTCATAATCATGATCATGATCATGATCATTATAAGTATTGAATGCGTCTTTTAGTAATTTCATAGGGTTGTAAAAGTGTTAACCGTGTGTACAGATTTACAATGAAGCGCTTCCACGATTCATACACACTGTACTTCGGTCAACTCTTTAAACCCCAATGAATTTACAAAAAAAAGCGTTCAATTCTTAATAGAATTTTGAAAATGTAATAAGTTTTATTTCGAAAACGCAAAGAATTTTTTGAAGGAAATGATTGATTTTATTATCTACACAGACAAACATATGCTTACCTTTTCGAAGCATGCACCGAGATTTATCGCTTTTGAACATTATGGAATATTTTGATTATTGAATTGAAAATTAAATTTACTCAAGAACTGAGTTTTCTAAGTTATTGTTATGTAGTTTTGTGTTTTCACAAGCACATGTATTTTGAGTTGTTGTTTGAAAACTTTGTGTAAATATATTGTCCTTATACTTAATCATAAATGCATTCTCTGAAGACTAGTATAAGAATAAATGTATGTTATTTTTATTCATGACCAATCGAAAGCCGATTATATAAAACAAACTAGCTACATTGATATCATTAAAAGTACTTATACAAGTGAGTTATACCTTTTGATTTTTATGGGGGCTAGGATAAACAAAATTGTCCTGCATTTTTTTAGTTGTAATCTCTCTCCTGCCTTTTTTTTCCAATCTATTCTATGTTTTGGCTAAGTTGCTCATTCTGCCTTTTTGGACTCAAAAATCCTGTTCTGCCTTTTATTTCAGATTTCACCCAAGCACCCCTTAAAATAAAATGGTAGCTACCTACGGCACATATTATAGGGAAGATTCAATGATAAAACATCATTAAATTCAGATTTTAAATGAATGGAAAAAAACGAAGGTCGGGATCAAGTAGTTTGTAATCATTCAGGTATTCTTTATTCTTTAGGCCAATTTTCGATTTTCTTTATTTGCTGTTCGTAACTCTCTAATCTTTATATTTAACATTGTTTTATTCGAGCATCGCTGTTGAATCTTTTGAAGACAAAACTGGCGACTGGTGCAATTTCTTACTGGTATATAGGCTGATTTTATTTACAACCACTGGGTCGTTGACTCTGCTGGTAGATTTATAATTTCCCAGGGGGTATCATCAGTCCAGTAGTCACCACTTTTGTGTTGACATGATTTACAAAACTTTGAATGTTTAAAATACTAAGGCTTTTCTACCTCAGGAATAGATAACTTTTAAGTTAGGTGTATTTGGCAGAACATTAAGTAATTTTTGGTTCTAACCTCTCAACATCGTACTTTATTTGTCTTTTTAACATTTATTTATTCGAGTCTCAACGGTGAATCTTTTGTAGACAAATGCGCGTTTGGCGCAATTACTTAATCTCAATCCGGTATCTTTGATGAGCTTATTTAGCCATAACAATTATGCTTTATTCCTTGCCGTTTTGGTCATAACTTCCATTAATTCTCTCAGGATGGTTATATACAAACCAATCATCGCAGATGAGCCGTGTCGAAATAAGGCGTTACTAAGGTATGCAAAAAAATGTTTTATAAAACACATCTGTGATATTAGATCTCTCGATGGTTTATTGGTTGTCTCGTTTTTACAAATCTTCAGGTTTTTTTTCTCAAAGACAAAGGTGATCGTGTTAACTGGTATCTTCTTAAAATTATATCATTTGTCAATCAAATAGTATTCCTCGTGACAAAAAAGAATCATTTCGTCATTTTTGTGGTTAAAGTATAAAAAATGAAACAATCAAAATATATTAAATCAATTTTAACCGGCGGTTTTATGTGACTCCTGAATTGCATCAAAATCATTAAAAATCCTGAATTGAATGAAATATAACACTTTTCCTTGTTTCAATTTTCAACACGTGTGGGTTTGGTGGGTTTCATTTAACACGTTATACTGTCCTGTTAATTTACACTTTGAGAAACGTCTGCTTAAATGCATACTCTGAGTTACTCGAAAGTCGAAGGTTTTGGGCTATTTCTATTTGTTGAAATTTCCAATATCCGTTTAAAAAAACAATGTATATAATATATTTATCTTTGTAAATAGGTAAGGAGTTCTTATAGGAAACAGACTCTTCAATAAAACGATACATCGGTTAGTACAGAGCAAATGGAGCCATCAACTAAACTATGTATACCTCTTTTCGAATATCATGTGATATTGCATTAATCATAAACAGTATAAAATGGAATGTGAAATTAACAAATAGTTTATGCTGGGACTATTATACTACGTTAGTATGTATACTAGTTAGTATAATAGTCCCAGGTGTATGCAATGCAGAAATTGGAATGCGTAATAATAAAGTACCAATATAGACTATCAGTGCTTATGTACATCAATATGTATCTGACGCGATCCTTTCACAATATGATTGATGGAACAGCGGTATATACTACTGTAGTCTTTATTTGTTGCTCGTGTTTTGAATACACATACTGTTAGCTTATTATATTCGAATTCCGATAGTTCAATCTGATTTTTCATTATCTTAGTTTAAGCTCTTCGAAAAGCTCGTCTGATTTCAGCAAGCATTACAAATGTTTAGAGTGCGTTTCAAGACGTTATGGCAAGTTCTGTAATAGATTTTTATCTTCTTTGTTTCACATATAGAAAAGACATACAATTTCTTAACTAGGAGCTATGTTGCTACTAAATTCAGTATTGAATATGGATTTCAGGTTAATGCACTATGTAAAATCAGATCTTTTCTTGAATGTTTTTGTGTTTGACTTGCAGTTAATAATGAAACAGTTATCCAGGTAAAAATCAACTCAATATTAAGTCCAGTCGGATTGTGGCTGTTAACCGTAGATGCAAATCAAACTGAACTAGGAAATACTACAAGTCTTGTCATTATATGTTGCTTGGTTGATGTCTTGATAACACGAAGCCTTTAAATTCAAATGCAGTTAAGTGCAACACATTCATTTGCAAACCGCATCAATAAAATTTGAAAGTCAATCGGTGGTTGTTTCCCTGTACATAGGTCTATGCCATTTTATCGAAATACTAGAAGATAAGATAGTTGATTATTTCAATACTGCATACCTTAAAATTTAGTATTATCGTGGATCCTTTTTTTAGTGTTACGATTTGTACATGTGAATAAACATTGGGTACGTATATTGGTTTTATTTTAGGTATATTTATGAACCTTGGTTAATTCCTGTGCAATCTCATCTTGTGATATCAGATCTAAACCCAATACATAATGAAATTCCAATGGTGTAAACAATCATTTATTCAAAAATAAATTAAAACCACAACAATTCATATAAAACGCAAAATAAAAATGCATTATAACAGTGTACAAAATTACGAATATAAAAGTGTTTTATAAACATGAATATCACAATTTTACATGCTGAACAGAATTATCTACATAAATAGTAGAAAATTATGTGTTTATAGAAACATGTTTACTAGATTATAAATCAAATGGTTAGAATCTTATAAATGTATTTATTTTGTAAGGTATTTATTAAGGGGGTAATAGGGGTCTGTTAACATTTTAACAACACATCGATTTTGGAAAAAAACAGTTAACAACAAATGCAAAATGCTGATAACAGTTAACATAGGGGGTTGAAAATAGTTAACAGTTTAAATTTGTCTCAGATAACTGCTTAAAAAGACCAAAACAGGTTAACATACAAAGGTATTGCCACACCCCTGTTAAGTTATTTACTTCATCCTGATTATTTCTAGAAATAAAACACTTGTATCCACCTTAGAGGAATTATTGTATTGCATTAGCATAGAAAGTGCTACTAACATATGTTCTGTGTATCATTCACAACAACCTATAAAGAACTAAAAAATAATCCATGACAAATAATTTCTTTTGAATAAAAAATTCAAAATAGATAAATATTTGTTATTAAAATAGGACAATGCAAATTGACAGGTGACATCAAATACGTCAAACAAAATTAAAATGAATAAAAAAATGTAGGTTTCAACTATTCTATATTTTTAAATATATGTGATTGATGGAAAATTATCTCATGAGCAAAACAAATTGTACATTCACAAAACTTGTTACGATAGAAAACACTATTTATTAATTTCAATTGTCAGTTTTATCACAATTTTTTTATAATAAATATTTATCATAATTATGTCAATAACTAATAAAATTATTTATATAACTATTTATTGCACAGGTGATGTATTACAAACAATCTTAAAATGATCGATATAAACTCATATAACTGTAAATGCTTTATAAACTTAAGTGTTAAAATTCATTATTTCAGGAATGATAAGTAGGGAATTACCAATAATTATTTGTACAAAATCAACTGATATTTTATTTACAATTGATGCATGAACGTTTATTATCCATTTTTAGATGGTGACGGTCCCTTGTCACCATCTTACGGTGTTTATATATTTCAACTTGTACGATTCGCTCGTGTTTGTAATAATGTTTTAGATATTAACGAGAGAAATTTGTGTATTATTGCAACATTATTACATCAGGGTTTTCGATATCACAAAACCGTCAAAACATTTACTAAATTTTATCATCGTTATAAGGACATCATTCGTAAATATAGCTCAACATGCAATCTTCTTATACGTTCAGGTATTTCACATCAATTTTTTATGGAAATATTCTTTATAAGGCACAAGGTGTCAGTATTCACCTCAGAAACTAACAAAACCTTTGAATAGACTTATTAAGAAGTGATATAGTTACGATACTGTTGTCAGGTCATTAAAGATTGCATATTTTGGCGTTAATATTGATTCACTGGTGATTCGCTGGTGATTTCTATGGTTGGGTTGTTGTCTCTTTGACACATTCCCCATTTCCATTCTCAATTTTATAAAATAATGCAACCCTTATACTTTTGCTTTATTTTCAGAGATATAAGTCAACCAAATACTCCGCAGGGCGCAGATGTATACGACCGTAGAGGTCGAGTCCTGAACAGTTAGTGAAAATATGGACACAATATTCAAGCTTGATACAGCTCTGAATTTGGATTGTGATTAAAAAGTTGACACAACATAGGTTTCTGACATAGAATGAATGTTGACTTTATGAACTTATTTATGGTCAAATATCTAAAATCTAAATACATGGCTATAAATTGATTCAGCATATCAAAGAATCCCAAGAATTCATTTGTTGATGAAATTAAACGAAGTTTTATTTTTGGACCCTTTTGACCTCTATGCGGGCAAATTTGATACCAGTGCCCAAAAATCAAAACTCTAAACACATGGTTAAATTTGACACACCACAGAACCCCATACATTCAACTTTTGTTAAAATTAAACAAAGTTTGATTTTGGACCCAAATTTAGACCAACATTATTGTTTTGGTCCCTAATTCCTCGACATTTATGGCCATATCCACCGAAATCAACACCAACATTCCTTTTTTTAAATGGAAACTTGCGGTACAATTTCAGAAAGATCCATACACTTACACACAAGTTATTGTTTGGAACCTATAAAAAAAATACTTATTTTGACCCCTTTTTGACTTTTGCTGATTGTAGCAAACTTTGGTTAAATTTGTTTCAGCTGTTTCAGGAGAATTTTGTGAACGATTGCAACAATTTACGAAAAATTATGGTCATGTTGACTTATTTGTAGCTGTCACTATGCTGAACATTATTGCTTTTTACAGTTTATCTCTATCTATAATAATATTCAGGATAATAACCACGAACTGCTAAATTATCTTAAAATCACTAATTCAGGGGCTGCAACCCAACAACGGCTTGTCTGATTCTTCTGAAAATTTCAGAAGATATAATCTTGACCAAATAAACAATTTTACATATGACAGATTTGCTTTGAAGGCTTTAGTTATGCGACCAAAAACTGCATTTTACACCTATGGTCTGTTTAAAGACATGGCGGTAATGTCGATTTGATAGCTGGGTCATCGGACACCGTTTTAAAAACTATATACCTTACACATCTACTTTTGCATAGGTACTATTTCTGTACTAAAACCAGATGCTCCACAGGGCGCAGCTTTATACGACCGCAGAGGTTGAACCCTGAACGGTTGGGGCAAGTATGGACACAACATTCAAGCTGGATACAGCTCTAAATTTGGATTGTGATTAAATAGTTGACACAGCATAGGTTTCTGACACAGAATGAATGTGGTCTAATGAACTTAATTTTTTTGTTTTGCCTTTGAGCAATTCACTATACTGTTGAATATTAATCCTCTCAAAAAAATGGTTGAAGAAATTTCTTTTTATTTATGAAATTTCAAATGAGAAAAATTGAATTCCCCCCCCCCCCCAATTTTTTTTTCACATCCCCCTATCATTTATTCCAAAACTTATCACAATTTCTAATGGAGTTTGCAACAATAATTACTCATTGAAATACATCATAAAATATTAAAATGTAAAAATGTGCTTGTTATCACTGAATGGTAAAGATTGTCTTAATTTATCAGTTGGTAGTAAAAGTGAATATACATTGTATATTGTATAAAACAATGATTTTAGTTGATTCAACTACCTATTCTTGACAAAGAAAGATAACTCCAATTGAAATTCTTGCTATTGCACAGTATTGTGCAATTAGATATTTCTTGCTATTGCGCAATACTGTGCAATTAGATATTTCTTGCTATTGTGCAATACTGTGCAATTGAAAATACTTGCTATTGCACAATACTGTGCAATTGAAGATTTCTTGCTATTGCGCAATACTGTGCAATTGGAATTTTCTTGTTATTGTTGAGTACTGTGCAATTGAAAATTTCTTGCTATTGCACAATACTTAATATAATAATTTTAGATCCTGATTTGGACTAACTTGAAAACTGGGCCCATAATCAAAAATCTAAGTACATGTTTGGATTCAGCATATCAAAGAACCCCAAGAATTTATTTTTTGTTAAAATCAAACTAAGTTTAATTTTGGACCCTTTGGACTTTAATGTAAACCAATTTGAAAACACGACCAAAAATCAAGAATCTACATACACAGTTAGATTTGGCATATCAAAGAACCCCATTTATTCAAATTTTTGATAAAATCAAACAAAGTTTAATTTTGGACCCTTTTGGACCCTTATTCCTATACTGTTAGGACCAAAACTCCAAAAATCATTACCAACCTTCCTTTTATGGTCTTGAACCTTGTGCTTAAATTTCATAGATTTCTATTAACTTATACTAAAGTTATGGTACGAAAACCAAAAAAAAATATGCTTATTTGGACCCCTTTTTGGCCCCTAATTCCTATACTGTAAGGACCAAAACTCCCAAAATCAATACCAATCTTCCTTTTGTGGTCATACACATTCTGATTAAATTTCATAGAATTCCATTCACTAATACTAAAGTTATGGTGCAAAAAAGTTGATTCAACTACTATTCTATACAAAGAAAGTTAACTCCAATTGATTTCTATTCACTTAAAAACCAAGAAAAATGCTTATTTGGACCCCTTTTTGGCCCCTCATTTCTAAACTGTTAGAACCAAAACTCCCAAAAAATCATTCCCAACCTTCCTTTTGTGGTTATAAACCTTGTGTCAAAATTTCATAGATTTCTATTTACTTAAACTGAAGTTACTGTGTGAAAAAAAAAGAATGTTTATTTGGGCCCTTTTTGGCCCCTAATTCCTAAAATGTTGGGATCAAAACTCCCAAAATCAATCCAAACCTTCCTTTTGTGGTCATAAACCTTGTGTTAAAATTTCATAGATTTCTATTCCCTTTTACTAAAGTTATAGTGCAAAAACTAAAAGTATTCGGGCGACGACGACGACGACAACGACGCAGACGACGACGACGACGCAGACGACGACGCCAACGTGATAGCAATATACGACAAAAAAAATTCAAATTTTGCGGCCCTATAAAAATGTAGTACTAGAAATCTACTTATAATATTCAGTACTATTTTGTTACTCTAAAATACTGTAATATTTAGGTACCTGTATTTTACAGTACTCTATTTGCACTTGAAATTTAGGTACTAAAGATTTTTTTCAGCATTTTGAAAGTTTTTCTATTTCAAATCTCTTTTAGTTATGATTTTCAAACATGGAATATTGTATTATTTCTGTACCAAGATATTTACTACAAATCAAGTACTGTAAAATACAAGTACCTAAATATAACAATAGTTTTAAAGTAAAGAAATAGTACTAAATATCAAAAGTAAATTTCCAGTACTGAATTTTTCTAGTACAGAAATAGTACCTATGCAAAAGTAGCTGTGTATTATGATTGTGGTCAAGTTTATTTAAATTTGTCTCAGTAGTTTCAGAGGAGAACATTTTTGTAGGTTTACAAAAACTCCTTAAGGGGTCGATTGACCATTTTGGTCATGTGGACTTATTTGTAGATCTTACTTCGGTGAAAATTATTGCTGTTTTCAGTTTGTCTGTATCTATTATAATATTAAAGATACTTTCCAAAAACCACACAATTTCCTTAAATTAATAACCAATTCAGGGCAGCAACCCAATAACAGGTTATCCGATTTGTCTGAAAATTTCAGGGCAGATAGATCTTGACCTAATAACCAATCTTATATCTGTCAGAGTTTTTTTGAATGCGTAGTTTGGAGAGAGAGATAAACCAAAATCTACATGTTACCCCCATGGTGGCCATCTTAGGTGACCAGTCATGGGACACATATTTCAAAATAGACACCCCAATGATGATTGCGGCTAAGTTTTGTTAATTTTGACTCGGTAGTTTACGAGGAGAGGATTTTTTGTAAAAGTTAACAACGCTTGACAACGAAGACGACGACAGTCACTGAAAGTCAAGTGTTGAGAAAAGCTCACTTGGCCCTTTGGACCAGGTGAGCAAAAAAGGATCAGCTCAGATATTGGTGTTTAGTTTGTATATTCTATCTTTATTTTAGAACTATAACCTACATTGTAAAAGTCATGTACGATACTGTTGTCAGGTCATTAAAGATTGCATATGTTGACGTTAATATTAATTCACTTGTAGGGTCTTTGCATCGGAACTACACACATTTATTACAAAAACAGTTGTTGGCATGACACGGGTTATGTTATTCTCATATATGTTATGTTGGTATGATACTTAACCACTAACGGGAAGGATTATGCCTGATATGCATTTGATGAAATCATAATCTTTCAATCAGTTTAATTGAAGTTTGGAGCTGGCATGTCAGTTTTAAACTGCTAGTAGTCTCTTGTTATTTATGTATTATTGTCATTTTGTTTATTTTCTTTGGTTACATCTGCTGACATCAGACTCGGACTTCTCTTGAACTGAATTTTAAATGTGCGTATTGTTATGCGTTTACTTTTCTACATTGGCTAGAGGTATAGGGGGTTGAGAGCTCACAAGCATGTTTAATCCCGCCGCATTTTGCGCCTGTTCCAAATCAGGAGCCTCTGGCCTTTGTGAGTCTTGTTTTTTTTTTATTTTAGTTACTTGTGTACAATTTGGAAATAAGTATGGCGTTCATTATCTTTGAACTAGTAAATATTTGTTTAGAGGTCAGCTGAAGGACGCCTCCGGGTGTGGGAATTTCTCGCTACATTGAAGACCTGTTGGTGACCTTCTGCTGTTGTTTTTGCTATGGGTTGCTTTCTCTTTGACACATTCCCCATTTCCATTTTCGATTTTATGCAAGGGTGTTGATTGTATGAAATACTGGCTTCAAGGGTGGATTTCTACCTTTTTGCATTTAACATTGTAACGATGTAAGATCCAGTTGATCATCTTCCCGTTATAAATAACTCAGGGATTCTTCTTCTAACAAGTGCTTACTTCACCATGGGTTAAAATTCTGCTGTCTAACTTTTATAACTATCGTTAACCCATGGTAAAAGTTTTGATAAATATGCATTTGTACTAGATTATAGATTAATATGTGAACATGGTCTAAACTGAACAGGATTAATAAACATGTAGAAATATTTGTAAAGGAATAGAAGGTAAAAGGGTTCAAAAAGATGTTTGATTGCTGATGATCTTAAAATTGTGAACAAAAAGTCAAATCACAAAAATACTTAACTCTGAGGAAAATTCAAAACAGAAAGTCCCTAATCAGATGGCAAAATCAAATGATAAAACATATCAAACAAATTGATATCTGTCATATTCCTGATGTGGAACAATTTTTTATCAATTTTACTTTGAAGCTAGGACTTTTCATGAACAAAGTATCTTCCTTAGAAACAAAGATATTTTTTGATTAAATTTTTTAATTAATATCCACAGTGAGTAAGGTTAAATCTGAACAATTTAATAAGGAATTTAAGCAAGTGTTAAATTTAACCACAGGGTGAACAACTAAAAATAACCAAAGGTTGCATCTTAACTAGGTTAAATTTAAACAAATAATCAATGACAAACCATGTCAAGCATGAAAACTGAAAACACACTGATTTTTTTTTTTATTAAGAAATCAATAATAGTCTATTATGTTGTGGTTATACTATTTATTCATAACCATAAAAACAATAACAATAAATAACAATAGATTATTCAGTTGTATAAAATTAAACATTAAAATCAATCATTAATTGTATAAAAAATAAATAATTAGTAAAAAACCAAAACAAAAAAGTCTTAACCTTTAAATTAATGTATCACCGTAAATAAATAATTAGCAAAAAGTCAAAATAAAAAAGTCCAAAGCTTTTACAGTTTGCAGGTGGTTTAAATTAACATAAATCGTTACGTTAAATAATTCCCTGAGTTAAGTTCTAAATTCACAAAAGAATTACTACATAACCAACAATAAAAAAAATTGTAATTTAAAAAAAAATATATATAGTCATAAAGTATTGCCTCAAAAATATTTTTAAATAGTGTTGAAAGTCTTAAGAAAAAAATTATGCAATCAATAAAAACCAGATGCTCCGCAGGGCATAGCTTTATACGACCGCAGAGGTTGAACCCTGAACTGTTGGGGCAAGTATGGACACAAAATTCAAAGCTGGATTCCACTCTAAATTTGGATTGTGATTAAATAGTTGACACAGCATAGGTTTCTGACACAGAATGAATGTATTCAAATGAACTTAAAATTTTTGTTTTCTCTTAAGCAATTCACTATGCTGTTGAATATTAATCCTCTCAAAAAAATGTTTGAAGAAATTTTCTTTTTATTTATGAAATTTCAAATGAGAATAATTGAACCCAATTTTTTAATCACATCCCCCTTTCCCTTATTCCAAAACTAATTTCAATTAAAATATTCTAATGGAGTTTGCAACAATTACTACTCATTTAAATACATCATAAAATATTAAGATGTAAAAAAGACTGCTTGTTATCACTGAATGGTAAAGATTATTTAAACTTATCAGTTGGTAGTAAAAAGTGAATATACCTTGATATTGCATGTAACAAAGATTTAAGTTGATTCTGGACAAAGAAAGATAACTCCAATTAAAAAAAAATCTTGCAGATATTTCTTGCTTACTATACTGGACAAAGAAAGATAACTCTTAATTAAAAAAAAATTTGCTATTTCACAATATTGTGAAATTAGATATTTCTTGCCATTGCACAATACTGTGCAATTGAAAAGACTTGCTATTGCACAATACTTAATATAATAATTTTAGATCCTGATTTGGACCAACTTGAAAACTGGGCCCATAATCAAAAATCTAAGTACATGTTTAGATTCAGCATATCAAAGAGGCCCAAGAATTTAATTTTTGTTAAAATCAAACTTAGTTTAATTTTGGACCCTTTGCACTTTAATTTAGACCAATTTTAAAACTGGACCAAAAATTAAGAATCTACATACACAGTTAGATTTGGCATATCAAAGAACCCCAATTATTCAATTTTTGATGAAATCAAACAATGTTTAATTTTGGACCTCGATTTGGGCCAACTTGAAAACTGG
The DNA here is from genome assembly GCF_036588685.1 of Mytilus trossulus. Lineage (NCBI taxonomy): Eukaryota > Metazoa > Mollusca > Bivalvia > Mytilida > Mytilidae > Mytilus > Mytilus trossulus. The sequence continues at coordinate 1,046,602 of NC_086382.1, read as the reverse complement.
GCCAATAATCAAAAATCTAAGTACATTTTTAGATTCAGCATATCAAAGAACCCCAAGGTTTCAATTTTTGTTAAAATCAAACTAAGTTTAATTTTGGACCCTTTGGACCTTAATGTAGACCAATTTGAAAACGGGACCAAAAATTAAGAATCTACATTCACAGTTAGATTCGGCATATTAAAGAACACCAATTATTCAATTTTGATGAAATCAAACAAAGTTTAAATTTGGACCCTTTGGGCCCCTTTTTCCTTAACTGTTGGGACCAAAACTCCCAAAATCAATACCAACATTCCTTTTATAGTCATAAACCTTGTGTTTAAATTTCATAGATTTCTATTTACTTATACTAACGCTATGGTGCGAAAACCAAGAAAAATGCTTATTTGGGTCCCTTTTTGGCCCCTTATTCCTAAACTGTTGGGACCGAAACTCCCAAAATCAATACCAACCTTCTTTTCGTGGTCATAAACATTGTGTTTAAATTTCATTGATTTCTATTTACTTTAACTAAAGTTATAGTGCGAAAACCAAGAATAATGCTTATTTGGGCCCTTTTTTGGCCCCTTATTCCTAAACTGTTGAAACCAAAACTCCCAAAATCAATCCCAACCTTTCTTTTGTGGTCATAAACCTTGTGTAAAAATCTCATAGCTTTCTATTAACTTTAACTAAAGTTATAGTGCGAAAACCAAGAAAATGCTTATTTGGGCCCTTTTTGGCCCCTAATTCCTAAAATGTTGGGACCAAAACTCCCAAAATCAATACCAGCCTTCCTTTTATGGTCATAAACCCTGTGTTAAAATTTCATAGATTTCTATTCACTTTTACTAAAGTTAGAGTGCGAAAACTAAAAGTATTCGGACGACGACGACGACGACGACGACGACGCCAACGTGATAGCAATATACGACGAAAATTTTTTAAAAATTTGCGGTCGTGTAAAAATTATTGTCCTGTGCTAGTCACTTTAATACCTTCAAATAATTTACCAATACCCTCAAGTTTAAATTTGGTTTCTAATTTATTAACTTCCTCGTCAAATGTGGCCGTTTCAGAGGACATCAGTCCAAATAATTTATCTAATTTTGTCAAATCAGGCTGCTGTCGGTGGAATTTAAACTGCATTGGTTCGAAACCTTTATTTTTTAATTCTCTGACCATCTGTCCATCTGAATGTTGTTGATGTAAGAATGAAACAAATACAATCTTTGCTGGATAAACTTCTTTGTAGTATTTCTCATATAGTTCAGCAAACCTACAATGAAAATTAAAAAAAATAATAGTTGGAACTTGTAGATGGTTAGCATGTCAATATGTAATACCCCTGCTTTAATTTCCACATTTCAATCTTCAGGTCATTACAACATCTAGGTCTAAAATATTTTTTCTGTAAAAGTACTCATCATAAGAACTATTAAGTTTCAAGCAAATAAAACCTCACCTTCATGGTTAACCACTTAAAATCAAAACTTAAGCCTTATACAAGATAGACTTAATTGTCAGAGAACAGATGGACTCATGGACTAGAAAACAAAATGCCAATTGTTTTGTTGGCAGGGGGAAAAAAAGTGATTAAAATGGACTAACATAAATTTTCATAACTAGTCCCTCATTATCTACATCTGAACCTACATAGTAAAGTTATTATCTTAGAAATTCATGCTAATTCATATTTGTAAAGCACAAAATTCCATGATTACAAATGAAATCAAGTGGAAACACTTCTATTCACACGGAATTTGTATTTCTAAAAATAAAGATTTCATTAAATAAAAAAATATTTTCAATTATATTTTTTAAGTCATATACAATTTATTTTATGTTTTCAGTTGTTAGGTTGCTGTCACTTTAACATGTCAGTAAATTAACAAACAAATCATCAATGTAAATAGAACGGAATTTGATGAGACTGTCATTAAAGTGAAAGGGTTAGCGCTATAGGTCCAGGTTTAATCCTCCATTTTCGACATTTAAAAATGCCTGTACCAAGTCAGGAATATGACAGTTCTTGTCCATTCGTTTTTGATACGTTTTGTTATTTGATTTTGCCATGTGATTATGGACTTTCCGAATTGATTTCCTCTAAATTCAGTATTTTTGTGATTTTACTTTTTTCAATCAAGTGTACTTACCTCTGATTTTCAACGTAAGTATTTTCTTCTTCATCCGTTACCATTATAATAGTCTTGACAATTTCTTTTGCCTTGTAATAAGGATCTAAACATACACCTGGGTTAGTGGCTGATCCTGCCTGTATGTCTACTGCTAACTTTAAAACCTGAGGAAAATACATATAAGTTTGATTCATAATATTCACTTGATACTTTAAATTAATCCATGTTCTAATTGTTTCTTCAAAATTTGGTATATTGTATACAGTCAAATGATGATCCCAAATGTTATTTTTTTTGGTATTGAAGTCACTTTAATAAATGCATTTTTATTTTTGTTCATTTTTTTTATATTTAAATAAGGCCCTTAGTTTTCTTGTTTGAATTGTTTTACATTGTCTTATCAGGGCCTTTTATAGCTGGCTATGCAGTATGGGCTTTGCTCATTGTTGAAGGCCGTATGATGACCTATAGTTGTTAATGTCTGTGTCATTTTGGTCTTTTGTGGACAGTTGTCTCATTGGCAATCATACCACATCTTCTTTTTTATATGTAAAAATTTCGAAATTAACAGAATATATTATAGTACATGAATTATGCTGTTAGTTTTCTTGTTTGAACTGTTTTACATTTGTCATTTTGCAGCCTTTTAAAGCTGACTATGAGTTATGGGCTTTGCTAATTGTTGAAGGACAGTGATCTATAGTTGTTAATTTCTATTCTATTTGGTCTCTTGTCGAGTGTTGTCTCATTGGCATCATACCACATCTCCTTATTCTTATATAGCTTCTAAATTCAGAACTTGCCATCATGGGTACACTAGGTCTCAAAATTGTCAAAAAATATTATAAGGACCAGAAGAGCTACAGTTTCACATATACTTCACCCAGGTATAAGGGGAGCTAACTACATTACCCAATAAACTTACTTCTTCTATACTCTCTGGGTTTTTATCTGGTGTTATGACTTTTGTGTTAAAAAATGACAATTTAGCTTGTGTTATTGCACTTAGAAGTCCAGCTATGATTGAACTTGTTTTTATTGCCACCTGCATAGAGGCTGAGGCATCACCAATTACTGCGATGGGTGAATCCAATGGTAAACTGAAAAATAAAATATAAGTAAAAATATAAAAATATAAAACTATGTGTATACCACTAATGAATCATCAATGCAAAACTGCATTTTGGAACAAACCACTGGGAAAAAATGTTGTGATCTCGTTTTTTCAGTGAAATCAGTTTATTATTTTTATTTCATGTTCCTGTGTGCTTAAAGCCTCTGACTGCTGTTAAATACATTATTACTTATGAGTTGCAAATAATTTCATAAATTGTTGTTTTCACATTTAATTTCACACTCTCCTAAGGACAAAGCTTCATGCCCCTCAATGGTTGTCACAGATGCTCTTATTCCCTGCATTTGATCAATATTAACTGTATTTCTTTTATCATCTATAAATTGTAATTGTATGCAACAAACGGTTACAAACCTATAGTAACTTTATATCAAATTGTCATTACTTACATTGTAAGTATATTCAACTTATTGGTAATTGCATATATCATGTATGTATTTTTTTTAACCTTCAGCAATTTTGAAATTATAACTATCAGTAATTACCTCATAGCATCTAATCTCTCCTGACCAATGGGTAGCAGGTGTCTATAAAAGGGAGCTTTTGATTGGTCCCTCTCTCTGATGCCCTGAATGGTTAACATTCTCTCTATAAACTTTCCATCTGGCAGATTTATTTTTTCTCCTTTAGATATTCTTTCTTCTAGTAATTTATCTACTTCTGTACACTGTAAGTCTTCATACCACCTGTTATAGGAAACAATATACATGACCCATTAAATTTTTAACACTTAAGGAATGACTGTAATATTTTTTCTGTCTATGAAGAAATGACATAAAAAATTTGGTGCACACTGAATAACGCACGTAGCGGGTTATTTAACAGTGTGCATCACATTTTTTATGTTATTTCGAATAGACAGAAAAAATATTGCAGTCATTTCTTATAATAAATTTAATTCTAAATTCCATTTTAAACCATAGAAAACCATGAAAAAACGTTGATGACGTCACGGTCACATGACTGATATGTGTCTATTGGCTCATAACAAAATAACGTCAGCCAATGAGGAGAAGCGTTACATCCATAATTAAATTATATAAATATAATATAATGTGATAGCAGGATTGACTAGAGCATATATATATGTAACAGCTGATATGTAAACAGTATATACTTTAAAATGTAGTTTTTTTTTGCCACCAAACTGATATTCTTTAAGACACTTTTTGACGTGGCATGCATATGTTTACATGTGTCTTAAATAAGTTAAAATGAGGATTCTCTATTCTTTAGTAGTTTTATTCTTTTTTCTTTATTCTATGCACATCATTCTCTATTAAAAGATGAACCCTTCCAGAGCCGTCTTAATCACAACCCTGAACAACATCAAATACTTAAATGAACCAACAAAAAATCAGTACAAACAAATAATAACAGCCGGCCCATTATCAACTTTACTGACTTTCAAGGAGCATGTCAACATGTCGTCAGGTTTTCTAGATTTGAGAATACCTAACCCTCTGACTCCAACTTCAATGATTTGAATTGTACACAGTGATAACTTACCACAAAACTGTATCTATTTTAGTTTCGTACTCTGCAATTCTTCCCTTGGTTTCACTGGTCAGCTTGTCTTTAAATTGTTTGACCTGACTAAAGGGTACAGGATATTCCTTTACTATTTCATTGATATTATCTGCTGATAGAGCTTTACACTGGTAAGCCATGGTGTCTGATGGAGGTTCATCGCCATAGCAGAATCTCAGGAACCAAGGAAGGTTAGGGAAATCCTGAAATAAGCAAAAATTTTGTTTAATTTAAGAATAGTTGCTTCTCTTAACTTTTAATTCAAAGAGAACTTATTTGGGATAGTTATTTACATTGTCCTTTCTTTAATCTTTATATGCATTTTTTTATTCCAGGGATTGGGGTTAAAAGAGGGAAGCGTTGAATTTAATAAGAACTAATTCATCCCTGTCATATCTCACTTTTTGCTTATAATATATTGACCTATAATCATTATATTAACAATTAAATAAATTATAATTTTGTGTTGTCCCCAAAAAATATTCTGACCAAACTATTGCTGAACTCATCGATTATACTCATGCCATAAACAAAATCATATGCCCAATTTGATTACTCCTGTACTATTAATCCAATTTACAAATCAATAAATTATCTCCCTTTATTAATTAAAAAAATCATTTTTTTGACATGCATAAATCTTGCATGTAACCAGAAATTATTTACTGATAAAAAACATTTCTTGAATTATATAGGAATATAGTTTTAAACAGTTGGAATATTTTTGACTTCATAAACTATTCAAGTTGTCATACAGTAAAAGTTATCTCCCTTGTTATAAATTGAAAATTATCTCCCATTTTCAAAAAAATATTTTTTGTTGTAAAGACTGTAAGGACTGTGAATATCATAAGCTACAATGTATCTAATTTCTAAACACTTTTAATTCTGAACAGTTACTATGGTTATATAATCTTACTTTTTCAGGGTGAAAATGACAAATGTCAGCTAATTTCTTCCATGGTTCTTTGGGTAGGAAAACTGTGAAAAATTCTAGTTCCTCTTTTGAAAATGTTCTGGTCCACTGCCTAATGTGTTTACATACTGCCCCACTTGCTGATCCATACTGAAATAATTTACATTCAATATTATAAATATACTTTTGAATAAATTAAAATGATATCTAAAGAATATAAATTATTCATGTATTTCTAAGTAAACTTCTATATCATATTTAAGTATGTCAGAGCAATGGTTTAGAGCATTAAAGGCTGTGGTGGTTAACACACTTAGTAATTTTCTTTGGTGGAATGTTATGTCATTGGCAGTTAAACAATTTTACTTACTTTGTCTTAAACTTTTCCAAATTTTTATATAATCGCTTATAAAATAATCTTTTACAGAAAAACTGGGTTAAATTATAAATATATTTATCTGTAAAATTTTAGCATTTATATCTTTCTTCTTAAGAATCTAATTACCCACAGTTACTGTAAAATTTACTTCAAAACTTTAATTCAAACAATCAAAACAATTAAGACAGTCTAAATCAACTGAGCCAGGGAATCAATTCTTTGGCTCAGTGGGTTAACGAACTGACTGTCAGGCAGCCAACAGCTGTTCGAATCCTTGTGGTGACGATATAAATTTGTAGGGTAGATACATGCTCTCCGGTTACATTTGACGCAGACTAAAAAAATCCAGGATGGTAATCTGGAGTATTGCCAGGGCTTGTGTTGTTTTATAGAGTCTTATATAAAGATAGGATGAATCTTGTGATTGTGGAATAGTGTAGCAGGATTACTTCCCCTCCTTCATACAGATAGAACATATAAAGTCAGTCTTAATGTAACAGTAAATTTGGTCCGGTAGGAAAATTTGTCAGCCGGACATTTTTTACTAGGTAATCAAGTCCATGGCCATAATTTTAGTAGGAATAAAAGTCCTAGAACAAATTCTCCTAGGAAAATAAGTCCATAGCTAGTAAAATAAGTCTGGCATTTATTTTCCTAGGAAAATTTGTCCTAATACATGTTTTTCTAGTAAAATTATGATCATGGACTTGTTTACTTAGAAAAAAAATGTATGTTACCAAATAACATTCTGAAAGCAAAAGAAAATGAACACTTTTTACCGGATAAATGGATAGATACAATGCAATAGATTGCTATGAATAAATACAACTTTAAAAAAACAAAAATCTCTACTAGAAACAATTTTACCACATCTTCTTTTTTATATTATGATGAAAACTATTGAATAAACAACCCCATCTTAGTTAAGAATTGAAAGTTTTGATATACCTTTAAAAATAATTCATATGGGTGTCTTTATCTAGGAATAATAATGACATTAACATGATTTCCTAGGGAAATTACTTAGTCTGGGGACATACCTTAAAAAAATATTAATACATAACTCTAAAACAATATTAAAACCATTTATGTAAATAAACCTTTGAAATTAAATGATATGGATCATCCGTGTTTTTATCTAGGAATAATTATAGCATAGACATGATTTCCTAGGAAAATTTGTCGGGGAATATATTTTTTCACATATCATTACTTAACTCTTTAACAAAATCAAAATACATGAAAGGTACTTGAAAAAGTTAGTTTGGTTTAAAATAACCTTAAATTTAAATTATAAAAAACATGGACGTTTTGCCCTATTAATATTAATACCATGGACATGATTTCCTAGGATAGTTAGTCTGGTTACTTACATTTTATCAAAAATATAAAAACACAACTCTTAAAAAAATGTTTAATTAGGGAAATGAGTTATATGTTTCAGATTAAAAAAAAAAAAGACACGGACATTTTTACCTAGGATTATTAATGACATGGACTTAAATTCCTAGGTAAATGAGTCTTGCGACAAAAATTACTAACATCAGACTATATTTACTAGTAAAATTTGTAACCATGGACATTTTATACTAAGAATATGGGTACGCCTGGACATATTTTACAAGGACAAATTTATCGCTTACATTAATCCACTGAGCTAGGGAATTGATTCTTTGGCTCATTGGGTTAACACACTGACTCTCACGCAGGTGACCGGGGTTCAAATCCTGGTGGTGACGATATAAATTTGTAGAGTAGATACATGCTCTCCGGTTACAATTTATATATTTTCATGATATAAAAACACTCACTGGTGATTTCTTGGCATTTAGGTTGTCTATGTCAGACTTCAACTTCCCAATGGTCTTTGGTTTCACCTTGTTCTTTGAGACCTGAAGCATTTTCATCCTCTTTTCAAGAATTCTGACTTGTCTCCCAGCATCTAGTAACTCTAATGCCTTCAAAATTTCTGGCAGTCCAAAATTTTCCCTATTTGATAACAAGGCATTAGCCATATCAAAATCATGTCTAGCCCATGCAGCAGTCAAACCTCTTACTCTGGCATCTATTACAAAAAGAAGGTAACAGGTTAATGTCAGTAAATTGTGATACTGGTCTGCTCTGAGTGGTTATGTGCCTCCACTTGCCACTTCTAGCCAGTCATGCCAGTACTTCAGTTAAAGAATTATTCAAGTAGATATTTTTTTTTATGAATTTTCAGTTCATAAAACTTCATGTGTATCATATGTTCAAATGTACATGATATTCCAACAAAACTATGGTTGCAATGGAACCGACAGAGTTGACCTCAAATATTTGGTTATACTATTTTGACACTTTTTTTCTTGTTATGCAAGAGACTTGTAAACTAGTCACACTAATCGAATTAATAATGTGAAATTGCAGTTTCAAAGATCTACTCAAACTGACTCAAATCTCAAAATCATATACTTAAATATCTTTAAAAGGGATAATTACACCATTTAAATTAAAGTGTTTTGGTAACAATCTATCATTAATGTTTTTGCAGTCAATATTAATTTTTAGTACTTTGAAATCAAATTACTACCCCTGAAACATGAGATTTATACTGTGTAACCAATACATATTATACATTATATAAAAATAGCTGACGATGTGGTTTTGGCTTTGCTTATCATTTAAGGCTGTACGTACTGTGTCTCACAATCACCATTGGAAATTTGAGACGCTACATCTTCTGTTTTTTTTATATACAAATTAAGGTAGTCCGTGACTTCTCTGGTGTCAGCTAGTCATTTTTTAAGTCTGGATTTGGTAGTGAAGGAATAGCTATCTATAAATTTGTACAAAAATATACACTTACTTTGAGTAATGGTCACACCATCTTTCATCAAAGCCACCATCCCTGCTGCATATTTGTGTTTGTTTTCATTTTGAGCATTGTAATGTTGTTCAACCGACCCGTTTCCTATAAAGTACTTCTTAACGTCTTTACTTATATCCAACTCTTCTGTTAATTTTACTTCGTTGTCGTCCTTAGGCTGCTGAGGTCGCCTGCCGCCACTTCTTCCTCGGCCACCTCGTCCACCACGCCCCCTTCCACGTCCTCTGCCTCTTCCTCGTGGCATTGTTTCTGTTTGAGTGGCCTAGTTGTGTGCTAGGTGTCCTTTGCTTTCAATCACTTTCTTACCTGTAACTTTATTTTTTTGTATTTGAATTTATATTCTAAGTCAACCTGCTAACTCAGCAGCATTGCACAACAAGTTGACAACGATGTAAACATAACCGTAGTACATTTCCGGTAAAGCTGTCCGCGAGTCCGCGAGATAAAGTCAGTCGAATATCAATTTTTCAAGTATAAAATTATGCATCCTTTTCTAATTTTTTATTATTAAATTGGTGAATATATTTTATATCAATATATTGTCAAGTGAAAAATCACTATTTCTATTATACATCGAAAGAATGATTTACTCGCCTCACATGTATTCATCCGCGATTTTATTTTTAGACCATAGGATTTCCCCAGCCGTCAGCGATTTTTCTATTCCAACCTGATGTAACTACCGGCAAGAAATATAGAAACGTCTAGAGGCTAATTTCTTCTATTTGTGCAATAATTAAAGAAGAAAAGATTAACAAAGAAAAAAACTTTAAACAAAAAATAGAAAAAATGGGCAATTTTTAACGAAATAAGTTAAAATGTAAAAAGTTCTTAAAAGTTGAGGGAAAACTTGGGCAAATCTGATTTTAAAGAATATGCAAAAAAGGGGCGATAGCGGGAACCAACTGAATTTTCATACTTTTTTTTCAAGTCCCCTCCTTGAAGAAGCAAAATAAATTTCCAGGTTCTTTCCTAAATTATAAAAAAAATTAGACAGCTAGTGCCTATTTTGCCGTCTCTGTTCATGTTAAAATATGATAAACCATATGTAATCTAAAAACTACTGATATACCAGTAGTTAAAGAAAACAGTTAACAATATTTGAGACACATATATGATCGTTTAAAACATTTATCAGTTAAAGTATGTACAGCATATGATATGTTACTGTTAATTTATAACAAGAACAAAAAAAATATTGAGTATCCATTAATTCATATCTGAGCATGCAGTTGAAATCATTGCTATATAATCAGTCTAATGCTACTACATGCATGCATACGAATAAAATCTCAGATCTTAACTTCGTTATAAAAAAAAAGAGTTAAAAATCCCATTCAGCGGCATCATAAATTTGATTAAACCGGCATTATGTATACAATATAATTACAAAGACAGTCACACATAGCTTCAAAAATGTTTAAATTAAACTTGCTTTTGAAATTATAGTCAGTTATTTGAATTGCATATAATATGTGTATAAAATAATAGTTTTCAACTGGCTTCCGTTTATCTAATGCCAGCAAAATAACATATGTTTATGTAAAATAATTCAAACGGGAAAACCAACATTCTACTGATCTATATAAAAAAACGAGAAACACTTATGAATCACATAAACCAACGACAACTACTGAACATCAAATTCCTGACTTAGGACAGGTGCAAACAATTTATATGATCTTATAAATATGTTTTGAAGTTTAGTGTGACGTCCATTTTCACTGAACTAGTACAGAATTTTATTAAGGAGGCTGAGCCAGAGCCAACTGGGAAACACATCAGGCCTGGTGCGAGATTTTCTTGCTTCGTTGAAGACCCATTGGTGGCATTCGGCTGTTGTCTGCTCTTTGGTCGGGTTGTTGTCTCTTTGACATGTATCGAATTTCCATTTTCAATTTTATACAATTTCTATTTCACTGAAGCTCTACTTCTATTGTCATTTTTAGAAAGGTCCATATATAGGAAGATGTTGTATTAGTGCAAATAAGACAACTCTTCATCCAAGTCACAATTTATAAAAGTAAACAATTACAGGTCAAGATACAGTCTTCAACCCGGAGCCTATAGGCTCACACCGAACAGCAAGCTATAAAGGGCCCTAACATGTATAGTTGTTATAACATAGTCTCATATATCGATCAGAAGTCAACGGGAAACAAAGCATCAAGTGGGGTATTAAGTTTGTGACTTCCTAGTCTGGTATCCTGACCCAATCTAATCATGACTTTTTGACGAGCAGTGACTCGAGCCAGGATCCAAGTCCATAGTGACTTCAAAGGAACTTTATTTAGATATGTAAAAATAAAGAGATGTTGTGTGATTGCCAATAAGACCATGTGCTTAGTATCCACCAAAGTACAAACGACGTGGGGGTGTAAGCTGTGAATTGTATGGAACTGTAAGAGTACAAACGACGTGGGGGGTGTAAGCTGTGAATTGTATGGAACTGTAAGAGTACAAACGACGTGGGGGGTGTAAGCTGTGAATTGTATGGAACTGTAAGAGTACAAACGACGTGGGTGTAAGCTGTCAATTGTATGGAACTGTAAGAGTACAAACGACGTGGGTGTAAGCTGTGAATTGTATGGAACTGTAAGAGTACAAACGACGTGGGTGTAAGCTGTGAATTGTATGGAACTGTAAGAGTACAAACGACGTGGGTGTAAGCTGACAATTGTATGGAACTGTAAGAGTACAAACGACGTGGGTGTAAGCTGTGAATTGTATGGAACTGTAAGAGTACAAACGACGTGGGGGTGTAAGCTGTCAATTGTATGGAACTGTAAGAGTACAAACGACGTGGGAGTAAGCTGTCAATTGTATGGAACTGTAAGAGTACAAACGACGTGGGTGTAAGCTGTGAATTGTATGGAACTGTAAGACTTTCAACGTTTAAATAAACCACATACTGTTAGTCAGCTGTAAATTGGTCAAGTGCCAATGATATGAAAATTAGGAAACATTTTAAAACTATCGGCCTTTTAAAAAAACCCTATTAACTAAAAACTTATATGACAGACATGAACAAACGACAACCACTGAACTACAGGTTTCTACCTTTAAACAAGCACATAAAGAATGTGGCAGTGTAAAAAATGTTAAAAGAGGGGTAAGGGGGGAGGGTCTATTAATTAACAGGTTAAATAAAATGTCCCGATATGAAAAAGTGTCAAACATGCAATTCAAATGAGAAAACTAAAATGCATAGTAATACTATGCAAACCTGAGAGACATAAACAAACACAAAACACTGAATTATAGACTCCTGACTTGAGACAGAAACATTATTCATCTCTTATCATAGTTTTATTAACTATGTATTTTAATTGTATCACAGATCAAATGTATTCGTTTTTTGTGTGTTAAGTTGTGTTACTGATTTTTCTGATTGAGTAAAGTCTTTGCATGTTGTGATTTTATTCTATTGATTTAGAAAAGGGAGAAGGTTTGGTACCATTAAAACGTTTAATTCCGCTGTAATTGTTTTCTTCTGTCCTAAGTCAGAAATCGTTGTCGTCTGTTTATGTTGTTCATAAGTGTTTCTCGTTTTTATATAAATTAAACCGTTGATTTTCTCGTTTAAATGGTTTTTCACTAGTATTTTTTTGGGTCCTTTATAGCTTGCTATTCGGTGTGCGCCTAGGCTCCGTGTTGAAGACCGTACCTTAACCTATGATGGTTTTAATACTTTTATAAATTGTAACTTGGATGGAGAGTTGTCTCATTTGCACCCATACTACATTTTCCTATTTTTACATAAAGGATATAGCGGAATTAGACATGTTTGTGGGTGCTCAAACTAAATCAATCTTGGACAATTGTGTAATAGCACAAAGTAAGAACAAACTGTAAACAAGATTGCACACATGCACTTGAAATATTCCCCCTTCTGCACTGCCCATTGATATTATGTTGATAGTCCTAAATATAAAGTTTTACTACAATTATCACATAACCTTATCAGGATCCAAGAAAATGAGGTCAAATTCATATAAACCAAACGAGAAATACACTACAATCATTCAACAAATAAAGTATACCGTTTGCTTATAGTTTATAAGAAACCGACTTAAACAAGAAAACTAATGAACCATGAAAATAAGATCATGGCCAGACAGACATATATATACCTTACAATCAATCTATGCATTAAATATAGTTGACATTTTGCTTAAAGTGAGAAACAAACTTACCAATGAAAACTCAAAATAGACCAATGACCATGAAAATGAGACCAAGGTCATACAACTCCAAAACACTTTTTTATTTAGATTATACCGTTGTTTTTCCATTTTAAATGGCTTTACACCAGTCATTTTGGTGCCTTTTATATCTTGCTGTTCGTTGGTTAGCCAAGGCTCCATGTATAAAACATTAGTTTGACCTATAATAGTTGTTCTTTTACAACTTGTGACTTGGATGGAGAATAATAACATTGACACTCCTACCAAACCTTATCATATCTATATACACTTTACAATACTTCCATTCAACAAATATAGTTGCCATATTGCTTATAGTTTATGAATAACAGACCAAAACACAAAAACTCAACATTGGGCAATGAACAGTAAAAATTAGGTCATGGTCAGATAACACCTGGCAGCTGGACATGAACACTTTACAATCATTTCATCCACCAAATATAGTAGACATAGAATAGCTTGTAGTATCTGATATGTGGACTTGATCAAAACTTATTAATCCCACTGTAATTGTTTGCATCTGTCCTAAATCAGGAATCTGATGTTTAGTAGTTGTCGTCTGTTTTTGTTGTTCATAAGTGTTTCTCGTTTTTATATATATTAAACCGTTGGTTTTTGGGGCTTCTTAATATCTTGCTGTTCGATGTGAAACAAGGCTCCGTGGTGAAGGCCGTACCTTGACCTATAATGGTTTACTTTTATAAATTGTTACTTGGATGGAGTTGTCTCATTGGCACTCATACACCAACTTCCTACATGATCCTACATGTATATCTAATAACCTTGTTCACTTATCCACGAAATGAGGTCGCTGATATAAAATGAAAACGGCTTTCTGACGGACATGAGGACCATGCAAGGTAAGAAAATACTCAATATAGTTTTTTTTTACTTTTTTAATCTAGTTACTGAACCATGAAAACGAGGTCAAGGACAAATGACTGACAGAAACTTCATAACATAAGGCATCTTTATACAAAGTATGAAGTATCCAGATCTTCTACCTTCATAAAATAAAGCTGTCAAGAAGCTTGTTAACGGCACACCCGGGAACACATGTCGAGGTTTGCGCAGGCTCAACAAAAACATTCCAAGAATGTGCAACTAGAACACAGATGTCCCACTCGTAAAAAAATGAGTAAGATCATATCAAAGGGAACATGTGTACTAAGTTTCAAGTTAATCGGTCTTCAACTTCATCAAAAACTACCTCAACCAAAAACTATAACCTGAAGCTTACAGACAGAAAAACATAATGCCCATATAAATTGGGATAATATATAGACTAAAAGACACATGCAGGGCCTTTTATTGTGACCAGAGACATATATTACAATTGTATTATATGTCTGTTGTGACATACATCATAAAATACTGCTTCTGTACAAAAAAATGTTTCTGTCCTGTAAGACAAATGTGTCTTCATTTAATGGCTTCTTCAGTTATTCAGAATGTTATTGGTAGTATATATGTATCTTGTTTGTGCTTATCACAGTTTTTTGTGTTTTGTTTCAGCACTGTCAATTTCGGACTACTATTTCTATTGTGACTTCAGTTTAGGTAAATTTTCGTGATCAATGTTGGTGACCTATGTACTTGTCCTTATGTATAGTAAGTTTCGTAGGTTTGCATGGCAAAATGTTGGGTGTTATTTAACACACCCTCTTTATCCATTTGCCTTATCATCATTATTTAATAATCCACTATTATGCTATGAACATTCACAAATTTTTCATTTTTTTTTCTTAGAAATTAAACAAGAATGTAACACGGATGCCCCATCTGCACTATCATTTTCTATGTTCAGTGGACTGTGGAAATGGGGTAAAATCTCTAATTTGGCATTAAAGTTAGAAAGATCATATCATAATTAGGAAAATGTGTACTAAGTTTTCAAGTTGATTGGACTTCACCCCATCAAAAACTACCTCGACCATAAACTTTAACCTGAAGCAAAACAGACGGACAAACAGATGCAAAGAACAGAAAACGTAATGCCCATAAATGGGGCATAAAAAAAAGAAACCATAGAAAACATATAATATAAGAATTAAACATTTTGATGTGAACTTGATCTTGAAAGAAGATTTTCTTGAAATACTTTTGTCAGGTTCTCTAGTGATCACAAGCTGTATCATCATTGAACTTTTCAGCAAAGGTTTGAATATTACAGACCTAAAAATAATCGTGAAGGATGGACAACATTTTAATACCATAACTGTTTTTTTGTTAATCAAACTTTTGACATTGATGAATTTCATATAATGTTGGTTGAGTATTTGTTTTGAAGGGCAAACATGGTGCATCAGATTTGCATTGGTATCTTGTTATTATTTGTTTTGAAGGGCAAACATGGTGCATTAGATTTGCATTGGTATCTTGTAATTATTTAGTACTTTAAAACATGTGTAAGTCTTCAAAGGAAGATATGTGCTTGTGTTCCTTACTGAT
Organism: Mytilus trossulus; assembly: GCF_036588685.1. Lineage (NCBI taxonomy): Eukaryota > Metazoa > Mollusca > Bivalvia > Mytilida > Mytilidae > Mytilus > Mytilus trossulus. Next base: position 1,031,000 of record NC_086382.1, on the reverse strand, counting down.
ATTGTAAAAAGTGGAATAGACTATAATTTAGGTACAGAGAACAACAACAATCACCCAGATCAAAATTTGAAATAGCAGATGCCCAACTAAATGTTCTGTAGGAGAATATGCATGTTTGGTTGTATTCTGGTATTTTTTTCCTTGAATTGTAGATTTAGTGAGTAGCATGGGCAATCCAGAATGTATAATAGAAGCTTCTGCCTGTGGTTAAGCTAATGAACAAGCTCTTCAAATAAACATTACAAATTCAAATTCAAGAAATAGTTTTTATTTTCATACAAAAAGAGATTTGTACATAAACTTGCTAAAAGATGCATTTTCATGCAGACTCCTGCTCTATAATTTGATTGGCTAGTTATTACTTAAATATCTTAACAAACATATAAAATAATTTTATGGTAACTCAGATGGATTTCAAATGTACAAATGGTGTAAATCTGTTAATCAAATATATAAAAAAGTTTTTAAAGTAACATAGGTGGATTTCATATATAAATCAAAAATATAAAATATTACAAAAACAGTAATAAAATATTGCAGATCTACCTGTAACAACAAATAACTTCAAAGAGGGATTTCATAATATAAGATACTTTGAACTAGAAAATGACTGTTCATTCAAGTGGCAGTCCTTTTAAGTTGCATAACGACTGTTCACAACTATTAATGACTAATTTATCAAAGGTAATTTTTTGGAACTGTCAAAAAATGTGGTATGTGAATCAATGCTCATAAAGTAGGGTCTGCAACTAAGACTAGATAAATGTTGAGTGTTTAAATAAAATCTTAAAAATCTTGAGAAAGACTAAGACAGTTGAGGAAAGCCCAATCCTGTGAAGTTGTGAACAGTCATAATGGTTCAGTAATGACTGCCAGTGGAATGGACAGTCATTTGTTTTTGGTTCAAATAACAAATTGCACAATAAATAGCAAAGATAATGTTTCACAACAATGGTTTTGTATATTTCTAGCAATATAAAAAAATATAGAAAATATATTCAAGCAAGACTTCTTTCAATTTAAGTTCAAAATGTTAAATTACTAACTTTAACAATACTATTTGCCTCCTGGTATTATATAATTTTTAGAATTTTACAGACAAAAGATCATTTTGATTTTTTCCATAACAGAATTCTCATAATCATGCAAATATCTCATTTCTTTTTCAGGATTGATATAGAAATTTCATTCAAACATTTTATGATTGCATCTAAGAAAAAAATCATAAATATGTATTAAAATTTGTTGATATGAAAATTTAGATTAGACTTTTGAGTCTTCAATAATCAACAAAAGGAGTTTGGCATTATGATTGATGTAAATTTGCATAACTCCTTTTTGACTTGTGAATGTTTAAAAATCATACAGCATATTCTCAAAGAAAGGGCTGTTATGACCTGAACATTTAAACAAATACAGGCTTGTGAGAGTTCAAAAATAGTATATTCATTTAAAAAATAAGACTTAAAAGTTCTCATGAGTGATAAGAACCTGTACAATTCTATCTGAAGTTTTGTAAGACATACGATACAATGGCAATGTTTTTTAATGTTTCAATAATGTTTTAATGAAATTATAGTTTGACACTTAGTTGTGATCAAAAACTGTACAACCTTTAAAGAAATGAGTGCAAAGTTCAAAAAAAAATTCTGACTTTTTTCACAACCATAGAAGTTGTTTTGCCACAACATGACAAAAATATATCCTTTTCACATAAATATTTTGGAATTCTGAGATCCTTCTTATATATTCAAAAGATAATTATAATGGAGCAGATAATGAAAGATATTATTCTTTTCTCAATATTCAATTTTAGTTTGATGAAAAACAATCATGAATTATCTCCCCTGTTTTGCTGTAGTTTAAAAATGATCAAATATCAAAATAATTAGAAATAGGAACAAAATATGAGTAAAATCTTTTAAAAGATCTGAAACAGAAGAAAGACGCAGCATTTAGAGTCTTCATGTATAGAATCTGAGAGTATTGGTAATATTTAAATTGTCACAACAGTAAAGAAAGAATCACTTAGTTTCAATATTACTTCCATACAGATATAAGACCCATTAAACATAATTTAAAGTGATAATAATAAAACCCTTTACCCTTAATTTTGTTGAAATTGAGTATTAAAGTATTCATCAGTGTATCTATTTCCTATTTTGAAGAATTTTTCTAAGATCCCGGATAACCTCTTCAATATCAACCGTTGCATCTCCAGGCTTCTCTAAGAACTCATCCAAGTATCTCTCAGCAAATTCTTCTCGTGTTTCTTTCTCTCGCTTTTCTTGTTCCTGTATTTCTCTTTCTTTTTCAGCTATTTCCTCTCTCTTCTCTTTCTCTTGTTCAGCTTGTTCCTTCTTTTTCTCCTCAACCTTTTCTCTTCTTTCTTTTGCTCTTGCAGCTAGTTTTTCCCTCACAGCCAGCTCTCTTCTTTCTTTTTCTCGTTCATCAAAGATATTGTTAACAGCTTTTGACATTCCGTCAATGAATTTATCATGATCAATGTCTTCCTCCCCAAATGTTCTCCGACTTAGTCCTCGTCTGCTGTTCTGTTGATCTTTTCTGACCTTTGAACTGTATGACATCCCATGATTCAAAATATCAATGACATGGTTTTCATCAAAGCCTTTCTCCTGTAGATAAGAAGACATGTCATGAATAACGTCCTTCAAATATTTCTGTTCTTCTTCCTTTTTTTCATTCTTTACATCTTTCTTTTCAGTGTTTTTGTCAGTATTCTTCTGGAACCCTTCTGTGTGTCTTTTCATATCTAAACGTTTTCCTCTTTTGAGTTCTAATTCTTTCATTTCTGCCACTGCTGCTTTGCTTGGTTCAAATGAATCTGTGCTACGTTTGTTTGGACTGTCTGATGTTCCCAAAGCAATCAAAGAATAGCTATAAATAGATTGTTTAACAGGAAAATTTTAATCTTATTTACAATTTTGTTTTTATCTACAGCTAATTCAATATACGATGGATTCATTCATTTACTTGGTTACCAACATTTCTCGTTTTCTATAGATGTATAGATAAAACCATTGGTTTTTCACATTGTATTGTTTTACACTAGTCATTTTGGGGGGAGTTTATAGCTAAGGCTCTATGTTGAAGGCCGTATTTTGACCGATATTGGTTTACTTAATTACAAATTGTTACTTGGATGGAGAGTTGTCCCATTGGCCCTCATACCAATTCTTCTTACATCTATCTACATTCAATATAGACTCGCAGTATAATATTCCAATATCAATCTGGTGCAATTATAAATTTAAAATTTTTATAACTTACCTATTTAACTTCATATTATTGTTAGCACTTTCTTTCCCATTGTCGCAGACTTCTATTTTCCATAGTTTTTCTCCGACAATATTTTCTCCCCAATTATTGAGCGTCATCAATCGGAAATTGAGTCCATCACCGCTGTTATCTTCCTTCCTGGTTGACAACATCTGTGATACGGTACCAAACGGTGAGGTCAAGGTGATGCTGACATCCCCACGTCTCCCTGATTCAATGTCAACCCATAACATGGTGTGTTCTAAATGTTCAATATGTGTGTTGTGGTTGTCCTGACAAAAAGACATATCAACATGCTCTACGATACATCCATCTGCAGGCACATCTCTAGAAATATAATAGTTTGAGCATGAATAAGTATTTATAATAGTTATGGCGTTTCTGTCAATATTTTCATAATGTGCTGAAATCATTAATGCTGTTTTCCTAAACAACACTCTTTCTGTTTGGCTAATTATAATAAATCAGCTTACAAATTTTTAAAGGTGATATATTACTATGAAAACACCTGTAGATCCTATAAGATAAAAAGTAAAACAGAGCATTGTCATATCCTTGCAAGCAGATGGGACTGTATTTTAACAAACATTTTGAAAGTACGTATTACAAGGTAATACATAGTCTGATTTATAATGCATTCAACTGAAACAAAATTCTTACTTGATCTATAAATTGTCAATTTGTAAACTATAGAACAAATTTCAAATCATCATCATGAAGCATGACAAAAATGTGCCGAAAATCAAATTATATGTGTGAATTTTCTATATCCAAAGACCATGAATCTAAACGAAATCATCAGACCAGAATAAAATTCAATCTTGATCCCTAACTTGTCATGATAAAACTATTCACCTTACCGTAGATACTCGCTTATAAGTCGGAAGTTTGGGAGTAAAATTCAGAACCCAGAGAGGGGTACCGACTTATAAGCGAGATCTAGCGACCAGAGGAAAAATCCAAGCTCGAGAAAAGTGGTCAGGAGTGAATTTCCTGGTCAAAACTACGTTGGTGATTACCAAACCTACATAAATCCCTAAATTGAAAGTTTTTGGCGAAAATAAATGACTACAATACTGTCTATGTGTTTTATTTGTTCTCTGTTAACCTTTTTCTGACAATTTGTGTTGAATTGCCGACTATTTCCGGTTTGTGTATTGATTTTCATGGTCAAATGGTTTGTGCATAAACCCAAAAGAAAGAGCCAAGAACCAAAAAATGTAAACGAGATTACAATGTACCAACTATGTAAAAGGATGTATTCAGCGGAGTTATTGTGTCATTGTTGTGATATTATGATATCAATTCAATACTTATAAATCATACAATAATAAAAAATAATTTTGATAGTCATTCCTAAGATCAAAATATTATTTATTAAAATGTCTCAGGTAAAGTAAACACAAAGATTACAAAATTAATTGGCAAGCCAATATAATCCATTGATAACCCCTAATTAAGAGACAAAGAGTTGTATTCACTAAAGGTGTGAAAAATATCAGTGATTGGTGAACAGATGACACTAATGAGTTGGGAGTTATTTTAATAAAAAGTTGATTAGCTTCACTTAATTTTTTTTAATCCTTAATCATCACAATATAAAAAGAACTATGAAGTCTACATGATTCTTTAACACTGAGTTATGTGAGCTGGGAAAAATATTGATTGACTTTAATTTTTTTTAGGTTCATATTGGTTTATGTTCGCTTTTCTCAAACAATAGGTTGTTAGTCATAGCCTACAAAATCATTGATGCATTACGTAAACAACACATGGCTAATCTGTAATCAAACAGTGAACAAAACAACAGGAATAAATACATCTTTATTATTAAAAGCTATATAAATTATCAACATCAACTAAATTTAATTCAAACAAACATTCATGCAGAAAATGAATATAATTCCTGTATTTGCATTGGTTTTACCGGCGTTCAGTCACTGTCAGCTGCAAAAAAATGTCCCAATTTCGTCCGACTTATACGGGGGTCAAGACTAAATCCTCAGAATTTGGAGCTGAAAAGGGCATCCGACTTATAGTCGGATCGACTAATAGGCGAGTATCTACGGTATATCAAATCAATATCTCCAAGCATGAACTGAAAGATAGATGGATCGACACAGAAAGCTAACCATAAGTCCCCTTTCGACTTCATCAGTAGGGGTCTAGGGGACCAAAAAGATTGCTAAATTTACAACACCTACTTGTTGACCACATGGTCTGATGAATTACATTTGCCAGCCTCTGGTACATTCTTCCATCCAATAGCCATCTGAACCATCAAAGATACGTCCATCACACCAAATCCAAAGCTGTGACTACGATGATAGCCAGCACCATTGACCTCCCAGTCGTCTGTTACTGAGGGAATTCTACTTCCCTTGGCAATAATGTGTTGAACATCCCGCCATGTCAAATCATTACTAAAATGATATAGTATTACTATGCATGTGTTTTGTTGTTAAGTAAGCTTTACAAATATCATGCAACAAGTTTCTATCAAGGTTTTAATACAATTTTTTTGTGTATACTATATTTTAAGTGGGTACCAATTTTTGAGAATGGTTTTACCAGCAATTACAAGACAATCTATACTTCAATGAACATTTGAATTCATGGTTTACAAAAGTTGGTATCCTATGTACAATAATGAATCCATGAAATAAATGCAAATACATTATCCCTATTAGTCTTGAGAAATACTGATTTTACTTGCCTTAACAAAAATAAATAGACCCAGCAGTTTAGTACCTAGGAAATGAGTATATATATTTGACTTACTTGGCTTCCAGTACCAGGGCTAATGCTCCGGCAGCAAGTGGTGCAGCAGCTGACGTTCCTTCAAAGTTTTCTATACATCCCCCTCCAATGTCTGTTGTTACCTTAAATGAAAAAAAATACCTTTATTCAAATTTTGGAATCTAAACGAGGATTCTCAGAGGAACTATTCCACAAATCTCACTTTTGTGTATTCACCCCCACCTATGGTTCATTGGATCAAGTGATTAAAGCATTAATTGTGACAAGACTTACTTAATAGCATTGATGAACAACATTAGGAATTAAATTAGCACAAGCTTTTATGAAAAGCTGCTATGAAATAATACATATAACTTTGAGAGAATTGATTGAAAGCCAAAAATATGGTAGAATATGTTGACTACGTAAGTTCTTAATATAAAAATATTCAAGCCAATAAACTTACAACTCTGATTTTAGTTCTGCTCCCGTCTTCTCCAATGTGTTCCTCTCCTCCGCTAGGCACAACGGCAAAAGTTGAAGGACATTTCTCCATAAAGTATGGAGTTCCACCTCTATCAGTAATACTCCCTATAGATATAGTTTCTGGCATCCCTACATACCCGTCACAGTTACAATCGTCATCGTTACCGCCACCGTTACCAGACGCCCATACAAATATGTTACCTTTTCCTCCACGACCCTACAACATTATATGTAAAATCATAATTTATCCAAATGGAAATTTGAAACATTATTAATTTTTTGTCATGCCTTTTGATGGAGTCTAATGGGACTTTGTTATGTTTTTTAGCCTCTTAATGTCTGTGAATTCTAAATGTAATTTAGTACACCTTGGAGACAATCATCAAATAATTCTGATAAAAAATTTATGGATCATCTTGAACTTGGTATGATGTGAGGGTTTGTTTGATGTTGAAGACAATTCACTGTGACTGTCAGGCAAAGAACAGCAGTTGCTTTTGTCAAAAGCAAAACTTCTGTTGGATTGAGTAATATTTTGAACAGATCCTTTGATTTAGGAGTTGTCTGATTATTAATATGGCATATATACAACAGAAGAAAGTTTTACATGAAGCTTTTCTTTGTCTGAAATTTGAATTATTTTGTGTATTGCCTATAGAATGCACTCTCTCCTTTTTGCCACCCCTTTCCTCCCCTGAAATCGTTTTCCATTGACCTACCTCCCTTACACTTTTTTCTATTGAATTACCTCCCTTACACTTTTGTCTATTTGACTTACCTCCCTTACACCCTTTTCTATTGCTCTTATTGTTGCAGCTCCTGGTGCCTCTGTTGTAGCCCCATTATCCCTTGGACCCCATGAAGCACTGTATATATCAATATGTTGTCTTTTGAACTCCAAGGCTTTCCCTTCTAAAACATCTGTGATAGGTCCGTCCAATATCCTAATACCTAAAATATGAAATATACCAATGGTAAACTAGGATACCTAAAATATCAAATATACAGATGGTAAACTAGGATACCTAAAATATCAAATATATCGATGGTAATCTAGGATACCTAAAATATCAAATATACAAATGGTAATCTAGGATCAAATATACAAATGACGATATTGGTTACCTACAATATCATATACCGTATATTTTCGAATTTAAAGCGCATCGTTTTATAAGCCGCACGGCCGTTTTTAGGGGGGAAGATTGTTTTTGTCCTTACATAAAACGCACCTGAATATTAAGCGCACACTGAAGAAAACGTATATTTATTCTACTGACCTGATAGTGTCATGAATATTTTCTCCTTTTGTAACTCACACCGTAATTTGTTTCATTTCTATTTTCAGATTGGTGAGAAAGTTGAGAGTATTTTTGAATATATTTATTTGTGTCATATTAAAATAAAAAATCGTAATAAAATAATTATACTTTTCTCATTGTTTTAATTATGCCAGTTTCGTTTGATGTTTTTTGTCAACAATGGCCATGTGTTGACAGCTTGGGTGTCCATTGAACCTTGTTGTTTTGATTAAAATTAGTATGGTATTGATTGCTTGTTTATTGTTTGAATTGGCATTAAGGATTTAAATTAATCTTAAAAATGTATGCATGAAAGGTCACCCAAGCCATAAAACTGCCATTGTTTACCTTGATTATGACCTACTTACCTGTACCCACGTGTGAAAACTGTTCACCCAAAAGTCAGATTTTTTTATAATTAAATCAATCTTAAGAACTTTATTGTTGTCTATAAAATAAAAGTTGAAGTTCTGAACGTAACAAACATTTTTCAATTTTAATTTGGATGAATACAACAAACAAAACAATTTACTTTTTGCAAGTCATTGTCTATTTTTAAATGAATTGTTATGAGCAATGACAAGGGGGATTAAAATAAGACGGCAATAAATAAATGTTTTGACAGATTAAATTATAAAAATTAGTATTCTTTTTTTTTAGTTAAACATACAATAATATTTCGTAAAGATATTTCGTTTTGAAACACAATAAAACGACAAACAGTTACCCTTCAGTATTTTATCCTGTTTGGTACCTCTTCTCAAACACGATTATCTCTCTTTGTTTATGAAGCACTTTAAAGTGTCGATTTAAGCACATGCATCACCATCGTCATTTAAAGAAACTTGTAATATTGGCAAGACACACAATCACTTTCTTTATCATTTCATTAGAAAATTTTATATTAAAACACATTAAATCAACTAACAACTACATATTTATGATAAATACACAATTAATATCCTGTATGGACACAGTTATCTTTCTTTGTTTACGAAATGAACACTAACACATGGTTATCGACTTCCTGTAAACCAACAATGATTGAATGAAATAAAAACAAACGATTTAGTTAATATATTTATTTATTCATAACAAAATATGCAACATTAACAATTTATCAAGTCACTGCAAGCACTTGACAATCTGACTGTTTCCAGAAAACAAATCCAGATATTTTTTTTTTCACCGTCGTCCTGAAAACAGAAAATAATACTTACATAACACGCACCCGAATATAACACGCAGGGACAAAGACAGAGAAAAAAACCTGCGGCTTATTTAACGATTTATACGGTATACTAATATATGATCTAGGATACCTAAAATATCAAATAAACTGTTGAAGAACTGGAATACTGTAAAAGAGGAAATTCTTTGGATCTTGTTTTGATTTTCCACACCTATGCCTATTTCCCAAATACTTTAAAATTAGCCATATATACAATTTCTGACAAAAGATTTGTTTTGCCTCAGTTCATATGTTTTCCTTTTATCTTGCATTTTACACAAAATATGATAAGTTGCCTAATGATAAATATCCTTACCTCCAATGCCTGCACCATATGCTATACCAACTCCACAGTTATTGTTATTTGCGGCACCCACTATTTCTCCAGCACATCTTGTTCCATGGCTAAAGAACAAAAATTGAAATTGAGCAAAAAAACCCATCTGGCCCGAGACCACAATTAATTTCTATATCATTTCTTTATAACGTTTTGTCGCATTTAAAAAATTTTAATTGTTCTTTTTGTCTATTTTTTTGTGTGTGTAATGTACAGTACAAGTCCAAAGATATATGCAATTTTCAGAAAAATTGCATCATTACATCATACAAATTTGGCCAATACACATCCCTACCCCTATAGGCAAGTCAAGAGATGTTCCGAAAAGTGTAAATATAACCTTTTTGCACCTGGCCTAATCACTCTTTCCTTATTGAAATCAGTTAAAATAAAACATCCAAAAGTTTATTTCAGCTCTCTTCTTTCATTTCCACCCCAGAAAAGCTAAGAAATGAATGAGAAAGGGAAAGAAAAAAAATTAAGAAGAAATACACTATAACTAAAGGGAACTATATTCATGAACAACGAAAAGAAGGGTCATTAATTGTGGTCTTGGGCCATCTTGTCTCTGTATGAGCCTCCTTTATAAGGAGCACCACCATGAGCATATTAAGGAGGACATTTGGAGCCTGTATCAGTACAGATGGATGTGAGCATTTGTTAACAAAATCTCTCATGTGATTTTATCCTTATTTAATTTAATTTTGGATGTAACACATCTTCTGATTGGCTGACATTATTTTGTTATAGCCCATATACATAATTTAGTCATGTGACCATGACGTCATCAACACTTTTTCATGGTTTTCTACGGTTTAAAATGGAATTTAGAAATAAATTATAAGAAATGACTGTAATATTTTTTCTGTCTTTTCGAACTGACATAAAAAATTTGGTGCACACTGTTAAATAATCTGCTACACGCATTATTCAGTGTGCAACAAATTTTGTATGTTATTTCTTCATAGACAGAAAAATATTAATTTCATTCCTTAAACAAACCAGAACATAGACAAAGGTATAAATAACTGGTTAGTATGGCTAAATAATGACTGGATTAAACATCTAGAAATAGCCATGTTGGAAAAAGGATTACAGACTTAGTTTGAATAATGTTTGATTTTATGTGAAAATTCACCAAATGGTTAAGAAATGGTATAACCATGTATGGCTTTGAATATCTCCACTAACAGCAATTATTTTACCTCAATTCTTAAAAAAAAATCTTATTTTTGCTGGTAATTGGTATTACAACATTAAAATTGAAAAGGAAAGGATTTATAAGAGGGTGGTAAAGGGTTATTTTCATGCAATGTTTACGGCCTTTTTATTTAACGTGTTTTCGTGTTTTGGTGTTTTATTTCTCGTTTTCTCGTGTTTGGTACGATGTGCGTGCTTCGTATTTCCCCTTATTTATTTTCCGTGTTTCGTGTCGGTGCTCTTAATTTCTCGTTCTTGCATTGTTCCGCATTTGATTAAAAAGAAAATTCACGGAACTAACTCAAAGTCAGTGAGTTATAGTACCTTTTGAAACGTGTTTAATATAATAGAAATTAATGTATATTGTGCCATTCTACTTTCTATTGTATATACATGTAATAATGTCCATCATAATAATATTTTTTTCAAATCAGATGCAAGTAGCATACGCTACAAGGTGACCACAAGGTCTTTATGTCCATTAAAAATTTCTACATGATCTCCAAGAACGGCTGAGTAATAACTGCTGGTACTTTTTTTTTTTTTCGTGCTACGTTTTTGTGATTTTTATTTCACGTGTTTCCGTGTTCAGTACCCCCCTTTACCACCCTCTTATAATAATTCTTTTGAAAAAAGTATCATGCAAGTTAATTCCAAGCTAAAGGAATTAAAAAAAAACAAACAAAAAATATGACAAAAACAAATTCAACACACCAATTAAACACGAAAAATTCATCAGCTAGATCATTCCAGGAAGCAAACAAAAATTTATAGACAAACCACAGACAAACAAACAAACAATTAATAAGATAAAAACAAAACAATTTCCATATGATCAAATAAAATGAAGACAAACAATATGAAGACATATATAACATGCCCATTTACATGCAACAAATGTTATTTCTTTGAGCTTAGACTCAATTATATTACCTTAGATTTCCTATGTAGCATTAATAAAATAAACAATGTAATACAATTGTTTTATTAACATGTTTAAGAGCATAAAGACTAATTTCCATATAATACCTGAAATTTAATTACATTTCAGCTAAAAAAAAATCCCAACATCATCTAAGTTTCAGGTGTGTGAGATGATTTTGTAATATTTATCAATTTTACTGGAAACAGATAGTGAGAAAATATGGAAGTCCTGATACCGATTACGACTGCTGTTGGTTCAAGTCAGTTATATTTATTTTACGCAAAATGTTTCATTATAATTGTTAGTTTAGTTTTCTATACAGTATGGGTTGAAGCCCTTGCATTTTCCTATACTGTGGATTCATTTATTTTTGTGGGTACTGATTTTCATGGTTTTGGCAAAGTTGGCTTACATTCCTTTAGAAAATTTGTAATTGGTTGAACATTTAACTTTGTGGTTCCCCTGTTCACTCAAAAATTGGGATCCAACGAATATTAATGAATCCAAAGTAATTGCACCCATTCACTTCATTTGAAAGTCAGTGTTTAGTTGTCTTATTGGCAACCATACAACACATCTCTTTTTCTATATATATACATTTATCTATTAGGGTAATTTTATAACATCTTTAGATGTTGATTAACCCCTTATTTTAAGAGCGACAAATACATATTAAACTGTATACCTGTTATCACTGTTAGAGACATCAGGCATTGGGTCATTGTCACTTTTGTCATTCATATCAGCACTCAGATCGGGCCTCTGTAGATATAAAACAATAAATTTAAGAATTTGGAAAGTTATGCAAATCTACTTGCAATGATATGATGATTAAATCTATACAAGGATATATATGTAGTCAATGTGTAATTTCAATTATAAGCATGAACTAATTGTATTTCAAGTTAATGCCCCATGATTGAAATTTTTACAATTTCTATTTTATAGTAATGGACACCATCTTGTTTTATATTAAAAGCAACAATTAAAGTGCTTGTGAGAACTAAGTGGAAAAAATTGCATTCAATTTGCAGTAGGAACTTAATATTAAACACTGCATTGAAGGGCAATATTTTGTTATGGAGGTTTCAATTACAAATATTAACAAAGGAAGATAACTCCAATTTCAAATATCACTTTTACATCCCTCTTCTCCTAAATCAGCTACTTGAGTCATGCACCATGCACAGTTTATATAATTTTCTTGAAAAGTATGATTACATATTACATAGACAACAGTTCATAACTTGAATATCTGAGCATATATATATCATGGACAACTTTCTTTTAAATGTCCATAAATAGAATGTTGAGCTCAATGCACCATGCTTTGTTTATTAGTGATTAAGTATTGAAATTTGAAAAATGATAAAAACCAAACACACCACATAAGGGTTCTGATTGCATCAATGCATCTTTACCCTACAACAGCTGAAAACTTACATAATTATCTTTGATATCAGGATGTGTATGGTCTATCCCGTCGTCAAGGATACAGATAGTAATATTTACACCAGTGTAGCCATTCTTCCATGACAGTACAACGTTTAAATCTACGTCTACTTCTCCACCTGTCTGACCATCATTGTGCTAAAAAAAGAAATAGCTTGGATTTAAACTTATATATATGCATATATAACAACACGATTACTCACAGAGATGAAAATGTTAACTGCAGAAAGATTGAGATGATGTACAGAAACAAGAATGTGTCTATAGTACGCGGATAACCCAGATGTACACACAATCATTTTCTAAGTTCAGTGGACCTTGAAATTGGTGTCAAAACTCTAATTTGGCATTAAAATTACAAATATCATACCAAAGGAAACATGTGTTAAAAGTTAACTGGACTTAAACTTCATAAACAACTACCTTGACCATAAACTTAAACCTGAAGCGGGACAACCAGTATGAATGGATGGATGAAGGAACGAATGGATGCATAGAAATAAATGGAGAATGTGTCCATGGTACACAGTTGATACTCAGCTTACATATTTCTTTATAAAGGGACATAACTCTAGAAAGGTAATAGTGACTCCACCCAAATTCAAACATAATCTGAGTTTTCTGGAAATAAGCATTGTGTATAAGTTTCAAAACATTTGGTTGAGACAAACTAAAGTTAGAGCACACAACAAACGGACAGACAAGGATAACACAAATTAATTCCCCCTTCGCTGTGGCATCAAAATAAATATCTCAAAATGTATCAATACTTACACAATACCATTGATCTTTATAAAAAGGATCATTAAATTTGATCTCTGGATTAGGAATTCCATCTTTACGAATGAGCCTTGATGGTTCCGATCGGTAGTAGATAGAGTTATCTGTGATATGTTTAAATGGCAGTTCTACTTGTTTGTCATGGATTATATCCCTTTTAACTCTTGTCAGTTCTTTTTGCTGCTCTGCTAATTTCACCTGTAAATAATGTCTTATTATGTAACAATGAAATAATAATGCAAATTCAGAAATTATTGCAATTTTTCAAGAAAGGACAAAAATGAAAGGTATAAAATAATTTTAGGAAAATCTGCATACAGAAAGTGGTATCTGTTAATTCACATACCTCTATTTAATCAAAAGACAATTTTTAACAAAGTCTTAATAGTTATCAAGGGTACCAAGATTAGAATTTAGTACGCCAGACGTCTTAAGTCAGGAACCTGATGTTCAGTGGTTGTTGTTGATGTGGATTGTAAGTGTTTCTTGTTTCTCGTTATTTATATAGGAAAGATGCATGGTTATCCTGTTTAAATGGTTTTACACTTGTCAATCTTGGGGCCCTTTTGATAGATTGATGTTTTGTGTGAGCCAACGCTCCGTATTTAAGGCCGTCCTTAGACCAATTATGGTTTACTTTTACAAATTGTGACTTGGACAGAGAGTTCTCTTATTGGCACTCATATCACATCTTCTTATATATACTAATATGGCATTTGCAAAATGTATCACTCTTACTTTTTGATATTGAATAATCATTACATGCAGTCCTTCAAATTGATGTTTAAACCAAATGTTGAAAAAAAGAAGCCATTATTCAACTTTAAAATAAAGTGGGTTTTTTTCATGGCCAACTTTTATGTGGGTACTGAAAATGTATTTTCAATAGATTCTAATTTGTTGAACAATTTATTCATGAAAATTAACTAACAACGAAATAATTATGGATTCACAGTCATGCATGAGGTTGTAAGGGCACAATCAAAAACATTATTTTGTTTATCTATACATGTACCTCACTATGCTCAATCTGTTGTCTGTAACCTTACCCTATAATCTGTCCTGAGTTTGTTTACATGATCAACAGCACTTCTTTTAGATCTATGGCTGACTTCTTTGTGACGTAAAACTACAAACCCCAGCGATGGCAACTGTAAAACAGGAAATCATTTCATGATATATCTCATATGAAGAATTATGGCATCACTTTTAAAATTCACTAGCATATTTTCTTAATCTTTGCATTTCTTCAAATGTTGAAAATAGTTAAATTACTGTGACAAAAGCAAGAATCGAATATATCATTTTAACATTTTTTAATATTCAACGTTTTTCATTTTTTTTTTAATGTGTATACTTACACAGGCACTTGTCTCAGAAAAAAAATTCCTATATACCTTATTATAACACAAGGTACTTAACTTGCATTTTAGAAAAATGTTAGGTGGTGACGAAGTTCCGTTATATGCCGCTTTATAGGCTGTCAACCCCACTAAAGCTTGTTATATCGTAAGCCTAAATTGATTTATCTATACAATGGTGTATAACATGCCTACATTTGTTGTCGGAATCATCCGTAGCAATCCTTCAAAAGTATGTCAATCGTAATAATTTTGCAAACCGCTGAAGAATTGGCAATAAACGGCCGCAGTAAATGATTTATTATAAAAATCGTTTTAAAAAACCTGTTAGTTTTCGTATGAATAGAACTTACATACAGTTAGTAAAATTGTATGATATACCGTTAAAAAAATCTAACAAGTGTTGTTTGTGGTATGTCTAATAAGTTACAAATTTTCCCATGACGTCAATGTCTTTCAGACTCTCTCTTGACTTTACGTATGAAATGAAACAAGATCAGATAACTCCGAGCATCATTTAGACTTTCCCATAGAATTGACCAATCGGAAACCGAGATATACAAGGAGCATGACGCGTTTATTGCCAATTCTTCAGCGGTTTGCAAAATTATAACGATTGACATACTTTGGTAGGATTGCTACGGATGATTCCGACAATAAATGTAGGCATGTTATACACCATTGTAAAGATAAATCAATTTAAATTTACGATAAAACAAGCTTTAGTGGGATTAACAGCCTATAAAGCGGCATATAACGGAACTTCGTCACCACCCAACAATTTTCTAAAATGCAAGTTAAGTACCTTGTGTTATAATAAGGTATATAGGAAAAAAAAATTCTGAGACAAGTGCCTGTGTGTACTTATTCCAAGGAAGATACATACACGGCTTCTCGAGTTACATGTAGGATGTCCAAGGGAAATAACTTCATATTTAAAAAGAAACTTTTACATAAATACTTGCCCTGACAATGCCTGAAAGTCACAAGAATGCAATTTAACAAATAATATAAATTTCCAAGGGACATCACTCTCTTAAAAATATATGAATAGGACTAATAATTTAACTTGTCTAGAAGTCTTAGACATTTTTGATATCAACTATTTGATATCAACTATTTGATATAAAATTTCATTAATATCAGCCAGTTAGAAATGCAGGGTGGGAGCAGTTTCATCATATGCAATGAACTAGTTCCACATAATTTACAGAAAAAAGTTGATTAACCCTGCTTTTCTTTTTTTATAATTTCAGACTCTTCAAAACATTGCTATGATATTAACCTTTCAAACGTTACTTATATAAATAGCCAAGTAGTGCTAACAAGGCAATATATAGGATGAGAAACAAATATTCTCCTATCAAAATATATCATTAGACGATTAACCTTATAGCATTTTTTTTCAAAACTATTAAATTAAATAGCATTACAGCATTGTAGAAATGTGTTTTGGGAAAAATTGTGAGTTTAAGTTATTTCATTCTTGTAATGAATCCATCCAACATCTATCATATAAATCAATATTAAATAAAACTTCTATTACATCTTCTTCAACTTCAAATCCATGATCCGCTAGCAGATCGTCTAATGTGGATCTCTTGTGTAGTTCAACAAGGAACTGGTTTACGTAATGTCCATCATCAGCATTGAGTGGGAGGGCGTTCAGTAAACATAGACATGCTGCAAACAGCACAATCAACCTTCTCATAATCAGCATGCTGAAAACAAACAAAAGTAAATGTTTATCTACATTTGGAATCAAGTATTATTATTCATACCACATCTATTTTTTTTAATGATAATCCTATAACACTTTCCCAAATTTAAGCTCATTCCCTTCTTGAGTTAAGTGCATATTTATGATTTTTCATAAATTCTTCAATTGCAGTTTAAATTACTGCTAAGAAAGTACAATTTACCATTTAAAACATTTCTTATACATGTGTTCAAAATATTAAAAGCTCATTATCCATGATTTCTGAATGCCAGAAACAGCAATTCAATACACAAAAAAAACCCACCTAAAACGCATAACAGCCTGAGGTCTACAATAGGAACAAGTAAACTGCGAGCTACTGCTCACTGATGATACCCCCGCCGCAAGTGGATAATATTAATAGTGTAAAAATATGCAAGTGTTCGGTAAACAGGAAGTTGTCAAGTGATCAATCTGAAAACGCATCACACGGTATAGCTGACTTATATAAATCCTGAAACAAAATTTCAGAAATCCATGTATTGTAGTTCCTGAGAAAAATGTGACGAAAATTTTCAACTTGGCTATCATGTGTAAAATCGTACAAGTGTTCGGTAAACAGGAAGTTGTCAAGTGATCAATCTGAAAACGCATCACACCGTATAGCTGACTTAGATAAACCATGAAACCAAATTTCAGAAATCCTTGTATTGTAGTTCCTGAGAAAAATGTGACAAAAGTTTCATGGGACAGACAGAGGTAAAACAGTATACCCCCCTTTTTAAAGCGGGGGTATAATAATAAAGCAGGTTGCCACATTAAACCTATTCCTTGTGTCTTTAGATATAGGAAGATGTGGTATGCCAATGAAACAACTCTCCATCCAAGTCACAATTTGTAAAAGTAAACCTTTGTCAAAGTAAATGCCTTTGCATTTTTAGTCTTTTTTAAAGGATTAAATGCTTAATTTTTTTGTATTTTTAATGCTCTTGGCACAAACATGTATAGTATACAAATACAGCATATGAAAAATAAAACAGCAAACAGCAAAAAAAAAAAAAAAAAAATTGAACATGCTGAAAAAGAAATTATTGACCTAAGGTCAAATGTTACACATGCATGACTTAAAGTTTCATATGCAAATATAACATGGTTAAATATAGTTATTCAGATTAAAAGAAACATCCTCAACAGGTTTTCATGACATGTACAACATAAATTATATTCAAAGACATCAGTGTAAGATTTTACATACATATTTATATATATTTTTCTTATGTCATGAAAACCTGCTGATGACGTTTCTTTTAATCTGATTACTTATTATAAATATATACGTATGTATATATATATGAAGATTTTATAAATATCATTCCCAATTCTTTCTTAGCTGAATAAAGATAAAATGAACTTTTGGGTTGTACAAAGTTTAAATGAACATCTTATATCATACCTAAATATTCTTTCAAATTAAACTTTAAGAATTATACACAGACATCATTTTCAGATTAAATATCCTTTGCTATCATACAATGTCATATTAGTCATTTGCTGTCTCTGGTGGAGAGTTGTATCATTCCCTAGCTTTTTTGCGTTTTACAAAATTTTTAATCAACATCTTATATATCATACCTAAATATTTTTTCAAACTTTAAGGATACACAGATATCATTTTCAGATTAAATGTCCTAAGCTATACAAACATGAATTGAAGAATCAACAATATGTTTAAATTTTCTTTTGTGTAATGGCTGTAACAGGTATCCTAATTATTGACATGTTAAATTTTGTTATTTGTTAATTTCAATTTAATTAGGTAAATTAACACTCAAAGGTACATGCCAAACTTAGTAATGAACTAAGAGACCAATTAACATAAATTTCAACAAAGTAAACAAACAACAATTACATGTACCTGAATTTATACATACATGTATTTAATTATTTAGTAGGAAGTCAGAGAATAGTTAAGGCAATTTTACTGATGTAGTAAGTTATCCATATCCCTAGCAACCTCACGAAAAAGTTTCCCTGATCTAAACTTTTATCTTTATTTTTAAAGTTGCCCTTGTTCTTATGATTATATCTTATTCCATTGGTTGTGTTCTAACAATGAAATAAATATATGTGCTTTTTTATTGCATCAAAAACAAAATGAAAGGATTTTTTCCTCTTTTTTTGTTTGTATTACAGTGTATACAATTATTCATATTGAACATGTTGAATACATAGCGTTTTTCTTGATTTCATAATAAAAATTAGGGATGTCAAAATATCTTAAATTTGATACTCGGATACTTGGTCATGATACTCGAGTACTTGCGAGTACTCGGATGAATCTTAAACGTCTATTGAAAACTTTAGATTTAAGGTGGGATGCAGTGTTTTCATGAACATATTAACAAACGACAAACGTACAACAAACATAGCTTGATCTTCTGTAATCTTTGTGTCAACAAAACAATGGTTTACCGGCCGTCATTTATCAAATAAAAATCATAATAACAACTATTGTTTGTGTACATGTTCATTAACCAAATTTAAATAAAATCGAAAATATTTGCATACAAAATCCGACAAAGTAGACAATATATGTGTCATCTGTTCTTGAGGAGTAGGCATTTTTTTATGATACGACTTGTCCACTAATTTGTAAACAACAATATTGGACTTCAAATAACTTGTGCTCTTTTGTGTTGCTAAGACTTTTTAATTTTTGTTTTTGCACTATCGTTTGTCTGATTTTCTTCTTTTAGCAATGATGTTGTAAATATAAAAAAAGATGCAGTATAACAACTCTTCACAAGAGACAAGAATGTCACAGCAACTATAGGTCACCGTACGACCTGCAACAATGAGCAGTTTGTTTTCGATTTTTGG
This sequence comes from Mytilus trossulus, assembly GCF_036588685.1. Taxonomy (NCBI): domain Eukaryota; kingdom Metazoa; phylum Mollusca; class Bivalvia; order Mytilida; family Mytilidae; genus Mytilus; species Mytilus trossulus. The sequence goes on along the minus strand of NC_086382.1, from coordinate 1,011,309 downwards.
TTGGATTGTCGATCTCGTACTTTTGCCTATCTTTAAAATGTAAATCAAACAATTAGTTAAGTTTCAAATACAGAGTAATTAAATTAATTAATTAATTTAAATGTACATCTCATTGGCGCATACCAATCACTTTTACATAGAAGCCTTGATTAACAACAAAGGTAAGTTTTTTTACGGTTAATAATGACCCAACTATTAATCCATGAATTCAAAGTGTTATTCCGTGTACAAACACCGTTAGAATTTCCCCAATCAGTTACGTAGGGTTCGCCGCATGTCACTTTGATTATGGTCTTGTTTAGAAATATGCTGTGTTTAACAATTTCAAACGAAAGACTGTTTGACTTTTAATATTTTGTTACAATTAGTGCACATGAAAACATTTTCTTGGAAGGAAAGTTTGTTGCTGGTTCTACTTTAACAAAAAGTATCATCCGGATAAGCATATTTATGTTGTTAATTGATTTAATTTAGTACTACGAAGGCGATATTTCAACGGAACTAGAGTGAGTGAAAATGTGAAGAAAAATATCTCAAGATGTGTAACAGGCAAACGAGAATCCGAGTACTAAAACTGTACTCGAGTACTCGGCCTTTCGATCGAGTACCCGAGTACTCGAGTACTCGTTGCCATCCCTAATAAAAATCTATCTACCAAAATTTAAATATTTATAGATATTGACACAAGACACTTAACAGCATAAAGCTTTCTGAATAATATGTTACAGCTTTATTTTATAAAAAAAGACATAAAACTTTAGATAGTATCAGAGACATATATACATATATGTGTATATTTGTCTCTGATAGTATCAACTAGTCCTCGAAAATTTTCTTATCATGTTAATGAAAAAGTAAAATATGAACCATGTTAGGGAAGATATGATATTTTAATGACTTGACTTTAAGAAGTTTCTTTTTAAGTAAATATCTCTTATATTCTCAATGATCATGAATTTTTTTTTAGCATCAACTTTACTATTTCTTGTTTGTCTGAATTCTTCAAAGAATAAACAAATTTTCTATACTAAAATGACATTTATTGTTTAAAGATACCATATATTTGATCAGAAACTTGCACTTAAGATCGAAAATTCTGTAAAATCTTGAAACATCATGCTGCCTCAAATTTTTTTTTAAAGATAGTAAAGAATGAAAAAATGAAATCAAAAACTGGATTTTAATATTTATCCTTAAAAAAAATATGTTTGAATAACAACTAACAACCTCATGAACAATGTATCAACTTATTTAAATTTTCACTTTTTATTTGCATCGTAAAATTTGTAATAACCTAAATGAATATCAACCATTTATTGTAAACCTTCATAATAATAGTATATTTTCATTTGAAACTAATGGCATAACTGGTCTACAATTCATAAAATATAGTAGGAAAGAAATCTTCCTAAAATTTCATGTCTCTGATTTTCTCAAGGCTTTTAGTTTTGCATCCAGGTGATGCAAACCAAATATGGCAGGACCCCCTTTATCAATGCGTATGCGTTTTCCACAATTTCTGTCAAAAAGAGGGGTTAAGAAGGAATTCTTTCCACATGTACACTTTCAGAGATCAAAAACCATGTACACGTACATGGACATTTAAGAGATTTAACCATTTACAAAATTAAAACACATTTTTCTTGTATGCTTTAAATTAAACAAATGAAACACTTACCAAACTTAATTCCTTTTTCCTGCTTCAAATGATTCCCTTATATTTATAATCCAATTTCTAGTATCTGTTTATGTGGCAATATGGCAGAATTTAGAGGTATAAAAATACGACGATTCTCTTGTTATTTAATTTCACAGTGAATAGATTTAAATCTTTCAAGTTCATCGAATTCTCTTTTACCTGTGTGACACACTTCAATGATTTTACCTACAAATATACCCTTAATTTTTAAATGATAAAACGTTATTGGAGAATTCATCATTATGGTTTACATGTATTTATCCACAAAATGTATATCCAAAGCAATAACAACTTTAAGATTTCAATATATTTATACAATTAAAGTTTGAATGACGTGTAACAATTTATTCTTTATTCAAAATCTGAAGGACAAAAGCCTCAGGAAGAGATATTATCTGATTATCCCAATACATGTTCAGTGAGAAAATAAAAATTATAATTGGAACTAAATTTCATTTTTCATGTCTGTAAGAAAATTAAATGCAAAATATATTTTTATAACATTTTTTTTTATTTCATTTTTTAAAGTGATATTGCTTGTGCAAGTTTTATGTAGTGTAAACATTGACATGGAATTCAATTTCAATGATTATAGGAAAAATGTCCCATACAACATCTCTTAGTGAGTCATTGCCCCAGCCCCCCTCTTACATGTCTTATGAAAATTTCTGGATCTGCCACTAATAGTACACATGAATTTTTAGCCACCAAAATGCGCAAAATGTAAATTGCAGGAGTTTGTAAGTTAGTAATAGGTTATCAGTACAGAGCGGAATTGTAAGTCATAATAATTTGGGCAAGACATCCTTAAGAACCCCATTTGTGTAGGTCTTTGCTTGATCATCAACAGGAAAGGGGGGGGTCAAGGGAACACATGTATACATTCCCTAGCTTATTATTAAATCTCCCATTATTCACATTTTGTTTAATCATACTATGAGAAATTTATTGGAATACTAGTAAATGGTTGTTTTTCTTTAAATCACATAGTTGAAAGACATCAGACCACAACTGTTTTTCTTCTTTTAAAATGTAACATACATGTCATAAAGATATTTCCAAGATTTGCCTAGTGTTTTAAATTTTGCATGTTATATTATTAGCATGTTTGAGGGGGGAAAGGACCTTTTTCAGGACTCCGGGATTGGGTGTTTTTAAGCTCAGGATTTCAGGATTTACACCTTTGGTGTCTGGGAATTCTTTTTTTCAAATTTTGGGATCTAGGATTTAACTTTATTTAACAGGATTTTGTGTTTTTAAGCCTGTGATTCCGGGATTAGGACCCCTCCTACCTCCCCCTCATGTTTACATGGCATCAACCTCTGAAACATTGTATTTTGAACATTAAAATGACCTTGAATAATTGAATTCACAATATATATTATAAATTCTTAAAACAAATAATGACAAAAAGTGTTCAGTAACTAACTATTTATCTAAATCTAGTCAATACATGCAATTCTAAGATCATCTTTTGATTTAACCTTTCACTCCTACGAAATGAATGGAAAGGTTTGCGTCACAAAATTCAATTCTATTATACACTAAAAAAACTTAGTTTATTACCTACCAAAATATGTCACAAAAACGATCAAAAACATGATTCTCTTTTGTATAATTTCTATTTATCTACTTATAATCTATTTCTGGTTGTTTCCTCTGACGTCAGTTCGTCTTAAGGGTATATTACATTTAAAAGTATTATTATGGTTCAATTGAAAATCGTGTGTTTAAATTTGTTGACAGGTAAACCAAAATCTCAGGTGAGGCTGAAATAACCGCGGGAAAGTATTGATTTAAACCGAAAGGAAAATTCCGAGATTTCCGAATGGAATTTTACGTTGATCATGTGACAGTCCAAAATGGATAATGCATTGGAAATCATTTCATAATTTGTCGAAGCCTATCTTAAGTTTTACCAAACAAATTTGGCTCCAAATGAATACTGTACATAATGTTGCAGCTACTGGGTTTAACCAGGTATTACACAATACGTTTTATTTTAATGTAAAAGGTTACCCTTACACATAATATACATGATATATCTGAAACAAGTTATAAACGAACTCATGTGCCTAACACTAACAGTGCCTTACAACAGGGCTAGTGGATCACATGATGGAACAAAAACTGTATACCAAATGAAAAAAAATTGGACCTGACCTTCAAATTGATAAAACTCATTTTTAAATTAATAAACGACTGGTGTCATATGGTATTTAAAACCGCATGGAAATTTACAGTGAATTGGCTAGCTACTATTTCAACTTGGAATTAATTTTAATTATGAAATTTGCACAATTTCTTGTGATTTAAATTTTTAATAAATTTTATGGTTATTCAGTGTCGAGTGGTGCATAACACTTTTAACACAATGTATTTTGTATAGATAGCGTTGTGCATAGCACAGTACATTCTATTGAAAATGTTCTATCTTTTTTGTAATAGGTACATGTAGTGTTTTGTGCACCACACAAAACATTATAAAACACATGTCTCACACAAATTGTTGATGTCCCTACACGTAAAGACAATATTCTTGATCTGATAATTACAAACTTACCAAACCAAGTACAGCGTGTTGAAGTTATCCCTGGCCTATCTGATCATGATATTGTGTTTGTAGAATTTACAATAGCTCAGTGTTTTCCATTCGGCATTTAAGCCGGGTGTGCCGACCACCTTCTTTTCAAAGCCGACCACCTTTCCATTTTAGGAGGTGGTCGGCTTTTTTTTTTCATATTCCGGAAATTTTTTCCGTTCCGCACCGTTAAAATCTTAATACTAATCGCGCCTCGCAGTTTGTTTTCATTGACAAAAATGGCGGATCGTGAAATTTCAATGTTTTTTTTTATTAATCGGGGGAATGGAAAGGCAGATGACGATGGTGATAAGGAAAATTTTAAGCCATATAAGTCAACTCAAACGGATAGTTGAATTGAAATTGAAAAAAAAGTATCAAAACAACATAAAAGGCACACAGGCAATCCGGAAGATAAACAGGGTTGGGAACAATCCCAAAATTAAGGATATCCCTTAAATGATGAACTGTCCATCAGGCAAGGGGTCATATTACTGTTGAAGAAAAGAAAAAGAAAAACTTAGATTTATTACCTTAAAAGGGGGGAAATCGTTTTATTTGGTACAACTTTTCTAAAAGAGTGTCCATAATGATAAACAGACCAGAAACAAATATGTGTTCATTTGTTTCTCTTTAAATGAGGGATGGTAATAGATATGAACAGTACTTTAAATGGATAATCGTCACAGAAGGATCGATACACTGTTCTGTGTTCCAAAAATACAGCACTTAAGCGTAGAAAAGGACATACACTTGGTTCGATAGGCCATGCATTAGCAGACTTCGTAGGAGGAGGGAGTCCTGCAAAAGCCATTATGATCTGCTATCCGAGATTCACAAAAATAATTTGTCAAATTATTTAATGAAAAGCTAGCAGTGATAGCAGAAGAATGGTTCAATTCAATTAAATGTGAATACAATACGTATCCTTCTATTTGTGACCCCACCCACAGTAAAACTGAGAAAAAAATAAACCCGGTTAAAAATGTTAAAAAAACTCACCCGGTTGCAAGTGTGTTTTTCAAAACACCCACCTTACCTTAGTGAAAAAAGGAGAACACTGTAGCTCCATCAAAACTTAAACAAAAGCCAAGAATAATTCCATTATACAAAAAAGCAAACTGGGGCACAATTAAACAAGAAATTAACACCTTATACAAACATCTCTCTGAAAATCAGCAACATCTTTGTGTAAATGAAATGTGGAACTGTTTTAAAACAACAATAACAAAAGCAGTGAAAGATCACATCCCACATAAAACAGCAAAAATAAAGGACAGTCACCCATGGGTCACAATGGAAACAAAACGGCTCATTACTTTAGAAAAAGAGATAGACTCTATAAAAAATCAAAAAAATCTGGGAATGCATCAATTGCTAAAAAATACAAAGAGGTCAAACACCAGGTGCAAAAAAGTATACGAAAATCATACTGGGAATACATTGAAAGCATCATATTACCACCACAAGATGAAACAAATTTTGGCACTATGAAAAAATTTTGGACCTACATTAAACATAAAAAAACTGATTATAGTGGGATTACTGAAATCAAACAAGATGGCAAACTCTTAACTGATCCACTACAAAAAGCTGGGGCACTTAATGCACAATTCCAGTCTGTATTCACACCAGCATCTAATATTTCTCATACAGAATTTGTCAAACAGTGTAATATGCCACAGAATACTCCTTTTCCACCCATATCAAAATTAATAATTAAAACAGAAGGTATACAAAAACTCTTACATAACTTAAATCCGAACAAAGCAGCAGGACCCGATGAAATTAAACCAAGATTTTTAAAAGAACTTTCACATGAAATTGCACCCATACTTACTATTATCTTTGAGAAGTCAATTAAAACAGGCATTGTTCCAGATGACTGGAAAACTGCCCATGTCTCTCCTGTTTGCAAAAAAGGCCAAAAATATAACCCTGAAAACTACCGTCCTATATCACTTACATGTATTTGTTGCAAACTTTTAGAACATATCGTAGTTAAACACATCATGAACCATGCAGATAATCACAACATTTTATATCCCCTTCAGCATGGATTTCGCAGAGGTCGATCCTGCGAAACACAACTACTGGAATTTATAGACGATGTCTCACTAAACATGGAAAACGGTAAACAAACAGATATTTTGGTCATGGATTTTTCTAAAGCATTCGATAAGGTTTCACATTCTTTTTTAACTAATAAGCTTCATCATTACGGGATACAGGGGGAATTAAATTACTGGATACAAAATTTTCTAAGCAATCACAAACAGGCAGTAGTTCTAGAGGGGGGAAAATCTGAGTATGTTGCAGTTGAGTCAGGGGTTCCACAGGGGTCAGTTCTTGGACCAAGTCTCTTCTTGTACTATATTAATGACATTCCATCTGGTCTAACATCTACAGTACGTTTATTTGCAGACGACACAATAGTTTATTTGGCAATAAAATCAAACTCCGATGCATTAACATTACAAAAAGATCTAGACAAACTTGCATCGTGGGAAACTACTTGGAAAATGGCATTCCACCCAGATAAGTGTAATGTAATTTCAGTCACCAGAAATAAAAAAACAATCACATTTGACTACACATTACACAATCATTCATTAGAACATGTAACAAGAGCAAAATATCTGGGGGTCACCAATAGCTCCAACCTTAAATGGGATGTGCATATTAACAACATATGCAAGAAAGCTAATAGCACACTAGGCTTTCTAAGGAGGAACCTGAACATAAGTTCAACATCCATTAAAGAGCAAGCATATAAGTCCCTAGTAAGACCATCACTAGAGTATGCTTGCTCTGTTTGGGATCCATACTTACAACAAGACATAGATAGCATTGAAAAAGTTCAAAGGAGGGCTGCCCGTTTTGTTACCAACAAATACAGAAACACCTCAAGCGTTGGTAACATGTTACAACATCTTGAATGGCGCAGTCTCTCTGACAGAAGAAAAGACTCCAGATTGGTAATGCTTTACAAAATTGAACACGAAAAGGTTGCAATTCCTAAAAATAATAAATTAATTCCTCAAAAAAGACAAACAAGACATTCTAATTCGAACAGCTTCCAAATTCCATCCTGCAAAACACAGTACAGAAAAGAATCATATTTTCCAAGAACTATTACCGACTGGAACAAACTACCAGATAACATTGTAAATTGCACTTCAGTAGACTCTTTCAAATCTTCAATCTCAAAGCATCAATATTAATTACAACATCTTACTTTATTATACAAAACATTTTATATTTTTTTAATTTTTCGTATTTTAAAAAAAAACTTGTACATTTTTTCAATCTATGTCTTGTTGTAAGTTTCCTCCTGTGACATAATCTTCAATTTGTTGAAGGCGGTCACTATATGGTAGAAGTAGAAGTAGAAGCAGAATAAACATGGAATATATGAAAAATTTCAATTACAAGTTATTATGCAAATTTCATAATTAAAAACAAAGTTGAAATGATAGCCTGTTAGTTGATGATCTAGCTCTGCAATACTAAATCATACATGTGAATCTCCCAACGGGAGGACAATAATCCTGTTGTCAGGGGTCTCCTCCTGTCCTCCTGCTTAAGAGAAAAAAAATCCTGTGTTTAAAATATTTCATGAATGAAAATTTTCAGCCGTTAAATTATATCTGTTAATCAAAGAACATGTACATGTATAATTGTATGGCTTCACTTGACAGCTTTGGTGTCAAACATACTGGTAATCAACGATGTTTACCTCTGGCTAACTGCTGATCATTGTGTAATAAAAAATTTATGTGTGCTGAAAAATAACTTGGTTTCTTCCCTTTGTTTTATCCTGTTTTAAGTTATTTTTCTTTAAGAAATGTAAATTGTAAAAGCAATTGAAATGAATGATATTTTAATCAAATTATCAAATAAAAATGGTAATTAAATGAATTAAAACTTAACCAGTTCATCACATGTATGCTAAATTTCATCTACATGTACCAGTGTCTACAACAGGGGGTTTCAGTTTTCAATGGTGGGGTTGAAAATGCTATATGGAATAAATGATCCCAAGTTTAAATTCCAAGCAGTTTAAACAACCTCAGAGTAAATTTTCCATTTACTGTTTTGACCACCTGGTTCCAACAAACCTATCTGGAAAAGTTTGAATGTAAAGCATGCTCTGGATAAAAATAAAATCCAAATGCATTTTAATTTTGATGGTTTAGAAAATTGAAAACTTAACTAGAATTTGTGGTACATCACTAGAAAAAACATTTTGTATTTTTACTTCATACAGACATGTATCCAAGAAAAGCAACAGCCTGAATGATTAAAATGATTAGAAAATAAATTTATAATTGCAGGGCAATCATTATGACTCAAACAGACCATCATATACAGACGAGGCTATACGATATATAGTAGATGTATTGTCAGAGTTATCTCCCCTTAACAGAAAAGGTATGGTTTTACAAATTAAATTGAGAAGAAAATATAAACAGTCAGGGGCTCAGGGCACTTATTGAAATAAATGATTTTAAATCGCTTATTTAAAAGTAGCAAGTCATTTTGTAGTTTTTACCAAAATTTTAAACATATATATACAAGTACATTTAGATAATACTTTCATTAATTAAATTGAAAAAAAAAAAGAACTTTTTGCTTCTTTTTAAAGAAGTATGGTCATTGATGATGGTTTATTCATTAGATGTAATCTTTTAGCTGCATTTCAGTTGAAAAAATGCTATAATAATGGCTTTGCATCATGTACATAATGAACGGATACTTTCTTAACAAATTTTCCCCAGCAGTGGGAGTATTTTACCTGTAAATTTCAAGGGTTCATCTCCCAAATTATGTAATAAAATTTCACTGTTTTGGAGTTGTTGAAATTGGTTGGGGTTATTAATATAATGATGCATAAAGAAGTGTTTTTTTAAAAGGAAATTGAGGTATGATACTTAAAAAAGTGATTTTTATGTCATTATCCTAGAGTCAGTACAAGGTCATCACCTGACATAACACAGTCATCCTATCAACACAGATGTTGGTTCTGATAATTTTAGGCACATAATTAGTCCCTGGCCCATTATTCTAGCCATATTTAAAGCTACAATAAAATTAAATTACTTAGTCTAGTCACTCTAGTGATAAATTTAAACTACTTTTATAGGAAAAAAGGGAAAAAAATCAGTAAATGTTTTTTAAAAGTTATATTACTTTAACAGCAATTGTATACATGTAGACAAGGATTTGTATATATAGTAAGTCTTACTATTCAAATCCTTGTGACAAACAAGAATGAGAGCAAAGTTATGTCCCCCTTTCAAAAAAAAATTAAAAAAAATTATATCAGGTATATAATCTGCCAGATAGAATTATCTCCCTTTAATAAAAGAATAAAACAAAGACAAATCTGTCCTGTATTGTTATTATTTTAAATTATGATATTGTATACACACCATTAAAAGGATTGAGTTAAATTGATATTTAAAAGCAAATAGGTCTTAGAACAATAACCTTTGCATTTTTTTATAAACTTGTGTCAACCTAAAAAACTTCCATGTGGAAAATCAACCCTTGAGGTTAATTTCCCCAGTAGAAATTTGTTTTTTCTTTATATTTCATTTCATTTTTGAAAGTTGCTTAAGAATGGTTGAGAAAAAGTTATCATTCAAATTAGAAGTATCAAACTAGTAATAGATTGGTTCTCACAACATGTCTATTAGCTTGATTTATGTTCATTCACATTTTAAGTTATTTTAAAAGATTAGCTAACACAACAACTCTGATAGCTTGAGATTTTTAATATATATATATTATGTTATGTTGATGAAGGGACTGTGATTCGTCACATTCTGATAGGACAAACAACTCATTTATCAAATATTGATTATTGGGAGATAAAAAGGGGATTTTTTTTTTCAAATAGGGGAGATTGAATTCTTCCATTCAGGAGATTAGGTTTATCCAGAAGATTTCCAATTTTTATATGCAGAGAGTTGATTCCCATGTTTTATGCATGCATGAAGAAATGTTTTGGATGTATTTGCAGATCTCAAATATGATGTTTTAGAACTTGGTGCAGGAACAGGAAAATTTACAGAGAAAATAACTTCATGTATATCTCAAGTAAGTTACATGGTGACATGTAGTACCAGAGAAAATAACTTCATGTATATCTCAAGTAAGTTACATGGTGACATGTAGTACCAGAGAAAATAACTTCATGTATATATCAAGTAAGTTACATGGTGACATAGTACCTATATTATATATATCTCAAGTAAGTAACATGGTGACATGTAGTACCTATATTATATATATCTCAAGTAAGTAACATGGTGACATGTAGTACCTATATTATATATATCTCAAGTAAGTAACATGGTGACATGTAGTACCTATATTATTTCCTGTATATATAAATACTGTAGATTTAGAATGAATGCAATGAATAGATATACAGACTACTTTCTAATTGACTTCACATTATGAGCTTATTTTAATTTGTAAGTCTACTATGATAAGTTGACTTTATTTTACTTTCAGCTATATAGATGATGTTCTCTCACTAAATAATTCAAAATTTGGTGACTATGTTAAACGCATCTATCCCATCGAACTAGAGATAAAGGATATAACAGATACAGTTGAGGCGGCCTCATACCTTGACTTACATCTAGAAATTGACAATGAGGATCGTTTGAAACCAAAACTTTATGACAAAAGAGATGTTTTAAGCTTCCCAATTGTGAACTTTCCATTTCTATGTAGCAACATTCCAGAGCACCTGCATACAGGGTATATATCTCCCAAGTTATACAATATTCCCAGGCTCATGCATTCTATCATGATTTCCTTGATAGAGGTTTGCTTCTCACAAGGAAGCTATTAAACCAAAAATTCCAAATGGTGAAGTTGAAATCATCCCTTCATAAATTTAACAGACACCATCACAAGTTGGTTAGTTGACTGTTATGGAATAACAGTTTCACAGATGGTATCAGATATGTTACTTATGTCATTACTTCAATCCATTTCTCCTTTCACCACTTATGTGACCTACCAAATAAGACTATTTAGTGAGTTCGTAATAACATGAGCAACACGACAGGTGCCACATGTTGAACAGGATCTGCTTACCCTTCTGGAGCCCCTAAGATAACCCCCAGTTTTTCAAATTTGGAGGGGTTCATGTTGCTTAGATTTTAGTTTTCTATGTTGTGTCTTGTGTACTATTATTTGTCAGTCTTTTTATTTTTTTAGCCATGGCGTTGTCAGTTTATTTTTGATCAATGAGTTTGACTGTCCCTCTAGTATCTTTCATCCCTCTGTTACAGATCAAGTTTTCATTTGGTTCTGCTCTATTGATTTTTGTAAAAATTACTTGCTTTGGATTCTGAAAATTTCCAAAAATTAACAGCTTTGTGAGCTTTTTTCTATATATAAAATAGTAGGTGTAATTGCCAATGAGACAACTATCCACAAAAGTCCAAAATGTCACAGACATTAACAACTATAGGTCACTGTATGGCCTTCAACAATGAGCAAAGCCCATACCGCATAGTCAGCTATAAAAGTCCTCAATAAGACAATGTAAAACAATTCAAATGAGAAAACTAACGGCCTTATTTATGTAAAAAAATGAATGAAAAACAAATATGTAACACATAAACAAACTACAACCACTGAATTTACAGGCTCCTGACTTAGGACAGGCACATACATAAATAAAGTGGCGGGGTTAAACATGTTAGAGCGTTATATGTCTTCATATATTGAGATGATATTTAGTAAATAAATCTATTGTGATGAGTTACTGATCAATTTTTAAATCAAGGCAACTTAGGTTCAATGCACTAAAAGCAAAGGAATAGCGGTAACTATATTTGTTTTTGAGAATTGATACAAGAGCACTTTTTTTCATGTCTTTGCATAACATTGGCAGGCATCCCAGCAACACTTATTTTCCAGTTTCAATTTTCATTTCAGTAATGAGGGAGAGTAGGAGGAGTCCTGATCCCGAAATCCAGGGCTTAAAAACACAAAATCCTGAAATTCCAGGGCTTCAAAACACGAAATTCCAAGGTCCTGAATTTCGAAAAAAGGAAATCCTGAATCCCGAAAGGGTCAATCCAGAAATCCTGAGCTTAACAAACACCTGATTCCGGAGTCCCTATAAAGGTCTTATCCCCCCTCAGTAATCATGTTCCATACCTTCTGTGGAACAGTTTTCCCATTTACCTTGCTAACTATGGAATATTTCATAGTCTGTAATTTTGAACTGCCGCGCCTTTACGCATGAAAAGAATTAAATAAAAAAATAGTGAAAAAAGACAAAATTTACAGAGATAATAGAAAATCATCAGTGATAAAAACTGATATAAATATCATGGCCTAAAATGGGGAAATTCAAAAAATATTTTACAAAATACTACATGGAGTAAACTTAAGACTGAGCCACAAGAACCCTACAAAAAGCAGGTTTGATCTTAAATGGTTTGAAAGGATAAGCAGGTCTTGCTTCACATGTGCCACCTGTCTTGTTGCAAAATTGCAAGTACAAATTATGTGATAAATCGAATTGTGCAGAATATCTATTTAAAAATATGAAATGAACAAATACATTACCACAAAATACAGAATTAACTACTGAATGAATTGGACCATCATTATGAAATAAATAAATGTATAGAAAATAATATCTCGTCGTGCAAAACAAGTGAGTCCTAGACTAATGAAAATCTGTCTGCCCTCAACATTTTCAAAACTGGTGAATCCAAAGTTGCATTTAGATTGAAAGATGTCTAATCAATTGATCACATACATTAATTGTTACAATTATCTAAAATTGATGTTATTCACATGCTCTTTTTTTGTCATGGAGACTTATATTTATTAATAATGAATTATATACTTGTAGAAATAGAATTTCATCTTCTGACTGCTGACTTGCCATGACTTAAAAAATGAGTGTTTTGGGTCACATGCAAAAAACCTTAGTAAAAACCATACAATTAAATGGTTCAGACATAAATTAGATTTTCACATTTCTTTTATCTAGGATGTGAAATATTTAGCTTCAGAACCATCTGAGTCTTTCCTTGGAGTGCTGAGGAATAAAGTTCCAAGTTTTGTGGATTGTGCTTCATGTACAGCTGATGCCTTACCTTTACCAAATAACTCTGTCAAGGTTTGTGGTACTGTGGATTCATTAATATTCGTTGGGTACCAATTTTTGTGGATTTCGTGGGTACAGGAGAACCACGATTTCAAATATTCAACGAATAACAAATTTTCTAAAGGATTGAGTGTAGACTTTGCCAAAACCACGAAATTAAATATCCACAAAATGTGAATTTTCCTCAAACCAGGAAAATTGATACCCACGAAAATAAATGAATCCACAGTAGTTAAATATTCATATAATCTGAAATAAATAATCACATGTGATCTTGTAGTCAAAGGGGAATAACTCAATTATTTTTTATTTCATTTATAATTTTATTTTGATTGATTGAATGATTGATTGTTTGTTTGCATATATAATGCCACTTGCAATGAAAAAAGTATCTATCTATCTTATACTCATGGTTTATATATAGCCAGATTTAATTGATTGGAAAAGTTGGATTTCCTAGTGAAAAGTTGAGAACCACTGACTTTCTTCAGGAAGACTTGTGATCCTAGTCAATTAAGATAGGAATTAAAACATATAAAAAAAACTATTCATAGATATTAGAAGATGTGGTATGAGTGCCAATGAGACAACTTTACATCCAAGTCACAATTTGTAAAAAGTAAACCAATGTAGGCCGAAGTACAGCCTTCAACAGGGTGCCTTTGCTCAAACTGAACAGTAAGCTATACATGGCAAACAAAAACTGGTTTAAAACCATTCAAACAGGATATTCAACGTTGTAATCTATATAAAAAAAAGAGAAATGAGAAACACTTATGAACCACATCAACAAACAACTACTAAACATAGGTGTTAACAAATGCAGAGGGTTTACATGTTTCAATAGGTACACTACAGTTTCTGTTTTGATAAAAGATAAACATTTGATTTCCAGTTAATTATTGCTGCACAGTGTTTCCATTGGTTTGCGAATCATGAAAATCTACAAGAACTGTACAGAGTGCTGGTACCTGGAGGACGGTTTGGTATGATCAAAGGGGAATAACTCAATTTTTCTTCTGTAGATCATTTATTTTTCGTGATTATCAATTATCTCTAAATGACTTTGATTGAAGAAAAAATGTATTATTATGGATATTTGATTTCATGGTGTTGACAACATCTGCATAAAAGTCTATTGAAAATGTTTTCTTTGTTGAACATTTAATGAATTTGGGATTCACTTTTAATCATGAAAATTGGTAACAAACAAATGATAATTATTTTACAATATGTAGAACTATAACATGCTGTAGAGGGTTAAAAGGTGTTAAAACATATGCATGATGTTTTAGACTATTGTACTCTAGTTTACACTTGCAATCGACTGTTTAATGTTATTTGAAGCAAAGAACGCAAAGAAAAACAATATAAATGGAAATGTAATAAAAATTTGAAAAAAACATTGTTTGCCGTGTCAGAACACTATTTATATTTTTTTTATATTATGCAAACTTATCATGAAATCAACCAATGATGTGTTTACATTCATTGTAATTGATATAAACTTATTATTATATAGAAATAAGAAGATGTGGTATCAGTGCTAATCAGAGAACTCTCCATCCAAGTCACAATTTGTAAAAAGTTAACAATCATAGGTCAAAGTACATCCTTCAACACAGAGCCTTGACCCACACCAAACAGCAAAATATAGTCATAAAGTCTGAATTGGAAAAAAATTTATACAGGATAACAAATAAATCACACAAGCTTCCTAGAGTGCACTTAATTTAAGTGTACCATTTAAAGTAAATTCAGAATTTATTGTGTGCATTTATTATTTCAATTTTTTGAAGAATAGACGTGAAACATGCCATATTTCATTAGTTGGTTCATTTAGTTATATTAACATGTCCATTTTTACAGTGATGTTATGGAACAATAAAGACAGGAGTATCCCGTGGGTGAAGCCTATGGAAGATATCTTAACACAGTATTATGATGAAGACACCCCCAGGGCTGTTACTTATAAATGGAAACAAGTGATAGAAAGTTTCTCTGGATTTACTTTAAAAAATCATCAGTTATTGCCTGGGATACAAATGAAGGTAGATTATAAAACCAGTTAGACTGTTATTAAAGTGAGAAGGTTAGCGCTATAGAACCAGGTTTAATCCACCATTTTCTACATTTGAAAATGCCTGTACCAAGTCAGGAATATGACAGTTCTTGTCCATTCATTTTTGATGCGTTTTGTTATTTGATTTTGCCATGTGCTTACGGACTTTCCGAATTGATTTTCCTCTAAGTTCATTATTTTTGTGATTTTACTTTTTAGAAGGAAACTTCTCTTCATTAACTTTTAATCTCACCTGGCCTGAAGATTTTGAAATTTCAAACATGAAACATCTTCAGGAAGACTTACTTTTTTAAAAATGACGGCAAAAAATGAAAAATTTTGGTTGTATATTGGTATCACGTTGGCGTCGATGTCGTTGTCCGCCATACAACCAATTAGGGGCCTAAAGGGGCCAAAATTTAAATTTGAATGATTTCATTCTAAAGATGATTTATAGGAGTTCTTTGATATGCCAAATCTAACAGTGTATTCAGATTCTTAATTTTTGATCCTGTTTTCAAATTGGTCTACATTAAGGTCCAAAGGGTCCAAAATTAAACTTAGCTTGATTTTAACAAAAATTGAATTCTTGGGATTCTTTGATCTGCTGAATCTAAATATGTACTTAGATTTTTGGTTATAGGCCCAGTTGTCAAGTTGGTCCAAATCGGGTCCAAAATTATTATATTAAGTACAATGTATTGTGCTGTAGCAAGACATTTTCAATTGCACAGTATTCAGCAATTGCAAGAAATCTTTAATTGCACAGTATTGTGCAATAGCAAGAAATTTTCAATTGCACAGTATTGTGCAATAGCAAGAAATCTTCAATTGCACAGTATTGCGCAATAGCAAGAAATATCTAATTGCGCAATATTGCGCAATAGCAAGAAATATCTAATTGCGCAATATTGCGCAATAGCAAGAAATATTCAATTGCACAGTATTGTCAGGTTTTCAAATTGGTCTACATTAAGGTCCAAAGGGTCAAAAATTAAACTTTGTTTGATTTCAACCAAAATTGAATATTTGGTGTTCTTCAACATGCTGAATCTAACCATGTACTTAGATTTTTAATATTTGGGCCCAGTTGACAAATTGGTTCACATTGAGGTCTAAAGGGTCTAAAATTGAACATTATTTGATTTCATCAAAAATTGTATTCTTGGGGTTCTATGATATGCTGAATCTAACCATGTTTTTAGATTTTTAATATTGGACCATAATAGGTAAATATCCAATTTAAAATTTTTAAGTTTTTAAGTTTAAGTTCTTAGACCACATTCATTCTGTGTCAGAAACCTATGTTGTGTCAACTATTTAATCACAATCCAAGTTCAGAGCTGTATCAAGCTTAAATGTTGTGTCCATACTTGCCCCAACTGTTCAGGGTTTGACCTCCGCAGTCGTATAAAGCTGAGCCCTGCGGAGCATCTGGTTTTGTTTTTAATATTATTGATTTTAAAAATGAAATTCATGCATGGGGGGAAATTTCAACGATTTTATCTGATTTGCGACATTAGGGATTTTTTTTTTGTACTATAAGTGTAAGTAGTGAGTAAAAGAACAATACGTTTATTTTAAATCCATTTTTCAGTTTGGAGAAAAAAATAGTTTCTGAATTAATTTGAAATTTGAATTTAAATACAAATATTTATTTTCAGGGCGATAGAGATTTTGTTGTTGGACATTTTTCTTCAATCAGTGTTATATCCCGCTTATCTCAAGAAGAAAAACAAGAGGCCCTTGCTAAATTCTACAATGTTCTGGGTAGTAGTGAGATGACCAAAGATTTGTCTGAAATACAAATTCCATTTCATACAGAAATTTATGATGTAGAAAAGATGGTGCTATAAAATTATAAATGAAAAGTTTATTTAAAGGAGTGAATTGAATCATTTTAAATTTAGATCTCATGTTATTATCAATTGATTAGAGGACTTAAATGTTACAAGTTTTGTTATCTTATTTGAGGACTTTTAAAATGTTACTATAATAGAAAGTTTTTTTTTTATTCTTATATTGTCCCATTACATTTGATAATTGGTAAACTACTGTTGCCTAAATTCAAACATTTAAAAAACCAATTCAAAGGGAAAATCTAGAGACATCTTTTTTTATCATAATTTTGACACATAATTATACTATCAAATGACAATGTTGTCATTCCTAGAAATGGTTTTTTTTTTGGAATTTCTAACGAAAATATCTTCTTGATTGAGGTGAAGGTTTAAAACTGTGTTTAGTTATTTGAAAAATAATTCAGTCCTAATGATCTTCTTACATCTGATAGAATTTGTTATTTGCTCACCAATTAGTAGTAGATGTTCTGATTACATGGTTTTCTTGATCAATGAGACAGACCTCTATTTAGTTAATTATACCTGTTAACTGACATGATTTAGGTGTAGACTACATGTATTTCAACACTTATCCAAAGACTACAATCATAATGATCATTATAATCCACCTCAAATAGAATTTAATAAAAGATTGCTTGAAATATTTTATTCTAGATATTTTCTAATTCATATTTAGAGACAGTAGGCTGCTGATAGTTATAATCAGATAACTTGTTGAACATTGTTTTATTTTGTAAAATATTTTTCCACTGATTGATGACGATGTATACAGAGTATTGTCTTGTTTTCCTGATCTTGCTTACTGTGGATTGATTTATTTTAATGTATATTAATTTTTGGGGTATTAAGAAGAAATTGTATTTTTGGTATTTTTGTGGATAATTGATTTCACGGTTTTGATAAAAGTAAAGCAATAAAGAGTAAATCATTGAACATTTAAGTGTGTCGTTCACCTGTAGCAATGAAATTTAAGAAATTTGTATCCCACAAATATAAATGAATCCCCAGTATAAATTCAAACATATCCTGAATGTTGTTTCTACTGAAAATGTTTTTTTACTTTTGCAAACCAAGGGATATGTTCAAGGATTTGAACACATTTCCCCCCTCTTTTCCCCCTTTTATTAATTATGTGAATGTTTCATGGTGTTCCATGAGTTGGAACACTCCTTTTCAAAATGGCTGGAGATATGCCTGTTTCTTTATGATTTAACATGTTTAAAGGGATGAGCAAATCAATATGAGTGAATGAGATTTACATACAGTATTTGGTTTTTCAACTGTTTCTTTTTCATCATGATCAGAAATGTTTCCAATGATATTTTTACACATGCAATTATTATAAGTGACATCCAAAGAGAAAACCATTCCATTAAAATTGAAGGCTTGTTTCTTTTTTTTTTTTACTAATTTCAAAATAAAAAGTGGCAGTTTGATCAGAATGCAGCTTTAGCTTGTGTTGAAAAAAGTTGTCTTAGGTTATTATAACAAATTGGGCATAGATTATGTAAGAAATAATCATTTGAATCCTTGAAAAAATTATATATCTACAATCTGTCAAATGGTTTATAGATTATTTTCATCTTGTAATTACTAATTGATTTAGATTTGTTTAAGAATGAAATAGTGACAGTTTATTTTCTTGGTTGTTATTATGCAAAAGTGGTTTGTAATTTCTTGTTATAAATATAGAATAAAACATGAAGATTAACTGTCATTTTCTTGCTGTGTTTTTCATGAAAAGGATACCATATATTTTGAAACAAAAATGCAGTGTTCTTATAAAGTATATATATCCAATGTATGATTCTCAAAATCAGGTACAGAATGATGAAATACGATTAGATTTAAGATCAATTTGGCAAAAATTTTACTGTCTACTTTTCTTTGTCTATTGATAAATACATGTAGTATTAAAAGAAGTCAATGTTTAAGAGTATTTGTAAAGTGCAATTACTTTTATTCTGTTTGTCTAGTCTCAACTTTATTAAATATCATTGTTTTTTAGTCACATTATTTAATGATTCTGGAAGTTAGTTTTGCGATTGTGAGAATATTTGAGAAAGTCAAACACAGGCTCAAACTTCTAATTTTTTTTTGGCAATACATGTATTTAGAATTTTCCTCAGAGTTCAGTATTTTTGTAATTTTACTTTATGCTGTGTTAACATAAAAGATTCTAATTAAAAAATAAGTATGTATGTATAATGTCTAACAAATGTCACATCAAATATTTGAATCCCATTTTGTAGTTTAAAAAGAGATTTGTCCAATTGAACAAAGGAGTTATGGAAGGGTAAACTCCATAAAAAGTTGCACTATCAAAGTAGAGCATATTGTTTGCTGATATTTATTAACTACGACATTTAATTGAAAAAAGACAAAAAAATGGAAATATACAAGACAATTTAATGTTGACAAATTTTAAGTTTGTTACTCTTAACACCTGCTGTTTATTACACAGTTTAAAATTTTAATTTATTTTCCAGTAAAAATTCTTTGGTTTAAATGAAATTTGTATGTTAGTTGATATGTTAATCAGTTTCTTCATATTTATTGTGTTATTGATGTTTTTAACATTTATACATATTCTGTAATGTAAAATAAAACAAATTATCATGTTGATAAAAAATTTTCATTCAAGATTTCCATTTGTATTATATCATTGTAAGCAATAGGGAGTGGTATATATTTGTAATGTTATTTCCCTTCTGTTTGTTACCAACCACCTTGCAAGACCCTTTAGGGTAATCAAGGTTGTTAAAAAAAACTCATCCTCGTTCTGTTTGTCTCCTTTTTAAGCTCACCTGGCCTGAAGGACCAAGTGAGCTTTTCTCACCACTTGGCGTCCGTCGTCCATCGTCGTTGTCGTCGTCGTTAACTTTTTACATTTTGAACTTCTTCAAAGGAACCACTGAATGGAATGAAACCAAACATGGCATGAATGTTCCTTATGAGATGCTGACCAAGTGTTGTTACTTTGTAGTTGATCAATCATTCAAGATGGCCACCAGTGGGAGACTTAGTCTAACATAGGACCCTATGGGAAATGCATACAAATGACTTCTTTTAGAGAACCACTGAATGGAATGAAACCAATCATAGCATGAATGTTCCTTATGAGGTGCTGATGAAGTGTTGTTACTTTGTAGCCGATCCATCATCCAAGATGGCCGCCAGTGGGGGACTTTTGAATGAAATCAAACATAGCCTGAATGTTCCTTTCCTTATGAGGTTGTGTTGTTACTGTAAGCCAAATTTTATATTTTTTTTATATGATTTCAAAAACCCAAGTAGAATCAGGTGAGTGATACAGGCTCTTGAGAGCCTCTAGTTTATCTGAAACTGCATGTTCTAAATCCCGCAGTATATTTCAATAAAATTTAAACAGATGGACAAATATAAATAAACTCATCATCGATACAATAATTATTATCCTGGTACCTTTGATAACTATTTACACTAACGCCAGTCACGCGTTTCGTCTACAAAAGACTCATCAGTGACACTTGAAACCAAAAAAAAGTTTAAAAGGCCAAATTAATTACGAAGTTGAAGAGCATTGAGGACCAAAAATTCCTAAAAGATTTGCCCATTAAACATATCGAAAGGTAGATTTTGACCTAAAATAAAAGAAATTAGAAAATGTGAAATGGGTGTCGATTAGACAACTATTCAATGAACAAGAATGTAAACAACTACAGGTCACTGTAAGCACTTCACAGATGGAATGTAAACAACTACAGGTCACTGTAAGCACTTCACCGATGGGTAAAATCAAACAACTACAGGTCACTGTAAGCACTTCACTGATGGAATGTACACAACTACAGGTCACTGTAAGCTCTTCACCGATGGGTAAAATCAAACAACTACAGGTCACTGTAAGCACTTCACCGATGGGTAAAATCAAACAACTACAGGTCACTGTAAGCACTTCACCGATGGGTAAAATCAAACAACTACAGGTCACTGTAAGCACTTCACCGATGGGTAAAATCAAACAACTACAGGTCACTGTAAGCACTTCACCGATGGGTAAAATCAAACAACTACAGGTCACTGTAAGCACTTCACCGATGGGTAAAATCAAACAACTACAGGTCACTGTAAGCACTTCACCGATGGGTAAAATCAAACAACTACAGGTCACTGTAAGCACTTCACCGATGGGTAAAATCAAACAACTACAGGTCACTGTAAGCACTTCACCGATGGGTAAAATCAAACAACTACAGGTCACTGTAAGCACTTCACCGATGGGTAAAATCAAACAACTACAGGTCACTGTAAGCACTTCACCGATGGGTGAAATCAAACAACTACAGGTCACTGTAAGCACTTCACCGATGGGTGAAATCAAACAACTACAGGTCACTGTAAGCACTTCACCGATGGGTAAAATCAAACAACTACAGGTCACTGTAAGCACTTCACCGATTGGTAAAATCAAACAACTACAGGTCACTGTAAGCACTTCACCGATGGGTAAAATCAAACAACTACAGGTCACTGTAAGCACTTCACTGATGGAATGTAAACAACTACAGGTCACTGTAAGCACTTCACCGATGGGTAAAATCAAACAACTACAGGTCACTGTAAGCACTTCACCGATGGGTAAAATCAAACAACTACAGGTCACTGTAAGCACTTCACCGATGGGTAAAATCAACACTTCACCGATGGCTGAAATCAAACAACTACAGGTCACTGTAAGCACTTCACCGATGGGTAAAATCAAACAACTACAGGTCACTCTAAGCACTTCACCGATGGGTAAAATCAAACAACTACAGGTCACTGTAAGCACTTCACCGATGGGTAAAATCAAACAACTACAGGTCACTCTGAGCACTTCACCGATGGGTAAAATCAAACAACTACAGGTCACTGTAAGCACTTCACCGATGGGTGAAATCAAACAACTACAGGTCACTGTAAGCACTTCATCGATGGGTAAAATCAAACAACTACA
The DNA here is from genome assembly GCF_036588685.1 of Mytilus trossulus. Lineage (NCBI taxonomy): Eukaryota > Metazoa > Mollusca > Bivalvia > Mytilida > Mytilidae > Mytilus > Mytilus trossulus. The sequence goes on along the minus strand of NC_086382.1, from coordinate 988,970 downwards.
GGTCACTGTAAGCACTTCACCGATGGGTAAAATCAAACAACTATAGGTTACTGTAAGCACTTCACCGATGGGTGAAATCAAACAACTACAGGTCACTGTAAGCACTTCACCGATGGGTAAAATCAAACAACTACAGGTCACTGTAAGCACTTCACCGATGGGTAAAATCAAACAACTACAGGTCACTGTAAGCACTTCACCGATGGGTAAAATCAAACAACTACAGGTCACTGTAAGCACTTCACCGATGGGTAAAATCAAACAACTACAGGTCACTGTAAGCACTTCACCGATGGGTAAAATCAAACAACTACAGGTCACTGTAAGCACTTCACCGATGGGTAAAATCAAACAACTACAGGTCACTGTAAGCACTTCACCGATGGGTAAAATCAAACAACTACAGGTCACTGTAAGCACTTCACCGATGGGTGAAATCAAACAACTACAGGTCACTGTAAGCACTTCACCGATGGGTGAAATCAAACAACTACAGGTCACTGTAAGCACTTCACCGATGGGTGAAATCAAACAACTACAGGTCACTGTAAGCACTTCACCGATGGGTAAAATCAAACAACTACAGGTCACTGTAAGCACTTCACCGATGGGTAAAATCAAACAACTACAGGTCACTGTAAGCACTTCACCGATGGGTAAAATCAAACAACTACAGGTCACTATAAGCACTTCACTGATGGAATGTAAACAACTACAGGTCACTGTAAGCACTTCACCGATGGGTAAAATCAAACAACTACAGGTCACTGTAAGCACTTCACCGATGGGTAAAATCAAACAACTACAGGTCACTGTAAGCACTTCACCGATGGGTAAAATCAAACAACTACAGGTCACTGTAAGCACTTCACCGATGGGTAAAATCAAACAACTACAGGTCACTGTAAGCACTTCACCGATGGGTAAAATCAAACAACTACAGGTCACTGTAAGCACTTCACCGATGGGTAAAATCAAACAACTACAGGTCACTGTAAGCACTTCACCGATGGGTAAAATCAAACAACTACAGGTCACTGTAAGCACTTCACCGATGGGTGAAATCAAACAACTACAGGTCACTGTAAGCACTTCACCGATGGGTGAAATCAAACAACTACAGGTCACTGTAAGCACTTCACCGATGGGTAAAATCAAACAACTACAGGTCACTGTAAGCACTTCACCGATGGGTAAAATCAAACAACTACAGGTCACTGTAAGCACTTCACCGATGGGTAAAATCAAACAACTACAGGTCACTGTAAGCACTTCACCGATGGGTAAAATCAAACAACTACAGGTCACTGTAAGCACTTCACCGATGGGTAAAATCAAACAACTACAGGTCACTGTAAGCACTTCACCGATGGGTAAAATCAAACAACTACAGGTCACTGTAAGCACTTCACCGATGGGTGAAATCAAACAACTACAGGTCACTGTAAGCACTTCACCGATGGGTGAAATCAAACAACTACAGGTCACTGTAAGCACTTCACCGATGGGTGAAATCAAACAACTACAGGTCACTGTAAGCACTTCACCGATGGGTAAAATCAAACAACTACAGGTCACTGTAAGCACTTCACCGATGGGTAAAATCAAACAACTACAGGTCACTGTAAGCACTTCACCGATGGGTAAAATCAAACAACTACAGGTCACTATAAGCACTTCACTGATGGAATGTAAACAACTACAGGTCACTGTAAGCACTTCACCGATGGGTAAAATCAAACAACTACAGGTCACTGTAAGCACTTCACCGATGGGTAAAATCAAACAACTACAGGTCACTGTAAGCACTTCACCGATGGGTAAAATCAAACAACTACAGGTCACTGTAAGCACTTCACCGATGGGTAAAATCAAACAACTACAGGTCACTGTAAGCACTTCACCGATGGGTAAAATCAAACAACTACAGGTCACTGTAAGCACTTCACCGATGGGTAAAATCAAACAACTACAGGTCACTGTAAGCACTTCACCGATGGGTAAAATCAAACAACTACAGGTCACTGTAAGCACTTCACCGATGGGTAAAATCAACACTTCACCGATGGCTGAAATCAAACAACTACAGGTCACTGTAAGCACTTCACCGATGGGTAAAATCAAACAACTACAGGTCACTCTAAGCACTTCACCGATGGGTAAAATCAAACAACTACAGGTCACTGTAAGCACTTCACCGATGGGTAAAATCAAACAACTACAGGTCACTCTGAGCACTTCACCGATGGGTAAAATCAAACAACTACAGGTCACTGTAAGCACTTCACCGATGGGTGAAATCAAACAACTACAGGTCACTGTAAGCACTTCATCGATGGGTAAAATCAAACAACTACAGGTCACTGTAAGCACTTCACCGATGGGTAAAATCAAACAACTACAGGTTACTGTAAGCACTTCACCGATGGGTAAAATCAAACAACTACAGGTCACTGTAAGCACTTCACCGATGGGTAAAATCAAACAACTACAGGTCACTGTAAGCACTTCACCGATGGGTAAAATCAAACAACTACAGGTCACTGTAAGCACTTCACCGATGGGTAAAATCAAACAACTACAGGTCACTGTAAGCACTTCACCGATGGGTAAAATCAAACAACTACAGGTCACTGTAAGCACTTCACCGATGGGTAAAATCAAACAACTACAGGTCACTCTAAGCACTTCACCGATGGGTAAAATCAAACAACTACAGGTCACTGTAAGCACTTCACCGATGGGTAAAATCAAACAACTACTGGTCACTGTAAGCACTTCACCGATGGGTGAAATCAAACAACTACAGGTCACTGTAAGCACTTCACCGATGGGTGAAATCAAACAACTACAGGTCACTGTAAGCACTTCACCGATGGGTAAAATCAAACAACTACAGGTCACTGTAAGCACTTCACCGATGGGTAAAATCAAACAACTACAGGTCACTGTAAGCACTTCACCGATGGGTAAAATCAAACAACTACAGGTCACTATAAGCACTTCACTGATGGAATGTAAACAACTACAGGTCACTGTAAGCACTTCACCGATGGGTAAAATCAAACAACTACAGGTCACTGTAAGCACTTCACCGATGGGTAAAATCAAACAACTACAGGTCACTGTAAGCACTTCACCGATGGGTAAAATCAAACAACTACAGGTCACTGTAAGCACTTCACCGATGAGTAAAATCAAACAACTACAGGTCACTGTAAGCACTTCACCGATGGGTAAAATCAAACAACTACAGGTCACTGTAAGCACTTCACCGATGGGTAAAATCAAACAACTACAGGTCACTGTAAGCACTTCACCGATGGGTAAAATCAACACTTCACCGATGGCTGAAATCAAACAACTACAGGTCACTGTAAGCACTTCACCGATGGGTAAAATCAAACAACTACAGGTCACTCTAAGCACTTCACCGATGGGTAAAATCAAACAACTACAGGTCACTGTAAGCACTTCACCGATGGGTAAAATCAAACAACTACAGGTCACTCTGAGCACTTCACCGATGGGTAAAATCAAACAACTACAGGTCACTGTAAGCATTTCACCGATGGGTGAAATCAAACAACTACAGGTCACTGTAAGCACTTCATCGATGGGTAAAATCAAACAACTACAGGTCACTGTAAGCACTTCACCGATGGGTAAAATCAAACAACTACAGGTTACTGTAAGCACTTCACCGATGGGTGAAATCAAACAACTACAGGTCACTGTAAGCACTTCACCGATGGGTAAAATCAAACAACTACAGGTCACTGTAAGCACTTCACCGATGGGTAAAATCAAACAACTACAGGTCACTGTAAGCACTTCACCGATGGGTAAAATCAAACAACTACAGGTCACTGTAAGCACTTCACCGATGGGTAAAATCAAACAACTACAGGTCACTGTAAGCACTTCACCGATGGGTAAAATCAAACAACTACAGGTCACTGTAAGCACTTCACCGATGGGTGAAATCAAACAACTACAGGTCACTGTAAGCACTTCACCGATGGGTGAAATCAAACAACTACAGGTCACTGTAAGCACTTCACCGATGGGTGAAATCAAACAACTACAGGTCACTGTAAGCACTTCATCGATGGGTAAAATCAAACAACTACAGGTCACTGTAAGCACTTCACCGATGGGTAAAATCAAACAACTATAGGTCACTGTAAGCACTTCACCGATGGGTGAAATCAAACAACTACAGGTCACTGTAAGCACTTCACCGATGGGTAAAATCAAACAACTACAGGTCACTGTAAGCACTTCACCGATGGGTAAAATCAAACAACTACAGGTCACTGTAAGCACTTCACCGATGGGTAAAATCAAACAACTACAGGTCACTGTAAGCACTTCACCGATGGGTAAAATCAAACAACTACAGGTCACTGTAAGCACTTCACCGATGGGTAAAATCAAACAACTACAGGTCACTGTAAGCACTTCACCGATGGGTAAAATCAAACAACTACAGGTCACTGTAAGCACTTCACCGATGGGTAAAATCAAACAACTACAGGTCACTGTAAGCACTTCACCGATGGGTAAAATCAAACAACTACAGGTCACTGTAAGCACTTCACCGATGGGTAAAATCAAACAACTACAGGTCACTGTAAGCACTTCACCGATGGGTAAAATCAAACAACTACAGGTCACTGTAAGCACTTCACCGATGGGTGAAATCAAACAACTACAGGTCACTGTAAGCACTTCACCGATGGGTGAAATCAAACAACTACAGGTCACTGTAAGCACTTCACCGATGGGTAAAATCAAACAACTACAGGTCACTGTAAGCACTTCACCGATGGGTAAAATCAAACAACTACAGGTCACTGTAAGCACTTCACCGATGGGTAAAATCAAACAACTACAGGTCACTGTAAGCACTTCACCGATGGGTAAAATCAAACAACTACAGGTCACTGTAAGCACTTCACCGATGGGTAAAATCAAACAACTACAGGTCACTGTAAGCACTTCACCGATGGGTAAAATCAAACAACTACAGGTCACTGTAAGCACTTCACCGATGGGTGAAATCAAACAACTACAGGTCACTGTAAGCACTTCACCGATGGGTGAAATCAAACAACTACAGGTCACTGTAAGCACTTCACCGATGGGTGAAATCAAACAACTACAGGTCACTGTAAGCACTTCACCGATGGGTAAAATCAAACAACTACAGGTCACTGTAAGCACTTCACCGATGGGTAAAATCAAACAACTACAGGTCACTGTAAGCACTTCACCGATGGGTAAAATCAAACAACTACAGGTCACTATAAGCACTTCACTGATGGAATGTAAACAACTACAGGTCACTGTAAGCACTTCACCGATGGGTAAAATCAAACAACTACAGGTCACTGTAAGCACTTCACCGATGGGTAAAATCAAACAACTACAGGTCACTGTAAGCACTTCACCGATGGGTAAAATCAAACAACTACAGGTCACTGTAAGCACTTCACCGATGGGTAAAATCAAACAACTACAGGTCACTGTAAGCACTTCACCGATGGGTAAAATCAAACAACTACAGGTCACTGTAAGCACTTCACCGATGGGTAAAATCAAACAACTACAGGTCACTGTAAGCACTTCACCGATGGGTAAAATCAAACAACTACAGGTCACTGTAAGCACTTCACCGATGGGTAAAATCAACACTTCACCGATGGCTGAAATCAAACAACTACAGGTCACTGTAAGCACTTCACCGATGGGTAAAATCAAACAACTACAGGTCACTCTAAGCACTTCACCGATGGGTAAAATCAAACAACTACAGGTCACTGTAAGCACTTCACCGATGGGTAAAATCAAACAACTACAGGTCACTCTGAGCACTTCACCGATGGGTAAAATCAAACAACTACAGGTCACTGTAAGCACTTCACCGATGGGTGAAATCAAACAACTACAGGTCACTGTAAGCACTTCATCGATGGGTAAAATCAAACAACTACAGGTCACTGTAAGCACTTCACCGATGGGTAAAATCAAACAACTACAGGTTACTGTAAGCACTTCACCGATGGGTAAAATCAAACAACTACAGGTCACTGTAAGCACTTCACCGATGGGTAAAATCAAACAACTACAGGTCACTGTAAGCACTTCACCGATGGGTAAAATCAAACAACTACAGGTCACTGTAAGCACTTCACCGATGGGTAAAATCAAACAACTACAGGTCACTGTAAGCACTTCACCGATGGGTAAAATCAAACAACTACAGGTCACTGTAAGCACTTCACCGATGGGTAAAATCAAACAACTACAGGTCACTCTAAGCACTTCACCGATGGGTAAAATCAAACAACTACAGGTCACTGTAAGCACTTCACCGATGGGTAAAATCAAACAACTACTGGTCACTGTAAGCACTTCACCGATGGGTGAAATCAAACAACTACAGGTCACTGTAAGCACTTCACCGATGGGTGAAATCAAACAACTACAGGTCACTGTAAGCACTTCACCGATGGGTAAAATCAAACAACTACAGGTCACTGTAAGCACTTCACCGATGGGTAAAATCAAACAACTACAGGTCACTGTAAGCACTTCACCGATGGGTAAAATCAAACAACTACAGGTCACTATAAGCACTTCACTGATGGAATGTAAACAACTACAGGTCACTGTAAGCACTTCACCGATGGGTAAAATCAAACAACTACAGGTCACTGTAAGCACTTCACCGATGGGTAAAATCAAACAACTACAGGTCACTGTAAGCACTTCACCGATGGGTAAAATCAAACAACTACAGGTCACTGTAAGCACTTCACCGATGAGTAAAATCAAACAACTACAGGTCACTGTAAGCACTTCACCGATGGGTAAAATCAAACAACTACAGGTCACTGTAAGCACTTCACCGATGGGTAAAATCAAACAACTACAGGTCACTGTAAGCACTTCACCGATGGGTAAAATCAACACTTCACCGATGGCTGAAATCAAACAACTACAGGTCACTGTAAGCACTTCACCGATGGGTAAAATCAAACAACTACAGGTCACTCTAAGCACTTCACCGATGGGTAAAATCAAACAACTACAGGTCACTGTAAGCACTTCACCGATGGGTAAAATCAAACAACTACAGGTCACTCTGAGCACTTCACCGATGGGTAAAATCAAACAACTACAGGTCACTGTAAGCATTTCACCGATGGGTGAAATCAAACAACTACAGGTCACTGTAAGCACTTCATCGATGGGTAAAATCAAACAACTACAGGTCACTGTAAGCACTTCACCGATGGGTAAAATCAAACAACTACAGGTTACTGTAAGCACTTCACCGATGGGTGAAATCAAACAACTACAGGTCACTGTAAGCACTTCACCGATGGGTAAAATCAAACAACTACAGGTCACTGTAAGCACTTCACCGATGGGTAAAATCAAACAACTACAGGTCACTGTAAGCACTTCACCGATGGGTAAAATCAAACAACTACAGGTCACTGTAAGCACTTCACCGATGGGTAAAATCAAACAACTACAGGTCACTGTAAGCACTTCACCGATGGGTAAAATCAAACAACTACAGGTCACTGTAAGCACTTCACCGATGGGTGAAATCAAACAACTACAGGTCACTGTAAGCACTTCACCGATGGGTGAAATCAAACAACTACAGGTCACTGTAAGCACTTCACCGATGGGTAAAATCAAACAACTACAGGTCACTGTAAGCACTTCACCGATGGGTGAAATCAAACAACTACAGGTCACTGTAAGCACTTCACCGATGGGTAAAATCAAACAACTACAGGTCACTGTAAGCACTTCACTGATGGAATGTAAACAACTACAGGTCACTGTAAGCACTTCACCGATGGGTAAAATCAAACAACTACAGGTCACTGTAAGCACTTCACCGATGGGTAAAATCAAACAACTACAGGTCACTGTAAGCACTTCACCGATGGGTAAAATCAACACTTCACCGATGGCTGAAATCAAACAACTACAGGTCACTGTAAGCACTTCACCGATGGGTAAAATCAAACAACTACAGGTCACTCTAAGCACTTCACCGATGGGTAAAATCAAACAACTACAGGTCACTGTAAGCACTTCACCGATGGGTAAAATCAAACAACTACAGGTCACTCTGAGCACTTCACCGATGGGTAAAATCAAACAACTACAGGTCACTGTAAGCACTTCACCGATGGGTGAAATCAAACAACTACAGGTCACTGTAAGCACTTCATCGATGGGTAAAATCAAACAACTACAGGTCACTGTAAGCACTTCACCGATGGGTAAAATCAAACAACTATAGGTTACTGTAAGCACTTCACCGATGGGTGAAATCAAACAACTACAGGTCACTGTAAGCACTTCACCGATGGGTAAAATCAAACAACTACAGGTCACTGTAAGCACTTCACCGATGGGTAAAATCAAACAACTACAGGTCACTGTAAGCACTTCACCGATGGGTAAAATCAAACAACTACAGGTCACTGTAAGCACTTCACCGATGGGTAAAATCAAACAACTACAGGTCACTGTAAGCACTTCACCGATGGGTAAAATCAAACAACTACAGGTCACTGTAAGCACTTCACCGATGGGTAAAATCAAACAACTACAGGTCACTGTAAGCACTTCACCGATGGGTAAAATCAAACAACTACAGGTCACTGTAAGCACTTCACCGATGGGTAAAATCAAACAACTACAGGTCACTGTAAGCACTTCACCGATGGGTAAAATCAAACAACTACAGGTCACTGTAAGCACTTCACCGATGGGTAAAATCAAACAACTACAGGTCACTGTAAGCACTTCACCGATGGGTGAAATCAAACAACTACAGGTCACTGTAAGCACTTCACCGATGGGTGAAATCAAACAACTACAGGTCACTGTAAGCACTTCACCGATGGGTAAAATCAAACAACTACAGGTCACTGTAAGCACTTCACCGATGGGTAAAATCAAACAACTACAGGTCACTGTAAGCACTTCACCGATGGGTAAAATCAAACAACTACAGGTCACTGTAAGCACTTCACCGATGGGTAAAATCAAACAACTACAGGTCACTGTAAGCACTTCACCGATGGGTAAAATCAAACAACTACAGGTCACTGTAAGCACTTCACCGATGGGTAAAATCAAACAACTACAGGTCACTGTAAGCACTTCACCGATGGGTGAAATCAAACAACTACAGGTCACTGTAAGCACTTCACCGATGGGTGAAATCAAACAACTACAGGTCACTGTAAGCACTTCACCGATGGGTGAAATCAAACAACTACAGGTCACTGTAAGCACTTCACCGATGGGTAAAATCAAACAACTACAGGTCACTGTAAGCACTTCACCGATGGGTAAAATCAAACAACTACAGGTCACTGTAAGCACTTCACCGATGGGTAAAATCAAACAACTACAGGTCACTATAAGCACTTCACTGATGGAATGTAAACAACTACAGGTCACTGTAAGCACTTCACCGATGGGTAAAATTAAACAACTACAGGTCACTGTAAGCACTTCACCGATGGGTAAAATCAAACAACTACAGGTCACTGTAAGCACTTCACCGATGGGTAAAATCAAACAACTACAGGTCACTGTAAGCACTTCACCGATGGGTAAAATCAAACAACTACAGGTCACTGTAAGCACTTCACCGATGGGTAAAATCAAACAACTACAGGTCACTGTAAGCACTTCACCGATGGGTAAAATCAAACAACTACAGGTCACTGTAAGCACTTCACCGATGGGTAAAATCAAACAACTACAGGTCACTGTAAGCACTTCACCGATGGGTAAAATCAACACTTCACCGATGGCTGAAATCAAACAACTACAGGTCACTGTAAGCACTTCACCGATGGGTAAAATCAAACAACTACAGGTCACTCTAAGCACTTCACCGATGGGTAAAATCAAACAACTACAGGTCACTGTAAGCACTTCACCGATGGGTAAAATCAAACAACTACAGGTCACTCTGAGCACTTCACCGATGGGTAAAATCAAACAACTACATGTCACTGTAAGCACTTCACCGATGGGTGAAATCAAACAACTACAGGTCACTGTAAGCACTTCATCGATGGGTAAAATCAAACAACTACAGGTCACTGTAAGCACTTCACCGATGGGTAAAATCAAACAACTACAGGTTACTGTAAGCACTTCACCGATGGGTAAAATCAAACAACTACAGGTCACTGTAAGCACTTCACCGATGGGTAAAATCAAACAACTACAGGTCACTGTAAGCACTTCACCGATGGGTAAAATCAAACAACTACAGGTCACTGTAAGCACTTCACCGATGGGTAAAATCAACACTTCACCGATGGCTGAAATCAAACAACTACAGGTCACTGTAAGCACTTCACCGATGGGTAAAATCAAACAACTACAGGTCACTCTAAGCACTTCACCGATGGGTAAAATCAAACAACTACAGGTCACTGTAAGCACTTCACCGATGGGTAAAATCAAACAACTACAGGTCACTCTGAGCACTTCACCGATGGGTAAAATCAAACAACTACAGGTCACTGTAAGCACTTCACCGATGGGTGAAATCAAACAACTACAGGTCACTGTAAGCACTTCATCGATGGGTAAAATCAAACAACTACAGGTCACTGTAAGCACTTCACCGATGGGTAAAATCAAACAACTATAGGTTACTGTAAGCACTTCACCGATGGGTGAAATCAAACAACTACAGGTCACTGTAAGCACTTCACCGATGGGTAAAATCAAACAACTACAGGTCACTGTAAGCACTTCACCGATGGGTAAAATCAAACAACTACAGGTCACTGTAAGCACTTCACCGATGGGTAAAATCAAACAACTACAGGTCACTGTAAGCACTTCACCGATGGGTAAAATCAAACAACTACAGGTCACTGTAAGCACTTCACCGATGGGTAAAATCAAACAACTACAGGTCACTGTAAGCACTTCACCGATGGGTAAAATCAAACAACTACAGGTCACTGTAAGCACTTCACCGATGGGTAAAATCAAACAACTACAGGTCACTGTAAGCACTTCACCGATGGGTAAAATCAAACAACTACAGGTCACTGTAAGCACTTCACCGATGGGTAAAATCAAACAACTACAGGTCACTGTAAGCACTTCACCGATGGGTAAAATCAAACAACTACAGGTCACTGTAAGCACTTCACCGATGGGTGAAATCAAACAACTACAGGTCACTGTAAGCACTTCACCGATGGGTGAAATCAAACAACTACAGGTCACTGTAAGCACTTCACCGATGGGTAAAATCAAACAACTACAGGTCACTGTAAGCACTTCACCGATGGGTAAAATCAAACAACTACAGGTCACTGTAAGCACTTCACCGATGGGTAAAATCAAACATCTACAGGTCACTGTAAGCACTTCACCGATGGGTAAAATCAAACAACTACAGGTCACTGTAAGCACTTCACCGATGGGTAAAATCAAACAACTACAGGTCACTGTAAGCACTTCACCGATGGGTAAAATCAAACAACTACAGGTCACTGTAAGCACTTCACCGATGGGTGAAATCAAACAACTACAGGTCACTGTAAGCACTTCACCGATGGGTGAAATCAAACAACTACAGGTCACTGTAAGCACTTCACCGATGGGTGAAATCAAACAACTACAGGTCACTGTAAGCACTTCACCGATGGGTAAAATCAAACAACTACAGGTCACTGTAAGCACTTCACCGATGGGTAAAATCAAACAACTACAGGTCACTGTAAGCACTTCACCGATGGGTAAAATCAAACAACTACAGGTCACTATAAGCACTTCACTGATGGAATGTAAACAACTACAGGTCACTGTAAGCACTTCACCGATGGGTAAAATCAAACAACTACAGGTCACTGTAAGCACTTCACCGATGGGTAAAATCAAACAACTACAGGTCACTGTAAGCACTTCACCGATGGGTAAAATCAAACAACTACAGGTCACTGTAAGCACTTCACCGATGGGTAAAATCAAACAACTACAGGTCACTGTAAGCACTTCACCGATGGGTAAAATCAAACAACTACAGGTCACTGTAAGCACTTCACCGATGGGTAAAATCAAACAACTACAGGTCACTGTAAGCACTTCACCGATGGGTAAAATCAAACAACTACAGGTCACTGTAAGCACTTCACCGATGGGTAAAATCAACACTTCACCGATGGCTGAAATCAAACAACTACAGGTCACTGTAAGCACTTCACCGATGGGTAAAATCAAACAACTACAGGTCACTCTAAGCACTTCACCGATGGGTAAAATCAAACAACTACAGGTCACTGTAAGCACTTCACCGATGGGTAAAATCAAACAACTACAGGTCACTCTGAGCACTTCACCGATGGGTAAAATCAAACAACTACAGGTCACTGTAAGCACTTCACCGATGGGTGAAATCAAACAACTACAGGTCACTGTAAGCACTTCATCGATGGGTAAAATCAAACAACTACAGGTCACTGTAAGCACTTCACCGATGGGTAAAATCAAACAACTACAGGTTACTGTAAGCACTTCACCGATGGGTAAAATCAAACAACTACAGGTCACTGTAAGCACTTCACCGATGGGTAAAATCAAACAACTACAGGTCACTGTAAGCACTTCACCGATGGGTAAAATCAAACAACTACAGGTCACTGTAAGCACTTCACCGATGGGTAAAATCAAACAACTACAGGTCACTGTAAGCACTTCACCGATGGGTAAAATCAAACAACTACAGGTCACTGTAAGCACTTCACCGATGGGTAAAATCAAACAACTACAGGTCACTCTAAGCACTTCACCGATGGGTAAAATCAAACAACTACAGGTCACTGTAAGCACTTCACCGATGGGTAAAATCAAACAACTACAGGTCACTGTAAGCACTTCACCGATGGGTGAAATCAAACAACTACAGGTCACTGTAAGCACTTCACCGATGGGTGAAATCAAACAACTACAGGTCACTGTAAGCACTTCACCGATGGGTAAAATCAAACAACTACAGGTCACTGTAAGCACTTCACCGATGGGTAAAATCAAACAACTACAGGTCACTGTAAGCACTTCACCGATGGGTAAAATCAAACAACTACAGGTCACTATAAGCACTTCACTGATGGAATGTAAACAACTACAGGTCACTGTAAGCACTTCACCGATGGGTAAAATCAAACAACTACAGGTCACTGTAAGCACTTCACCGATGGGTAAAATCAAACAACTACAGGTCACTGTAAGCACTTCACCGATGGGTAAAATCAAACAACTACAGGTCACTGTAAGCACTTCACCGATGAGTAAAATCAAACAACTACAGGTCACTGTAAGCACTTCACCGATGGGTAAAATCAAACAACTACAGGTCACTGTAAGCACTTCACCGATGGGTAAAATCAAACAACTACAGGTCACTGTAAGCACTTCACCGATGGGTAAAATCAACACTTCACCGATGGCTGAAATCAAACAACTACAGGTCACTGTAAGCACTTCACCGATGGGTAAAATCAAACAACTACAGGTCACTCTAAGCACTTCACCGATGGGTAAAATCAAACAACTACAGGTCACTGTAAGCACTTCACCGATGGGTAAAATCAAACAACTACAGGTCACTCTGAGCACTTCACCGATGGGTAAAATCAAACAACTACAGGTCACTGTAAGCATTTCACCGATGGGTGAAATCAAACAACTACAGGTCACTGTAAGCACTTCATCGATGGGTAAAATCAAACAACTACAGGTCACTGTAAGCACTTCACCGATGGGTAAAATCAAACAACTACAGGTTACTGTAAGCACTTCACCGATGGGTGAAATCAAACAACTACAGGTCACTGTAAGCACTTCACCGATGGGTAAAATCAAACAACTACAGGTCACTGTAAGCACTTCACCGATGGGTAAAATCAAACAACTACAGGTCACTGTAAGCACTTCACCGATGGGTAAAATCAAACAACTACAGGTCACTGTAAGCACTTCACCGATGGGTAAAATCAAACAACTACAGGTCACTGTAAGCACTTCACCGATGGGTAAAATCAAACAACTACAGGTCACTGTAAGCACTTCACCGATGGGTGAAATCAAACAACTACAGGTCACTGTAAGCACTTCACCGATGGGTGAAATCAAACAACTACAGGTCACTGTAAGCACTTCACCGATGGGTAAAATCAAACAACTACAGGTCACTGTAAGCACTTCACCGATTGGTAAAATCAAACAACTACAGGTCACTGTAAGCACTTCACCGATGGGTAAAATCAAACAACTACAGGTCACTGTAAGCACTTCACTGATGGAATGTAAACAACTACAGGTCACTGTAAGCACTTCACCGATGGGTAAAATCAAACAACTACAGGTCACTGTAAGCACTTCACCGATGGGTAAAATCAAACAACTACAGGTCACTGTAAGCACTTCACCGATGGGTAAAATCAACACTTCACCGATGGCTGAAATCAAACAACTACAGGTCACTGTAAGCACTTCACCGATGGGTAAAATCAAACAACTACAGGTCACTCTAAGCACTTCACCGATGGGTAAAATCAAACAACTACAGGTCACTGTAAGCACTTCACCGATGGGTAAAATCAAACAACTACAGGTCACTCTGAGCACTTCACCGATGGGTAAAATCAAACAACTACAGGTCACTGTAAGCACTTCACCGATGGGTGAAATCAAACAACTACAGGTCACTGTAAGCACTTCATCGATGGGTAAAATCAAACAACTACAGGTCACTGTAAGCACTTCACCGATGGGTAAAATCAAACAACTATAGGTTACTGTAAGCACTTCACCGATGGGTGAAATCAAACAACTACAGGTCACTGTAAGCACTTCACCGATGGGTAAAATCAAACAACTACAGGTCACTGTAAGCACTTCACCGATGGGTAAAATCAAACAACTACAGGTCACTGTAAGCACTTCACCGATGGGTAAAATCAAACAACTACAGGTCACTGTAAGCACTTCACCGATGGGTAAAATCAAACAACTACAGGTCACTGTAAGCACTTCACCGATGGGTAAAATCAAACAACTACAGGTCACTGTAAGCACTTCACCGATGGGTAAAATCAAACAACTACAGGTCACTGTAAGCACTTCACCGATGGGTAAAATCAAACAACTACAGGTCACTGTAAGCACTTCACCGATGGGTAAAATCAAACAACTACAGGTCACTGTAAGCACTTCACCGATGGGTAAAATCAAACAACTACAGGTCACTGTAAGCACTTCACCGATGGGTAAAATCAAACAACTACAGGTCACTGTAAGCACTTCACCGATGGGTGAAATCAAACAACTACAGGTCACTGTAAGCACTTCACCGATGGGTGAAATCAAACAACTACAGGTCACTGTAAGCACTTCACCGATGGGTAAAATCAAACAACTACAGGTCACTGTAAGCACTTCACCGATGGGTAAAATCAAACAACTACAGGTCACTGTAAGCACTTCACCGATGGGTAAAATCAAACAACTACAGGTCACTGTAAGCACTTCACCGATGGGTAAAATCAAACAACTACAGGTCACTGTAAGCACTTCACCGATGGGTAAAATCAAACAACTACAGGTCACTGTAAGCACTTCACCGATGGGTAAAATCAAACAACTACAGGTCACTGTAAGCACTTCACCGATGGGTGAAATCAAACAACTACAGGTCACTGTAAGCACTTCACCGATGGGTGAAATCAAACAACTACAGGTCACTGTAAGCACTTCACCGATGGGTGAAATCAAACAACTACAGGTCACTGTAAGCACTTCACCGATGGGTAAAATCAAACAACTACAGGTCACTGTAAGCACTTCACCGATGGGTAAAATCAAACAACTACAGGTCACTGTAAGCACTTCACCGATGGGTAAAATCAAACAACTACAGGTCACTATAAGCACTTCACTGATGGAATGTAAACAACTACAGGTCACTGTAAGCACTTCACCGATGGGTAAAATCAAACAACTACAGGTCACTGTAAGCACTTCACCGATGGGTAAAATCAAACAACTACAGGTCACTGTAAGCACTTCACCGATGGGTAAAATCAAACAACTACAGGTCACTGTAAGCACTTCACCGATGGGTAAAATCAAACAACTACAGGTCACTCTAAGCACTTCACCGATGGGTAAAATCAAACAACTACAGGTCACTGTAAGCACTTCACCGATGGGTAAAATCAAACAACTACAGGTCACTGTAAGCACTTCACCGATGGGTGAAATCAAACAACTACAGGTCACTGTAAGCACTTCACCGATGGGTGAAATCAAACAACTACAGGTCACTGTAAGCACTTCACCGATGGGTAAAATCAAACAACTACAGGTCACTGTAAGCACTTCACCGATGGGTAAAATCAAACAACTACAGGTCACTGTAAGCACTTCACCGATGGGTAAAATCAAACAACTACAGGTCACTATAAGCACTTCACTGATGGAATGTAAACAACTACAGGTCACTGTAAGCACTTCACCGATGGGTAAAATCAAACAACTACAGGTCACTGTAAGCACTTCACCGATGGGTAAAATCAAACAACTACAGGTCACTGTAAGCACTTCACCGATGGGTAAAATCAAACAACTACAGGTCACTGTAAGCACTTCACCGATGAGTAAAATCAAACAACTACAGGTCACTGTAAGCACTTCACCGATGGGTAAAATCAAACAACTACAGGTCACTGTAAGCACTTCACCGATGGGTAAAATCAAACAACTACAGGTCACTGTAAGCACTTCACCGATGGGTAAAATCAACACTTCACCGATGGCTGAAATCAAACAACTACAGGTCACTGTAAGCACTTCACCGATGGGTAAAATCAAACAACTACAGGTCACTCTAAGCACTTCACCGATGGGTAAAATCAAACAACTACAGGTCACTGTAAGCACTTCACCGATGGGTAAAATCAAACAACTACAGGTCACTCTGAGCACTTCACCGATGGGTAAAATCAAACAACTACAGGTCACTGTAAGCATTTCACCGATGGGTGAAATCAAACAACTACAGGTCACTGTAAGCACTTCATCGATGGGTAAAATCAAACAACTACAGGTCACTGTAAGCACTTCACCGATGGGTAAAATCAAACAACTACAGGTTACTGTAAGCACTTCACCGATGGGTGAAATCAAACAACTACAGGTCACTGTAAGCACTTCACCGATGGGTAAAATCAAACAACTACAGGTCACTGTAAGCACTTCACCGATGGGTAAAATCAAACAACTACAGGTCACTGTAAGCACTTCACCGATGGGTAAAATCAAACAACTACAGGTCACTGTAAGCACTTCACCGATGGGTAAAATCAAACAACTACAGGTCACTGTAAGCACTTCACCGATGGGTAAAATCAAACAACTACAGGTCACTGTAAGCACTTCACCGATGGGTAAAATCAAACAACTACAGGTCACTGTAAGCACTTCACCGATGGGTAAAATCAAACAACTACAGGTCACTGTAAGCACTTCACCGATGGGTGAAATCAAACAACTACAGGTCACTGTAAGCACTTTACCGATGGGTGAAATCAAACAACTACAGGTCACTGTAAGCACTTCACCGATGGGTAAAATCAAACAACTACAGGTCACTGTAAGCACTTCACCGATGGGTAAAATCAAACAACTACAGGTCACTGTAAGCACTTCACCGATGGGTAAAATCAAACAACTACAGGTCACTGTAAGCACTTCACCGATGGAATGTAAACAACTACAGGTCACTGTAAGCACTTCACCGATGGGTAAAATCAAACAACTACAGGTCACTGTAAGCACTTCACCGATGGGTAAAATCAAACAACTACAGGTCACTGTAAGCACTTCACCGATGGGTAAAATCAAACAACTACAGGTCACTGTAAGCACTTCACCGATGGGTAAAATCAAACAACTACAGGTCACTGTAAGCACTTCACCGATGGGTAAAATCAAACAACTACAGGTCACTGTAAGCACTTCACCGATGGGTAAAATCAAACAACTACAGGTCACTGTAAGCACTTCACCGATGGGTAAAATCAACACTTCACCGATGGCTGAAATCAAACAACTACAGGTCACTGTAAGCACTTCACCGATGGGTAAAATCAAACTACAGGTCACTGTAAGCACTTCACCGATGGGTAAAATCAAACAACTACAGGTCACTGTAAGCACTTCACCGATGGGTGAAATCAAACAACTACAGGTCACTGTAAGCACTTCACCGATGGGTAAAATCAAACAACTACAGGTCACTCTAAGCACTTCACCGATGGGTAAAATCAAACAACTACAGGTCACTGTAAGCACTTCACCGATGGGTAAAATCAAACAACTACAGGTCACTGTAAGCACTTCACCGATGGGTGAAATCAAACAACTACAGGTCACTGTAAGCACTTCATCGATGGGTAAAATCAAACAACTACAGGTCACTGTAAGCACTTCACCGATGGGTAAAATCAAACAACTACAGGTTACTGTAAGCACTTCACCGATGGGTGAAATCAAACAACTACAGGTCACTGTAAGCACTTCACCGATGGGTAAAATCAAACAACTACAGGTCACTGTAAGCACTTCACCGATGGGTAAAATCAAACAACTACAGGTCACTGTAAGCACTTCACCGATGGGTAAAATCAAACAACTACAGGTCACTGTAAACACTTCACCGATGGGTAAAATCAAACAACTACAGGTCACTGTAAGCACTTCATCGATGGGTAAAATCAAACAACTACAGGTCACTGTAAGCACTTCACCGATGGGTAAAATCAAACAACTACAGGTTACTGTAAGCACTTCACCGATGGGTGAAATCAAACAACTACAGGTCACTCTAAGCACTTCACCGATGGGTGAAATCAAACAACCACAGGTCACTGTAAGCACTTCATCGATGGGTAAAATCAAACAACTACAGGTCACTGTAAGCACTTCACCGATGGGTAAAATCAAACAACTACAGGTCACTGTAAGCACTTCACTGATGGAATGTAAACAACTACAGGTCACTGTAAGCACTTCATCGATGGGTAAAATCAAACAACTACAGGTCACTGTAAGCACTTCACCGATGGGTAAAATCAAACAACTACAGGTCACTGTAAGCACTTCACCGATGGGTAAAATCAAACAACTACAGGTCACTGTAAGCACTTCACCGATGGGTAAAATCAAACAACTACAGGTCACTGTAAGCACTTCACCGATGGGTAAAATCAACACTTCACCGATGGCTGAAATCAAACAACTACAGGTCACTGTAAGCACTTCACCGATGGGTAAAATCAAACTACAGGTCACTGTAAGCACTTCACCGATGGGTAAAATCAAACAACTACAGGTCACTGTAAGCACTTCACCGATGGGTGAAATCAAACAACTACAGGTCACTGTAAGCACTTCACCGATGGGTAAAATCAAACAACTACAGGTCACTGCAAGCACTTCAGCGATGGGTAAAATCAAACAACTACAGGTCACTGTAAGCACTTCACCGATGGGTAAAATCAAACAACTACAGGTCACTCTAAGCACTTCACCGATGGGTAAAATCAAACAACTACAGGTCACTGTAAGCACTTCACCGATGGGTAAAATCAAACAACTACAGGTCACTCTGAGCACTTCACCGATGGGTAAAATCAAACAACTACAGGTCACTGTAAGCACTTCACCGATGGGTAAAATCAAACAACTACAGGTCACTGTAAGCACTTCACCGATGGGTGAAATCAAACAACTACAGGTCACTGTAAGCACTTCATCGTTGGGTAAAATCAAACAACTACAGGTCACTGTAAGCACTTCACCGATGGGTAAAATCAAACAACTACAGGTTACTGTAAGCACTTCACCGATGGGTGAAATCAAACAACTACAGGTCACTGTAAGCACTTCACCGATGGGTAAAATCAAACAACTACAGGTCACTGTAAGCACTTCACCGATGGGTAAAATCAAACAACTACAGGTCACTGTAAGCACTTCACCGATGGGTAAAATCAAACAACTACAGGTCACTGTAAGCACTTCACCGATGGGTAAAATCAAACAACTACAGGTCACTGTAAGCACTTCACCGATTGGTAAAATCAAACAACTACAGGTCACTGTAAGCACTTCACCGATGGGTAAAATCAAACAACTACAGGTCACTGTAAGCACTTCACCGATGGGTAAAATCAACACTTCACCGATGGCTGAAATCAAACAACTACAGGTCACTGTAAGCACTTCACCGATGGGTAAAATCAAACTACAGGTCACTGTAAGCACTTCACCGATGGGTAAAATCAAACAACTACAGGTCACTGTAAGCACTTCACCGATGGGTGAAATCAAACAACTACAGGTCACTGTAAGCACTTCACCGATGGGTAAAATCAAACAACTACAGGTCACTCTAAGCACTTCACCGATGGGTAAAATCAAACAACTACAGGTCACTGTAAGCACTTCATCGATGGGTAAAATCAAACAACTACAGGTCACTCTGAGCACTTCACCGATGGGTAAAATCAAACAACTACAGGTCACTGTAAGCACTTCACCGATGGGTAAAATCAAACAACTACAGGTCACTGTAAGCACTTCACCGATGGGTGAAATCAAACAACTACAGGTCACTGTAAGCACTTCATCGATGGGTAAAATCAAACAACTACAGGTCACTGTAAGCACTTCACCGATGGGTAAAATCAAACAACTACAGGTTACTGTAAGCACTTCACCGATGGGTGAAATCAAACAACTACAGGTCACTGTAAGCACTTCACCGATGGGTAAAATCAAACAACTACAGGTCACTGTAAGCACTTCACCGATGGGTAAAATCAAACAACTACAGGTCACTGTAAGCACTTCACCGATGGGTAAAATCAAACAACTACAGGTCACTGTAAACACTTCACCGATGGGTAAAATCAAACAACTACAGGTCACTGTAAGCACTTCACCGATGGGTAAAATCAAACAACTACAGGTCACTGTAAGCACTTCACCGATGGGTAAAATCAAACAACTACAGGTCACTGTAAGCACTTCACCGATGGGTAAAATCAAACAACTACAGGTCACTGTAAGCACTTCACCGATGGGTGAAATCAAACAACTACAGGTCACTGTAAGCACTTCACCGATGGGTAAAATCAAACAACTACAGGTCACTGTAAGCACTTCACCGATGGGTAAAATCAAACAACTACAGGTCACTGTAAGCACTTCACCGATGGGTAAAATCAAACAACTACAGGTCACTGTAAGCACTTCACCGATGGGTAAAATCAAACAACTACAGGTCACTGTAAGCACTTCACCGATGGGTAAAATCAAACAACTACAGGTCACTGTAAGCACTTCACCGATGGGTGAAATCAAACAACTACAGGTCACTGTAAGCACTTTACCGATGGGTGAAATCAAACAACTACAGGTCACTGTAAGCACTTCACCGATGGGTAAAATCAAACAACTACAGGTCACTGTAAGCACTTCACCGATGGGTAAAATCAAACAACTACAGGTCACTCTGAGCACTTCACCGATGGGTAAAATCAAACAACTACAGGTCACTGTAAGCACTTCACCGATGGGTAAAATCAAACAACTACAGGTCACTGTAAGCACTTCACCGATGGGTGAAATCAAACAACTACAGGTCACTGTAAGCACTTCATCGATGGGTAAAATCAAACAACTACAGGTCACTGTAAGCACTTCACCGATGGGTAAAATCAAACAACTACAGGTTACTGTAAGCACTTCACCGATGGGTGAAATCAAACAACTACAGGTCACTCTAAGCACTTCACCGATGGGTGAAATCAAACAACTACAGGTCACTGTAAGCACTTCATCGATGGGTAAAATCAAACAACTACAGGTCACTGTAAGCACTTCACCGATGGGTAAAATCAAACAACTACAGGTCACTGTAAGCACTTCACTGATGGAATGTAAACAACTACAGGTCACTGTAAGCACTTCACCGATGGGTAAAATCAAACAACTACAGGTCACTGTAAGCACTTCACCGATGGGTAAAATCAAACAACTACAGGTCACTGTAAGCACTTCACCGATGGGTAAAATCAAACAACTACAGGTCACTGTAAGCACTTCACCGATGGGTAAAATCAAACAACTACAGGTCACTGTAAGCACTTCACCGATGGGTAAAATCAACACTTCACCGATGGCTGAAATCAAACAACTACAGGTCACTGTAAGCACTTCACCGATGGGTAAAATCAAACTACAGGTCACTGTAAGCACTTCACCGATGGGTAAAATCAAACAACTACAGGTCACTGTAAGCACTTCTTCGATGGGTGAAATCAAACAACTACAGGTCACTGTAAGCACTTCACCGATGGGTAAAATCAAACAACTACAGGTCACTGCAAGCACTTCAGCGATGGGTAAAATCAAACAACTACAGGTCACTGTAAGCACTTCACCGATGGGTAAAATCAAACAACTACAGGTCACTGTAAGCACTTCACCGATGGGTAAAATCAAACAACTACAGGTCACTGTAAGCACTTCACCGATGGGTAAAATCAAACAACTACAGGTCACTCTGAGCACTTCACTGATGGGTAAAATCAAACAACTACAGGTCACTGTAAGCACTTCACCGATGGGTAAAATCAAACAACTACAGGTCACTGTAAGCACTTCACCGATGGGTGAAATCAAACAACTACAGGTCACTGTAAGCACTTCATCGATGGGTAAAATCAAACAACTACAGGTCACTGTAAGCACTTCACCGATGGGTGAAATCAAACAACTACAGGTTACTGTAAGCACTTCACCGATGGGTGAAATCAAACAACTACAGGTCACTGTAAGCACTTCACCGATGGGTAAAATCAAACAACTACAGGTCACTGTAAGCACTTCACCGATGGGTAAAATCAAACAACTACAGGTCACTGTAAGCACTTCACCGATGGGTAAAATCAAACAACTACAGGTCACTGTAAGCACTTCACCGATGGGTAAAATCATACAACTACAGGTCACTGTAAGCACTTCACCGATGGGTAAAATCAAACAACTACAGGCCACTGTAAGCACTTCACCGATGGGTAAAATCAAACAACTACAGGTCACTCTGAGCACTTCACCGATGGGTAAAATCAAACAACTACAGGTCACTGTAAGCACTTCACCGATGGGTAAAATCAAACAACTACAGGTCACTGTAAGCACTTCACCGATGGGTGAAATCAAACAACTACAGGTCACTGTAAGCACTTCATCGATGGGTAAAATCAAACAACTACAGGTCACTGTAAGCACTTCACCGATGGGTGAAATCAAACAACTACAGGTTACTGTAAGCACTTCACCGATGGGTGAAATCAAACAACTACAGGTCACTGTAAGCACTTCACCGATGGGTAAAATCAAACAACTACAGGTCACTGTAAGCACTTCACCGATGGGTAAAATCAAACAACTACAGGTCACTGTAAGCACTTCACCGATGGGTAAAATCAAACAACTACAGGTCACTGTAAGCACTTCACCGATGGGTAAAATCAAACAACTACAGGTCACTGTAAGCACTTCACCGATGGGTAAAATCAAACAACTACAGGTCACTGTAAGCACTTCACCGATGGGTAAAATCAAACAACTACAGGTCACTGTAAGCACTTCACCGATGGGTAAAATCAAACAACTACAGGTCACTGTAAGCACTTCACCGATGGGTGAAATCAAACAACTACAGGTCACTGTAAGCACTTTACCGATGGGTGAAATCAAACAACTACAGGTCACTGTAAGCACTTCACCGATGGGTAAAATCAAACAACTACAGGTCACTGTAAGCACTTCACCGATGGGTAAAATCAAACAACTACAGGTCACTGTAAGCACTTCACCGATGGGTAACATCTTCATCTGATTAGATAATCTTAAAACATCTATTTGAAGTGTGTCCAAATACCATGAATGACTTTTTTTTTATACGACCACAAACACATTTGCTGTCGTATATTGGTATCACGTGGTGGTCGTCGTCCGAAGACATTTGGTTTCCTGACAATTACTTAAGTATAAGAAAATAGAAATCTATGAAATTTAAACACAAGGTTTATAACAATAAAAGGAATAAGGGGCCCAAATAGGCATTTTTTTCTAGTTTTGAGACAATAACTTGTAAAATGTTGCATGGATCTCTCTGAAATTAAACGACAAGTTTCCATACCACAAAGAGATGGTTAGGATTGGTTTTTGGGGGTTATGGCTAAAACCGTTTAGGAATTAGGAGCAACAAAGGGGAAAAACAAGGGTTTCCTGGTTAATGGTCAATTATTTTAGTACAATATAATTTTAACAGCAAAGTGGATTGCACAAAAGAAAAAATATTGAAAATATAAATTCAAATCATAAAATCAATTCTAAGGTCTTTGGCTACAGTTATTTTGTGTCAGAAACCTATTTTGTGGAATATTTAATTACAATCCAAATTGAGACCTGTATCAAGCACGAAAAATGTGTCCATTTTTGCCTCGACTGTTCAGGGTTTGACCTCTGCGGTCGTACCCAGCTGTGCTCAGTGAAGCAATTTATTCATAATTGCTATACATAATGATCTTTTGTATAGCCCTCTTGACATTTCGTTTGCCTAAAAAATGAATACATTTAGCTGAGTACAGAATTACAGAACTCCGACTCACATTCAGAAGTAGGAAGATTTCAACATTCTAAAGACGACCTTGGTGGCTTAGTGATCGAGGTAGTAAAACTAATGTATTACTATCCTGTCAACACTGAAGTTGAATTCGAAACCTGTTCATTACATGTGCGCTCGACTCCAATATTAATTGAATAGGATAGTCAGTTTTACTACCGAAAAGCGTCTGTTCTTTCTAGGCACTCCAGCTTCCTCCACAACAAAATTTGACCGCCACGAAATTGCACAACATTGCTGAAGTTTAGCCATTCGCATCTCGTTGGTTGGTTGGTGGGATAATCAGACTTTGAAAAAAAGATATGAACCCAAATGATGTTGGTGGCCAAGTTTGGTCAATGTCCCAGTAGTTTCAGATGAACAGAAGTTTACGAATGATGATGAGGTCAGAGGACTAGCCAGAACAACCATGGCCGAAGTGGTAGTGTGACCGAAACATCATGCATTGCTTACTTTATATCCCCTCTCGGTTTTTTTAGGGTTTTATTTGTTTATTTATTTGTTAATTTGTTTGGCCTTCTTGATTGCATACTCAAGTGAAGGTATAAATGAATGTTTTAAATTTTCAATTACTAGTACACAATGATATATTTCCTACTTGTCTATGATAAACAACTAAGTAGCAGGTTAGTGCTCGTATGCTGGTGTTTACTTTGCCTCTATTTGGTCTTTGATATTTCAGTTATTCTATCACTGACAGAGCGTTGGTATTGAGTGGACAAATAAGACTAGACTGGGATCCAGTATCATCATATTTTGGTGATATACATGTTGATCATTGTCGCTAAACTCGGATTTACGCGCATAATTAGCTTTTAAGTATTGCGTGTCTGATAAATTTAATTTTGTCTCGGAAATTATCACTAGAGTACGGAATCATTGGAAAATTAATAGATGTTGGACCCCTACGCCGACAAGTGCTTGAAGATGTGGATAACGTGCTTCATGAAATGACTTGGACAGGATTGAAACCACATCTGAACATCATGTATGATACTATTGGATATTTTGATTGACTACGGGTAGCTTTTGGGCATATAGATAGTGACAATTGCAACAAAAGTGAACCAGAGACATCAGATACCAAGACACAGATAAAAACTTTATTACATCTCAACATGAGGATGAAAGGCTACAAGAAATCAAAGATTTGATCAATCAAATTCATGCCAGATTGGATTCGAAAGACCAAAAATTGGACTAAGAACCATGGAACCATCAACAACCTACACAACATAGCCATGTCAACTGCCGAGTCAGTTCACATTGGCAGCAGCCAAATCCATTATCACCATGGAAACAAAAACCATAGTTAAGACAACAGCAACAACAATGTAGGTGTAATACCACCAAATCATAGTACATCGCATCCGGTTGCATACGAAATTGGGTTGAAAATAGAGACAGTTGTATGAAATTAATCCTACATTTCATTGCAGGTAAAAACAAATCTGGTTCAAAGAAATATATCTTTGGGTTTTCAAAGTACCATTATTTTTTTATTTATTGAGTGTATCGAATATTTATGAAACTTGAAGTTACATGGTTATTATAACTTGACTGTCCCTTTGGTATCTTTCGTCCTTCTTTTGTACGCAGGTAAAAACAAAGAGGTGAACATTTATTGGTTGACTTCCAGTGACGGTTATTTTCTAATATTCAATGCAATGTTATGTGAAATTGTCTATAATACTGGACAGGTTAAAAACTTTACTCATGCCAAATATTTTTTTATTTGAAAAAAAAAGATAAATTCTGCACAATTCTACAAAAGACTCATCATTGACGCTCGAATCAAAAAATGTTTAAAAGACCAAATAAAGTACGAAAAGTTAGTGATCTAAAGACATCACAGGGACTCTTTAGCCAGCCAACAGAAGTAAAATATGCATATGTAGGAAATATAAACATCAGCATTATGAGATACCAGGTTCAACCGTCAGCCAGTATTTCTTTGAACAACACACACACACACACACACACACACACACACACACATCACATTTAATGGAGATTGAAACCTTTCCTGAGATAGAGTGGGCAGCAACTTCCATACCTGGGTCATACTAAGATTTACATACAGATACCAGATTAACATCAATATTACCCATGTTTATTTCTAGTTATACCAGACAGTAGATAAAACAAACCGCTGGCTTTAGGTGCCAACACACTTTCAATCATTATAGATACACTACAGGGTAGTATATGAGGTAAACTTAAACAGTAAAGAAGCTTGACTACACCATGACACTTAGATGTATTAAACTCAGAGAAAAGCTAACGAAGAATAGCAACCGTCTTGGAGTTATCAGTTGAGAGATCAAGTCTATAACAGTACCACTACAATTATATATCACAGTAATCGGACACCTAGACAACGAAATACCGTACCAAGATTCGCCAGCTATATTACAGTTATCACAACTTATCAAAAGTTACACCTATCTAGACATTGAACTAACGCTTATCAGCTAACGACACCGAAATTATTAGTTTATATATGTTAATAAATTTGATATTATATTGCAGGGTTTCTTCTGACGACTTATTAAAACTACACAAAACCCTACATTAGTCAACTATGCATTTACGATCTGAATAGTGCGACTATTTTTTTGCCGTCTTAATTTTTTTTTATAAAGATCAAACTTGCTGGATGACCATTTTAGCAACAAAGTGAGGCTGTCACTGACTGATTCTATCTTAAGATACTCATATCATTCATGACAGTCTAAAACAATTTGATTGTGTTAACAAAAAAAATTAGGATGAAGTGTAATTTCAATCATAATATGTGATTTGTTTTAATAATGGGTAACAAGTTTGATAAAAATTACCTAAATTCTACATTTGCAAAATTGACAAAATTGACAAGAATATTGAAACAGTGCCAAATATAAACCAAATTAAAGTATAACTATCAGTTAATAAATTAATATTCTTTTTATCTTTTATCTTCATAGATATGAAACAGAAGTATAATAGAATCGACTTTCAATGTTTAACACGAATGACAATTTTCTCTAAAGTATTTTATGTTTGTTGTAAATATCTTCTCATATACCTGTATTTAAATATCATTCAATTTAAATTGAAACGCTAGACGATTAACAACTACTGCTGGTTTGTTGAATATAATCCACTATAAGATCTATTTATAATCAAAAACTATTTAAAAATTGTTAACGCCATCTTGTTTGGGAAAGAAATCCACATAGTTTGATATAAACAAGGTGTCGACGAGACACCATTTGGATTTCAATTTGGATAAAAATATGCGTGCTTAATATCTGGATTTTTTTCTATCAATTCAAGTGATTTGAATCTTACTACATTGACATATTATGAAAGACAACCGTTGTTTAAATCAATAATGGAATGTTTAGAACAAATTGTTAGTCAGGATGACATAGATCTGTATAATATTATATTTAAATATATACTACCTTTACCTATTGTCCACGAATCAACAAACATTAGCAATATTAATAATGATATTCCGGAAACATTAATAAAGACAGAATATCCAGAAATTGAAAATATTTTGTGGGCCGGTAGTAAAAGGGAAGGATTTACAATTCCAATTACAGCCAACCAACCAAACAATTATGCTATTCTGATGTCCGACTTTGACTTAATTGCAGTTCTTTCAGGTCTTATTGCCGTAGATGAAAATGCTTTAATAACCGAACTTCAACATGATGAGATTTTTCAAGTAAAAGTTGCGTCTCATCCTGGTTTTGTAAAACTGTTTTCAGTCGCTGATCAAAAATTATTTAGCGTGCGATTTGATTCGGATTGCTCCGGGAAAGTGAATTTGATGCGCAATGACGATTGCAAGTCTACAATAAATATTCCGGTGAATGAAATTATCGTTGAAAAAGTTGGACATTTCACAAGTGTCACAGAAAAATCTGCCCATGGTCCAGCATTGTGCTTTAAAATAAAAACCGAACATCCGGCAGTGGCTAAAACGACAGTAATCGGAGGTACCGAAGTTGATGTTGTTTTAGCCGTAAGAATGAGTTCGTGGCCTCAAGCGGCAAATAACTGGCATGTAAGACATAGAAGCTGTAACTGGCCATCCAAGGATTTGATCAGCAAAATAATGTGCTCCGCAATTCATTTAGTTCCTGTCGGTCATTCTAAAAGTGACAATTCAGAAAACGAATGGAGATACTCATTTGCAATACCAGAGCGATTACTTGCGCAAAGTCTTAGCGTGTTTCAAAGAGCATGTTATGTAATGGCAAAAATTTTGCTAAAGGCTGCATTTGCAGGCGACAGAGGTTTATCTCTATATCTTTTAAAAACAACTATGTTTTGGTTATGCGAGGAAATACCAGGCGTTTACTGGACAGATGACAGAATGGGATATTTTGTCTTGAAGCTTCTTTATCGTCTGCAGTGTAGTCTTCGCATACAAGACTTAAGACACTACTTCATACCAGCAAACAATATGGTCGATCATATCTCACCAACAATTCTACAAAATGTCGTTGAAAGATTAGCAGTGTGTATAAAAGACCCTTTGAAATTTCTATTCAGTTTTACAGAGGCTCATAAATATTTTGGTTTTTATGTACATCCTTCAAAAGAAATCTTTAACCCATTGATTGAATTAAGTAAATCACAGTCGGATAAATCTCTAAAGGATACGGAAATGATTAATTCGGCAATCCGTAAATTATTGTGGGAATTTGTAGGTCTGTATTCGTCATGGCTGAAAAGAAACATAGCGCCACCTGGTGTTTTCACACGTTCATTTGCTGAACTGAAATTCAGGCTTCTTTTGGGAATCGCAAAAGATATTCAAAATATAGACAAAGCAAATACAATTGATATTATTGTTACGTCGATTGCAAACGAAATAGAAACTCACAATGTAGATAATGCTCCCGAATTTGTGTCTTACGCAAAATCGTTTTTAAAGGCATCATAATAACAATACAAATGTGTTTCTAGTTGTAGTTTGACTTGCTTATCCAAATTTATAAATAATCGACAAAAAGATTATGGAAATCTCTTAAAGTATCAAATTGTAATAAAAAAATTAACTAGTATTTGAAGCCTATTTATTATCAAGGGTAGTCGGGAACTTCTGCACGTCAAACTCAAGACTCTAAAGTAATGAGAATTTATCAGCATGCTATCACGTATGCTTATCATACACCAGGGGGTAAGTTGATTTGCAACTTTAAAAGTCGTAAGGCCTGCTTTATACTTCACTGTAAATTTGAGCATGTATGAAATATCCCAGCATGTTCCGCGATAAACATCCAGCTTTGTAACATACGAAAAATTAAAACCACATGTATACATTATATGTCTGCATGGACAGACAAGCTTTGATATTAATGTTCCCATTCTAAAAGACAATAACAATCAAAACCAAGGAGTAAACAAAGACTCACAAAACCAAAGGACATTTTCATCAACAGTTATAAATAATAATTAAGAAACAACACGAACTCCACTAAAACAGGGAGTGAAATCAGGTGCTCCGGAAGGGTAAGCATTTCCTGCACCGTATACGGAATACGTCGTGTTATTCAGTCGTCTTTGTTCGGTAATGATGGAAGGTTATTATGACTGAGGAAGAATATCAGATATGATTTCTGACACACTTTTGTCAAAATGGCCAATTAGCTTATGATGGCGACTGTAAAATTTCTTGAGTGGTGACCATAATTTGATTGATTCATAGCCCTGTCTTAGCAAATTTTGAGAAAGTTGTATGATTTTCAAACATTAATTCCTCTTCAGCGACACCCAGTAGCCTCAGAGTGATCGAAAAAACATGACGGTGGATATTGAATTGATTGCGACTGTAGCAGAACAATGGGTTTCTGCAGTGAATGATTTTGCAGGTGAATTTGATAAACATATTTTAGGATTCACATGTGTACTAGGAAATGCTTGCTAATTTGTTAACACCTGATTATGATAATACATGTAAAGATGTTTGTGACGTTTCCTTTTTTAACGCACCTAGCCAGAATGACCAAGTGAGCTTTTCTCATCACTTGGTGTCGTCCGTTCGTCGTTCGTCTTCCGTCGTTCGTTATTCTCCTCTGAAACAACTGGGTCAAATTTAACCAAACTTGGCAACACTCATCATCATGGTTTCTAGTTTAAAAAATGTGTCCGATGACCCCGCCTTTCAACCATCATGGCCAACAGGATTAAAGATAGAACATAGGGGGAAAATGCAGTTTTTGGTTAATATCTTTGAAACTAAAGCAATTAGGGCCTATCTGATTGGTTACAAACATGTTCATCAGATTAAGATTTATCTGTCCTGAAATTTTTACACGAATCCGACAACCCATTGTTGGATTGCTTCCCCTGAGTTAGTAATTTTATGGGTATTTTGCAGTTTTTTTGTTAATATCTTAGATATCATTATAATATCTAATATCCAATACTACTAACTATGATTTTAACCTTATTTTACATGATTTCCAAAGCATCAGTAAATACAGGTAAACGACACAGCCTCTAGTCAATTGTATTTTTGTTCTTTTTCCTTGTGTGTCCCACATTCGTTTACCCATGTTCATGATCTTGCGTCTTTTGATACTACTTTTGAAAACACATGATCTACACAAGTATCTTCTTTTAATGTTTGACTGAGTGTGTGTGTATGTATAGTTTATGTGTCTATTAGGGAAAAAAAAAACCATCTGTTTTTGAAAACCCTAAGGCTAGATCAATGACAATAAATTAATTAATTTCTCAAACGGGTAAACGATTGCTAAGATTGAAACTATGTAAACAAAATATCAATTACATACATTTTTGTTTGTTTTACATCAGAAAAGAGGGGTTATCTCGCACAAAACATCTAAAATACGTTTAGGTGTTTCACATCCAATCTTTTAAGGTAATATTCTTTATAAAACACAAACATGTCAGTATTCACCTCAGAAGCTAACAAACCTTTAAATATACTTATTAAGAAGGGACATAGTTACGATACGGTTGTCAGGTAATTAAAGATTGCATATTTTGGCGTTAATATTGATTCACTTATAGGGTCTTTGCATCGGAACTAAACTCATTTATTTAAAAAAAAACCCAGTTGTTGGCATGACACGGGTTATGTTCTTCTCATATATGTTATCACTGAACTAGTAGAGATTTGTTTATGGGCCAGCTGAAGGACGCCTCCGGGTGCGGGAACTTTTCGCTACATTGAAGACCTGTTGGTGACCTTCTGCTGTTGTTTTTTTCTACGGTCGGGTTGTTGTCTCTTTGACACATTTCCCATTTCCATTCTCAATTTTATAATGGTATGATACTAAATCGCTAACGGGAGGGATTGTGACTGATATTCATATGATGAAGACATAATCTTTCAATCAGTTTAATTGAGTTCTGGAGCTGGCATGTCAGTTAACTGCCAGTAGTCTGTTGTTATGTATGTATTATTATCCTTTGTTACATCTTCTGACAAGACTTGGACTCCTCTTGAACTGAATTTTAAAGTGCGTATTGTTATGTCTATTAGTTGTTATATTTGCAGCTGTAGTATTGTTAATGATTAACATGAATTGCAAAATGACTGTTTTTGCTTTTAACCACGAGACATGATTTTAAGGGCCTATAGTAGTAACAACTCGATGACAATATGTTTCCAATGGCCATCTTCTTTAAATTAAAAAAAAAAAACTTCTACAAAGAAACTTTTCTGTTTATTTTCCTGATGATAATTTTGACATTTTAAATTTCACTTCATGAAGAAAATCTGATGGAGGCATATATGTCAGTGTGTTTCGTTTGGTAGTATATTACCTTAGCCGTATTTGGCACAACTTTTAGGAATTTTGGGTCCTCAATGCTCTTCAACTTTGTATTTGTTTGGCTTTTTAACTATTTTGATCTGAGCGTCACTGATGAGTCTTATGTAGACGAAACGCGCGTGTGGCGTATACAATTATAATCCTGGTACTTTTGATAACTATTTACACCACTGGGTCGATGCCACTGCTGGTGGACGTTTCGTCCCCGAGGGTATCACCAGCCCAGTAGTCAGCACTTCGGTGTTGACATGAATATCAATTATATGGTCATTTTTATAAATTTGCTGTTTACAAAACTTAGGATTTTCTTACCCCAGGAGTAGATTACCTTAGCCGTATTTGGCACAACTTTTAGGAATTTTGGGTCCTCAATGCTCTTCAACTTTGTATTTGTTTGGCTTTTTAACTATTTTGATCTGAGCGTCACTGATGAGTCTTATGTAGACGAAACGCGCGTCTGGCGTATACAATTATAATCCTGGTACTTTTGATAAATATATATATAAAAAGGTGATTTTGCCATTTGATTAGTGACTTTCGGTTTTGAAAGTTTCCCTAGAGTTCAGCATTTTTGTTATTTGAATTTTTGAGAACTTTAATGGAAAAATTGTAAAAAATAAAATGTAAAAATTTTAATCAAATGGATGGAAGTTAGTCTTGTCATTCTGACATTTCTGTAACTATCTAATATGTATTTCTATAACGATTGCATGTTTACTTGTATTTTTGTCCATCTGATGAGTTAAGCCTATTTCAACTGATTTTTATAGTTCGCTCTTATGTTGTACTGTTATACCACTGTCCCAGGTTAGGGGGAGGGTTGGGATTCGGCTAACATGTTTAATCCCGCCACATTATTTATGAATGTGCCTGTCCAAGTCAGGAGCAAGTAATTCAGTGTTTTTCGTTTGTGTATGGGTGACATATTTGTTTTTCGTTCATTCTTTTATATAAATAAGACCGTTAGTTTTCTCGTTTGAATTGTTTTACATTGTCATATCGGGGCCTTTTATAGCTGACTATGCGGTATAGGCTTTGCTCATTGTTGAAGGCCGTGCGGTGACCTATAGTAGTCAATGTCTGTGTCATTTAGGTAAAAAAAAATATTGTAAAATCTTGTTGAATCTTTTGTTTTTTTTTGTCTACCTTACGTTCTTTTATTCTTTTTTTTTATTGACTGATTTGTGTTACGGTTCTCTTTAAAATAAATCCCACAAAAGAGAAGTGCAAAATACCAAAAGGAACATATAAACTCATAATACGAAATAAATCGCCATGGAAAAAAACAAGATCCTCAGACAAACACAAGTACATAACACATAACAGAGAACACCAACAAAACATCGAGGGCGATCTCAGGTGCTCCAGAAGGCGGATCACCGTCATGTTGTTCATATTAGTACATACCCGGGCGTAAAGAGAAATTATATGATATTGAAAAAGAAACAATGACAGTTAACTGGTAACAAACTTACTATACATTGCGGACTTGTTAAGCTGGATATGCGGTATGTGCTTTGCTGATGGTTGAAGGCAGTACGGTGACCTATATTTGTTTACTTCTGTGTCTATTTGTCTCTTGTGAAGAGTTGTCTCATTGGCAATCGTACCACATTATTTTTTTAAATAAACTATACAAATTTTCAATAGATTCATAATAGTTTTCATTCTAACAATTTTAGCCTTGATATTGCCTCATGTGAAATATCGGATTTGGAACAATATCTTATATCATATTTTAATTCAATTCAAGCTTTTTTTAAATGTTGTAGATTATTTGTATTTACAAATCACTCAGTTGTAACAAAATAGCCATGTTTATTTTATATCGTGTATAATTTTCCAATATGTAGACTTAAATCACTAAAAAGATGATAACCATTATGATAAAACAAACACAATATTTGCGAAATTATTTTATTCAGATGAAAATATAATTTGGCATGTTCCAATTATTGGTAGTATAACACTTGATATATTCTACCATTTCATACTCATACACCGACAATCACCGCTAGCTACGTTGATGGATGTAACCCAAGAACAACATATGCATTGATAAACCAGTGGTGAAGTAATGCGAACATTATTACAATCTGTGAATACCCCCACTCCGTTTATAGTTTCTGGCCTGAAAAATATCAACGAAAATGATGTAACCTTATGACACAAAATGTTGTAAACGTTTGTTAGATATTGCTTAATCTATCTGGTCATGTAACGCACTTTTCATTACGGCTCAGTCTTTATTAAGGATGTCTGCTGGTCATGTTTTTGAATTCTTGTCATATTTTCGATTTTCTCAGGTTTTATCCATCCACATGTATTAAATTTTTTTTACACACGACACCCCACTTTTGTCTTCATAAATCTGTTCAATAGATCATTTCAGATTTAGTGATCCGGCGGCATGAAATCCTTGTTATTTTTTCTTGGTTTAAAGGGTAAAAAACAATTCCAATGTTAACAAATAGTAAAGTCTGAAGAAAACCCTTTTCCCGCCATTTTCTAAATGTCTCGTATTTTGAAAACTACACACGAGACTAATGATTTTATTACTTTATTTTGTTTAAATATCAAAGTTGTTTTCATTTTAAGCAACCACATGCAATCCTTGTTATTTTAAATTAGAGCAGCAGACATCCTTAAGTGAGTAAAATAAATGAAGTCTCGAAAAAGTAATGATGCTCATCACAATTTTGATAAAGTTCAAATCGTTTTTTCCATCGATTTAAGATAAGTCGTTGGATAGATGTCTCATTAGCAATCATACCACATCTTCTTTTTTATATTACATATTAGGTTTTCAAAAGTAATAATTTACACATCTTAGTTGTATTCTTTTAGTTTGTGACATTTTTCACTATGCCAAATTACATGTTTTTACCATAAAGTGATCAATTATTGTTATATCCGATGAGTTTTTGGGAACGTTTTTTCATATTCGAGAAACGTTGGTTTGATTGATTTATTGTTGATTGCTAAAGGTTCAGTTTGAAACACTCAGATTAAAGGATTGATACTTTTTTAAATTAAATCAATGTCGGTTTATTCAAAGAAAATTATCTATTTTTTCAAGCTCAAAGAGGGACAAAAGATACCAGAAGGACAGTCAAACTCACAGATTGAAAATAAACAGACAATGCCATGGCTAAAATAAAAAGACAAACAGACAAATAACAATACAGAAGATACAACATAGAAAACTAAAGACTAAGCTACACGAACCCTACCTTAACCTGGGGATGATCTCAGGTGCTCCAGAAGGATAAGCAGATCCTGCTACACAGGTTGCTTATGTTATTAAAATCCGATATATAGTCTTATTCGGTGGTTCACATCCGCGAAAAGGGAAATGAATTGAAGTTACGACAGAAGGGACAAATCCGATATCATCTGTGAAACGGTTATTCCATAACGATCAACCAACTCATGATAGCATTCGTTAAATTTACGAAGGGATTATTTCAACTTCACCATTTGGAACTTTTGGTTTAATAGCTTTATTGTGAGCAGTAATCATTTACCAAGGAAATCGTGATAGGAAATAAGAACACAGGAATATCGTATCAATTGGGAGTTATATACTACGTATGCAGGCGCTGCTGGAATGTTGTTACATAAAAACGGAAAGTTCACAATTGGGATGCTGAAATCATCTCTTTTGTCGCAAAGTTTGTTTTCAACCGACCCTCATTGTCAATTTCAAGATGTAAGTCAATATATGAGGCAAACTGTATATAAAGTATCTTTTATCTCTAGTGCGATGGGATAGATTCGTTCAACGTAGTCATCAAACTTTGTATTACTAGTATTAAGTGAGAGAACATCATCTATATAGTAGAAGGTCAAAATAAAAGATATTGCTAACTTCTTATCTTTCTTTCTAAGAAGTTCTTGTTTGGAGTCAGCTTCATAATAATAAAGAAACAAGTCGACAAGAAAAGAGGCACAATTGGTTCACATTGGAATTCCGACAATATATTGAAAAATATGTCCTCAAAACGTGACAAATATGTTGTCAATCAAGAAATAAAGCATCTTGATAATGTCAGTTTCGGAGAATTTTTTTTTTCAATCAGAGTGATTCTTTACAAAGTCGGATTTATCCATCCCCAAGACAATATATTAAAAAAGATGTGGTATGATTGCCAATTAGACAACTATCCACAAAAGACCAAAATGACACAAACATTAACAATTATAGGTCACCGTAAGTTTATTCAACGACTTATCTTAAGACAATTCTCCACAAAATACAAAAATGACACAGAAATAAAAAAAAAATATAGGTCATCGTACGGCCTTCAACAATGAGCAAACTACATACCGCATAGTTAGCTATAAAAGGTCACGAAATGACAATGTAAAAAAAACTCAAACGAGAAAACTAACGGCCCAATTTATTTATTAAAAATGAACGAAAAACAAATATGTAACACATTCACAAACGACAACCACTTAATTACAGGGTGCTGACTTTGGACAGGCACATACATACAGAATGTGGCGGAGTTTAAGATGTTAGCAGGATCTCTACCCTCCCCCTAACTGGAACAGTGGTATGATAACACAACATAAGAACGAACTATTAAAATCAGTTGAAAAAGGCTTAACTCATCAGATACTTATATCTACTTTTACCATTCCTTGTAATGAAGTAAAGTAATACCAACTTTTTCAATTTGTCTTTTAGTTTAGATTGGGTATTACTTGTGTAAAGTGTAGAAAGTCAAATGTTTTAATACTATTGCAAGATGAGAGAGTCTTAGATTGTATGTACTCTAACAGATTTTTTAGTATCCACGCCTTCACTAGAAGAGGCAGTTTCACAATAACTTTGGAGCCCGGCTTTGATTGCTGATAAAATAGATGTTAAAGAGTTAGAAAGAGGTTTCGTGGAGCACTTGAAATACCTAGTAATATACCGTTGCTTTTCTGGACACTTATGTAGTATCCAATACAGTGATGGAAGATCCAGTTCTTCATCTTGTTAGTGTGGAAATTCCAAAGGAACATAGAAACAGACCTATGATTTTTCAGTATTTCGTCATTGGTAAGTGTCGTGAGGGTATATGTTGAGTTTCCAAGTGAATTGTCAATACTTATCTCACCTATCAAGAAGTTTGTGTAGTGATTTTTGCACACAAAAACCAATGATGTTCGGGGTTTTATCTGCGGGGACAACAACATTTTTAACATGGAGGTAGGAGAAGTATTTTGCAACATGTGGGTCTTTAAAAAATTGACGTAACGTGGGTATTGTCTCATTTAGTTTCTTAATTCAGATTTGTATAAACGACCTCACAGCCTTAATCTATTCGGAAAGAGTATGTACGTCTTCTTTCTTAAGTTTAGCCCATCGCCTGCCTGTGTTTCTGATCTTTTCAATCTTGTTGAGTCGTTTTTAGGCAAACTCATATATGATTTTTACATGTCCTTGCAAAGAAATATTAATTTCCAAACAAATTAAGGCAATTTTTCTTGTCTAAATGGACAACCGTTTTTTCGGTAACATGCTGGTAAATAAATCATAGATACCAGGAATAAAATTTAATATTTTCGCCAGACGCGCGTTTCGTCTACAAAAGACTCATCAGTGACGCTTGAACGAATCAAAAATGTTATAACGGTGTCTTCGACTGGCAGTCAGGGTCAACGTTAATTGTCAAGTAGGATAAGCATCCCCTACGAATACGAGATGATGGCGAAAACCCTTGTCTTATTGATCCTTTCACTAAAACTATCCGGTGAAAAACTAAAATGAAAGTATTGAAAAGTAGTTTCTTACCAGAATAATTTATAGTCTCCTGATTTACGATTATTTTACTAACGCCTGAATGCATTAAGATTAAGACAAATCTTTTCTTCCAAATATTCAGAATTAGCTCGGAATATACCTTTTCCTTGTTTGATAAAACTGATATAATTGCTGATTAATCGTCTCGTCTAAAGGGTACCGATCACAATGCAGGATTAGTAAAGAATTCAGGTTTTCGAAAGAAGTAGAGATAGATTATAGAGAGGAACCGAATTAATCAGGTTAATTATGAGTGGACATTGTAATATATCACTCACCTTTGACATGTTCTAAGATGATTGCTACTCCGTCCAGAATCAAAACCGTACACAACCTTCATCCTGCAGTCATTATTAAAAGGGACAAATCCTCTTTTAGCACGATGTCCTAAATAAAAAGTACCACAACTATTAGAGCTTACGCTTTCATATCCATTGGACCACATTAATTATATAACATGAAAAGTCCCAAAGGATGATCCTCGTTAAAAAGCTTAGCTTTTATTTGATTAAGAAAAAAACCCAAAATCGCTCAATCAAAATACATCATTAATTCACCGTGACAATACACAATATATTTGTATTCATAAACAATTGAAAACACACAATTTATCATTTAAACACATTTGTTTTTCAAAAGATGTGCCGAATCTGGCTTAGGTTATTTATGCATGGGCATAGAAACCCTAATATTTGGAATTTTAGTATTTTATAATCAGTACATTTACTTGGTAGCTAATAACACACTTATGGTACCAATATTTCTTTACTAGATGCTCAATTTGACAACTGCAGTCTCTTCACTGATGTCCGACGACAAACTATTTAAAATTACATAATTTAAAAGATAAAACCGTAACCTTAGGGACATACAAACTCATTAAAGCTTCCACAATTCTTATTTGATACATGTAAGCAGAATATTTTTGTTACCTGTGGAGCGAGTCATATTGTATACTTCAGCATCTTGAGGTATCTTCTTTTCCTTGTATAGTGGGTATTCAAAATACTGATAAAACTCCTTTACAGCCCCTTTGAGGAAAGTAGGTTGTATGACGTCTTGAACATCAGCATAGTACACTTCCGTGACAACTTCCGCATCTGCACTTATTATGCTTTTATCGCCTTTATTCTTAAAAAAAAACCCCAGGTAAACAAATTAAAATAAAATCTATCTATTTACTGCAAAAGATTCACACTTCGACACTTTATAGTTCTTTAGTAAAGGTTGAGGCCAAGCAGAACTAAAAGTATTCTTTTATATCTAGGCTGAAAATACATTTTTTTTTATATTTTAAAAAGACAAAAGAATAATAAAAACCTATGTTTCAGCTGATTTTTTGTAAATTAAAATAATGTCATATCTACACTTAAAAGCTCTTTCAATATGTTTAAATCAGAGGTTATACTAATTTGTCATTATTATATAGTGATTATATGGAAAATGAAAACTAAATGTTAAGAAAATCACTGATGACTTGTTTGAATTCCTTTCAGTAATAGCAAATCAAAAATGAATGGCAATCTTATTTCCTTTCTCAATTTTCTTATAAAATTATATTTTCCGAGTTGTATCCATAATTTTTTTTCCCGAATTGGATGTTTTGTATTTATATACATGCATTTTTACATATTAGGGTAACTGAGAATAAATGACATGAAGTCGAAATTGTCGCAACACTGAACGGATGCCATATGTGCTTTAAGATAAGATCTATGCATTTACCCTTCCAGAGCACCCGAGATTACCAAACACTGTAGACGATCCCAGGTCCTCCAGAAGAGTAAGCAGGTACAAACGTAGCATATGTCATAGTTATATTGGTTTAGGGGGCTAGCTGAAGGACGGCTCCGGGTGCGTGAATTTCTCGTTACATTGAAAACCTGTTGGTGACCTTCTGCTGCTGTTTTTTCTATGATCGGGTTGTTGTCTCTTTGATACATTCCCCATTTCCATTCTCAATTTTATACTTTGTTAATATTTATACCCAGCTATGAATAAACGCCTCTGTTATTTGTCCAGCATCTACTGCGTGTTCTGTGTCTATATCTCTAACTCTGCACTGATTTATGGATGGGAGACATGTTAGCTGTTGACCCTGGAACACAATACTATAGTGTCAATAAAAAAGTAACAAGATGTTAGTCATTAATTTACTAGCCAATCGTCAGGCAAGTAGATATTTAAGCCATTTGAATTGGCATTTTTTTTCGTGAATTTTTTTGAAGAAATAAGGCTGTTAGTTTTCTCGTTTGAATTGTTTTACATTGTCTTATCGGGGCCTGTTATAGCTGACTATGCGGTAGGGGCTTTGCTCATTGTTAAAGGCCGCACGGTGACCAATAGTTCTTAATATCTGTGTCATTTTGGTATTTTGTGGATAGTTGACTCATTGGCAATCATACCACATCTTCTATTTTATAAGGTATGAACGATTTTTTTTCTGGGGAGAATGAGTTACGATATTACCAAATTAACATCCGTTGAAATGTTAGTTTTCAACATGAGAAGTTAATCAACATAAGAATTAACAGACGTTATTATTGCCAATGAGACAAGTATCCATTTAAACCAGGGAAATGATACAAAATAGGAATATTTGAAGTTAAACTTTATCTTAATAGAGATTAATAGTATTCGTATGTAAAATGACTGGATTATCAATGTCGTTGTTACCAAGTTACCTACCAGGAACCTTTTTTACAAATCAATATTGCCATCTTTTAAATCATTTTATTTAAAAGATTACCGGAGAAGAATTTTAAAATGTAACTTATGAAAGTAAAATGTAGTTGGGTTTATTGATATTTGCGTAATACAAGATACATGACTTTGTTTTAGTATTATTAATCCAGTTTCCGGTGTACAGAGTTCATATATCCGTTCTTCATAAGCTCTTCAATATAACACTAAATATGACATATAATGTGTCTAGTGCTAGAAAGTTTTGTACAGAACGGATATGATCTCTGCTCTGGAGATTGAAATACTTGTCAATAGTTATGAAAGGTACCAGGATTATAATTTAGTTCTTCAGACGCGTTTCGTCTACATAAGACTCACCAGTGACGCTCATATCAAAATATTTACAAAGCCAAACCAGTACAAAGTTGAGGATCCAAAATTCCAAAAAA
Source organism: Mytilus trossulus (assembly GCF_036588685.1). Taxonomy (NCBI): domain Eukaryota; kingdom Metazoa; phylum Mollusca; class Bivalvia; order Mytilida; family Mytilidae; genus Mytilus; species Mytilus trossulus. The sequence continues at coordinate 947,378 of NC_086382.1, read as the reverse complement.
GATATGCCACATATGGCTAAGGTAATCTACGCCTGGGATAAGAAAATGTTGACTACAATATGTGTAATACTACAAACCTGACGGAAGTCTTGTGTGCTGGTGTATGAATCTTCACTATATTCTTTTCCAGATTGGTTTCTATGTTTTCCAATTACTTTGCCTCCCCATCAATTATTTGATAATCAAATTTCTGAAAACAATCGAAATTCATCAATTTCAAACGATAAAATAAGTCGTATTATAGCATATGCATGATATTATATATATTTATAAATATAAGGCGGTAACCTCCCCCCCCAAAAAAAACCCAAAAAATTAAGTACGAAACAAGGAACTCTGACTTAAGAGTATTAAACGAAAGACAAGTAGAAGAAAGGCTACCTCGGTTGACAATTTAGTCAAAATACATGTCAGTAAAAAAAAAGTATGAAAAAAGGTAAAGGCCATCAACAGGAGACTAAGGTACTAATGAAGCATTTTTATCAAGATGTAGACTTGCATATCCAACTTTAAACAAATGTTTGTGTTATATCGCAAAGGTTTGCGTTTGTGTTATTAAACATTGGAAGAAATATAAAAAAAATAGTTGTATGGCGCTAATATACTTCCGTACAAATGTGTTAATACAAAAAAGAAAATAATACATAAAAGAAAATTGTCATATATCAGATATGTGTCCAACTTGTTAATGATCTGACATAGAAATATACATACTATATCAAAAGCCATGACAGCAGACATGAACAAACATTCAAAGACAATAATCATTATTCTTCCCATGTTTAAAGGTTATTTTTAAGTCTGCACTGACAATTATAAATTATTAATTCTAATTAATGAAATCGTTATAAAGCTAAGACAATTTAGACACAGTTTTTATTGAAGGTATATTATTTACAGGTAGAAAGTTTATCTTAAGAAAATATTAATAAAAAAGCTAGTCGGACTTGCTTATGAATTCAGTGTGAAGAAGATGACTGGTAAACGTTGATTTTTTTTATTATACCGTAATGTTTACTTCTAATAAACAGCTCTAAAAAAATAACTTGATTATACTATGCTGACCAAAAACTTTTAAGCAGATACAAAATATCATTTAAATTATAACTGTGCAAATGATGCAATTATAAACTCTAGTAAATAATCTATAGATTTCGAAACTACTTACTGTTCTCAAGTTCGAAATGAAAAAAATCATGAATGCTTTTATGCTAACCAACCAGGATGCACACTCTGATTTTGAGAATATCTAACTTAAGAAAATTCTGAGCATCTTTTGAAGACCTTCAGTAATTAATTTGACGACATGTACAGTGGTTTGAAGTAGCCATACCAGCATTGGCCAAAAAACCTTCTTTGATATGCTTAAGTATTCTGCGAATTCATCCTTATCAACGCCCTGTGAAAAATGATTTATTGGAAAGAAATCTTGCACCTACAAACATGATAATTCTGGTCACATTTTTCATGATTGTGTCTTTGTTAAAGAACTTTTAAAAACTTTTCCTTGGAGTTTGTTAGTTTATTTGTCAACATTTTGTAGCTGTTTTTGTTGGTTGTTGTCTGTCACATAAGGTTTTTGTTCAGTGTTGAACAATTAATAGGTAGCTAGATTTCTGGCTTTAGTGTGTCAGGTCGGAATATTAAAAACTTACTAAGAGGTACTAGATTTGTGAATAGTTTATAACATCCCCTTCCTTGGGATGATAGTTGTATCATTGATAGTCATACCACATATCGTTCATATTTTGGATTTGTGGATTGCAACTTTATTGTCAGGTGACAATTATTGTCTTTTTAATGAATAAATGTAAACCCAATGCATATCAATCTTTGTAATCTACAATGTATTTCTGTCGAAATTTAGTTTGGGCTTAATTGATTTGTTCATTCGGTTTATTGTTAAAACGTTATTACATTGTGACTACATCTAAACGGGGTACATGCACTATAACTTGTCATGTTTCGGCCTTTCTAAAATTTGGTTCCAACAAGTGAAAAATAACTGTCCTATTCCTGACTTGGTACATAAAACAAACAAATTTTGCCAAACCGTTTACCAATGTAATATTAATATCAAGATTTCGTTACCTTGGACTGGACACACAACTATTGAGAGCTAACACCGACATACTAACTATGTAACTCCCGGAGAGAAGATTCACAGAGCGTACATTTATATTTAAATAATAATAGGAACAAAGAGCATTTTTCTTCATACATATAGGGGTATTATTAACGAATTTCACATTAAAATGACATTGTATATAGATATAGGAAGATGTGGTGTGAGTGCCAATGAGACATATATATAGCTACATAGGTATTTGGGACTACATTTGAATGTTATTCCGGAGTAATATGATCTTACATTATTTTGTATATGAAATTCAGATGATTGTATTATTTTTTTTAGGAGACGAAAAGATCATGTTTATACAATGATTTATTTTTTGCACTGCAAAATTCTACATTTTCTATATATATAGGAATAATACCAACATTGATATTCCCCTATTAACCTTGTTTAATTTATTTGCACTTTCCCATACATTGGGAAGAATTTATCCTTGTTTCAAATAAAGAAATTCTTGACATGAGTTTTATCCTGTGCTGTAGACAAAATTTCACACTACATGTCATTGCGTATAAGAAAATATCAATCACTAGAAGTTAAACAATGCAATCTCACATTTGTTGCCCTGCATTCAAGCTCAAGTAACCATGTAACCTTAAGTTTTCCAACATATTCTATAGGAACAACAAATAAAAAAATAAATATCGGTGCTTTGAGATACACGTTTATAACTCCGAAATGTTTAATTGCTATGAAATGTAGGATTATTTTCATACAACTGTCAAATTCAAGTAATTTTTTTCCGACCTTTTTCGTCTGGAAAACCATATGTGACATTCTATAAGTTGTTGGTGTTTCACCTAAACAAACAATTTTAAATAAATATTGCTTATAACGTTTTTCGTAGTAATCAAGCTTTAAACATTTTCTTCGTAACAATAAGGGAAGTCTGCAATGATAAATTCGATGAGGTTTCAAGTAGCATTAAGTAGACATAAGTGGATAACGAATGTAAGTTCATCAATTTTTCCGTTCAAGTGTCCAGCGAATTTATAACCATTGCCTCCACGTAAACATATATTACTAATTATCACATATCGAAAAACAAAATATTATTGAGCTACAAACGTCAAGGACATTGTGTTTCGTTTCTTGCATTTTAGACAGTTGTATATATTTTAGTGTACATGATTTTTTTATCTGCGTGTTTTAACAAAAGTTTGATCAGGTGTTTTATATCTATATTTTATCAATTTATGTTTTTTTTTTTTTTTTGCTGTTGTTTTATTTTATTTTATTTTATTTTTAATTTTTTTTTAACCTTTTTTTTTTAATTTGATGAGCTTAATTGGGATTAAAAACATGATTGTTGTTATGTCATAATGCGCTTTACAAATACTGTTTTAAGTGTTATCATTTCACAATAGTCGCAAGGGGTCAATGCAAATGTCGATTTTGTCATCTGCAAATTAAAACATAACTAAATTCGGGATGTATAAATACTTTATGTGACAGAAATCAACCAATAAAAACTACTGCAGGACGGTGACAAATAAATAACAAACTCAAAGAAAAGTTTAAAAAAATTCCTTTAACAAAGACACAATCATAAAAATGTGACCAGAATTATTCTGTTTGTAGGTGCAAGGTTTCTTCCCAATGGATAGTTTTTTTTACAGGGCGTTGATAGAGATGAATTCGAAGAATACTTAACCATAGACAATCACATCAAATAACGTTTCTTGGCCAATGCTGGTATAACTACTTCATTCCACTTTACATGTCGTCAAATTAATTACTGAAGGTCTTCATAAGATGCTTAGATGGCTATAATTAATACATTAACAGAATTTCTTAAGTTGATAATTCTCTGAAGCAGAATCTGCATCGTAGTTTTTCCTTGCATAAAAGCATTGCTTATTTTTTTTCATTTCGAATTAGAAAGAGATGAATTTGCAGAATACTTAAGCATAATCGATCACATTGAAGAAGGTTTCTTGTCCAATTCTCGTATGACTTAATATCTCTTAACACCTCTTCAAATTACTTACTGATGATCTTCTTTAGATACTTATGAAGCGAATTATAAAGTTAATTTTTCCATATAGAGATTAACTACGAACTATCATTCTGAATTTTGTCTCTGATGCATTATTTGTAATTAATAATTATGTTTGACTTTTAACTAGCTTTCAGTAGCAATGAGTACTCCCAAATCGTAAATTCGTGTTAATTTCACTGGTACTCGGTCAATTTCGAGCAGTCAAAAAAAGTAAAATGAAATATATAATTGGTGCAATTTGGGGGGACATTCACTATTTTCCGATGATAGAGTCATGTATAGAAATCATTTAAATGGTTAACTTTTCTTCAAAATTGCACACAGTACAATCTTGAATTTACTTATTTCGCTTATTTAGATCGAGTACCACAGTGAAGGTAACCTGTTTCAAAAATATCAGTTCCGGAGTCAAAAGTCTGTAATATTAAAATTGACTATTTGCTTTTTTCTTTTATAAATGATTGTTAACACGTAGGATTTTTATTTTAAATTAGTACTAGATCACGACTATCATTCGGTTTATCGAGAGATATGATCGTGAAAGAATATCTAACGGCGGTCAAGTATTGAGAGACGATCGTGAAAGTTCTGGTAACGGATCATGAAAGTACCGGATTTGTAATCACATCAGCAACACGACGGGTGCCGCATGTGGAGCAGGATCTGCTTACCCTTCCAGTGCACCTGAGATCACCCCTAGCTTTTGGAAGGGTTCGTGTTGTTTATTCTTTAGCTTTCTATGTTGTGTCATGTGTACTATTGTTTTTCTGTTTGTCTTTTTCGTTTTTAGCCATGGCGTTGTCAGTTTGTTTTAGATTTATGAGTTTGACTGTCCCTTTGGTATCTTTCGTCCCTCTTTTAATGTACATTCTAGTTAGGATTTTTTGAAAAAATCGCTTAATTTTCAAAACGCAGAACAAATCAGAACAAAAAAATATGTCTGTCAAAATAGTTTAAACAACGCAGATAAGGATTGATTTAACTATATAGTACATACTATAATATATGGAATATGAAAGAGCAAATGCTGCAATGTCTTGTTTGCTTTACTTACGATAGTATATTTGTTGAACATCTATAATATCAAGGGTTTTACTAGAAGTGTCAAATGCGCTTATGATTGTCAATATTTAAAAGAAAAGGTCAAGGTCAGATCAACCATGCCATACAGATCTCTACAAATATCCCGTATACCAAATAAATGTGTTCCGATCCTTACAATGCCTTAGAAACTGACAAAGGTAAAAGTTATACTTGGCCAATCAATTCGGAATATAAGGACAAAAGTATATGAACCCTGACCGACAACCATACATAGACATCTTACTATCGTTTAATAAATCAAACACAATTGAAGTCATCATAATCATATAAGAAACAAGCAGACATACATGTACACCATACACGAAACACCTTGTTGCTATAGCATACAGGTATATATTTAAAAGACCAAACAACATTAAACAAACATTGCCGAATGATGTTTGAAAAGAGTTCAATGTTAGTTGCAACCTTGCACAAGTCGAAAATATACACCTTACAATCATAACAACAGACAATTATCCTAAAGCTTAACGAATCCTCGATACGGACTTGACCACTTAAATGAATCTTTATCCATGAAATGAGGCAAATTCAGGAACAGGTGAATCCTGTTTGACAAACATTTAGTTAAAAGGATTCAATATATAAAATATGAGTATCCTATAACTCTATTATCTGTTTATACATGGTTAGAAATTGATCTTGTTTAATTTTCAGTGGTATTTCTTCGTATCCAAGTATCAAAATTAACGAGAGCGTTGTCGGCATCATAAAACCCTTTGCTTGTATGACATGATTGGCCAGTGTTTTTATATCCAGTCATAAACCCTTGAAAACGTCCATGAAATAAAATTTTACCAATGTACCAGAACTGCTTGGTTTCTTTAAACGGATACCACATTAATATTGTTGTGGGTGTACTCCAAAACCTTAAAATGTCACAAAACAATAAAAAGCAAATATTTAAGAGTCGAATTTCATATTTGCTATGAGATTGAACAACATCAAAAGATACTATAGGAATCCAAACTTGCTATTTCTTTGATAACAATTGGTAATAACTGAACTATCTCATTCATTTCCACATCATCTTCACAATATTCGTGTGTTGCTTCTGTAATGTTACCTGCATCTTCTTTCATTGGCTCATTTTTACTGGATTGTTGGTTTTTTTTTTGGCGTTTTTTTCACCCATTGTCTTTTCTTATTGCCGCTATTTCATTTACTTTTCATTTTCTGAAAATATTAATAATTTGAAATGCTTCAACCTATTGAGGATGTTGACCTATCTAGTCTTTCTCAATACCAATAACAAATATCAATTATGATATAATGGAAGAATAATTTGAACGTCTTCGTAGCATTAGATCTTTCACGATCCTTTTCACGATTTTCAAAAATGCAGAACGTAATCTTTCACGATCTAAAAAATCAATTTGGTGTCAATAGTTCTTTTTTTACCAAGTTTCAGATTATATTTATACAAAATAACTATGAGAACCGTTTAATCAATTCAAATACAATGCCCTGATTCTGATAAACGTAGTTTAATTAGTCGAATTTGTGAAAAAAATCGTGATTGTTTACATTTTTTATGTCATTGAAATGTCGAGAAGCAATCTGCCTTTTGTCGTTTTGTAATAACTATGTACTTTTGAAACTGGATATTCTGACATACTGATCACAATGTTGAACCATTTTGACAGACACTTTTATTTTGTCGTAAATGTGTCTGTGTAATTAATCAAATTATAACATTAACTGACCTTTCATATGTCTTATAGATTAAATGTCTTTCACGATTTGTTACCAGAACTTACACGATCGTCTCTCAATACTTGACCGCCATTAGATATTCTTTCACGATCATTTCTCTCGATAAACAGAATGACACCCGTGAAGAGGATAGTATGAATTCACGGGTGACATTCGGTTTATCGAGAGAATTTGACACTTCTAGTAAAACCTTTTATATTATGGACGTTCAACAAATATACTATCATAAGTAAGGCAAACAAGATATTACAGCATTTGCGCTTTGGTATTCTATAGTATGTACGACTAACAGCAAACTTAGAACTGGTACGGACCAGGGGAATCCGACTGTCTAATTAAAACAAAGCATTGTGATGGCCGTAACCCGGTGTTGACGCAATGTGATTTCTGCACAGTGCTCTGAATGTCAAAGTGAAGAAATTCAATCAAGCGCGGGTAAATCAATCCTTATCTGCGTTGTTTATAAAGAACTTACAAAGTTCTGTTGCACAAAATGTTGGTTACAGTTCAATCACAAATTACACATCAAATGTGCGGTTTTTGCTATGATTTTTTGTTTGTTGGATAACATTGTGGTTTAAACGTTGCATATCAATATTATTGGCTTACTAGTGTCGTTCTGCCTGAAGTGCACTAGACCGATTCACAGAGCTGAATTTTTCCCACTTATTTAGCCACGTTATTAGTTTGGTTTTTTTTAACTTTCGTGGTAAAGTGATGAATAGAAAAAAGATAACAACTTTAATGTTCATCCTTTTCAAAATAGTTACAGGCTTCAACCACTTGCAGTTTTATCAAATGGTAAAAGAAATACTGATTTCTGATTACAAGTATTAAGTCTGGTCACGCATATTATTTCACGATCGAAATAATACGTTGCCTGATCTTTCACGATCAAGTTTGATGGAAATTCAACAAATTCAAGGTTTTCATTAACAAATTAACGCTTTTAATGGAAGAACATACTTTAATTTTCCTGTTCTATCAGATACACCAAAGATTAAATTTCAAATATATCATGATATTCTGAAATATGACCATTATAGGTACAAAAAGCGTGTTATTTGTAATTAATTTCATAGACACGCATTGCGCCTTGTGTTTTTACAAAAAGTACTTTAATATTTTCTTTTTTCTTCTTTCACCGTTATCATGGTTATGTTGAGGAAGTTAAACCATTTTGACAGACATATTTTTTTGTTCGGATTTGTTCCACGTTTTAAAAATTAAACGATTTTTTCAAAGATTCTGAACACGAATGTACATTAAATGTCTTTCACGATCCGTAACCAGAACTTTCAAGATCGTCTCTCAATACTTGACCACCGTTAGATATTCTTTCACGACCATTTCCCTCGATAAACCGAATGACACCCGTGGAATTGTTTAAAAAATATGTTAAAAAAAAAGGATTACAAATTATATATAGAAAAGTGATGTTTTTAATATTTACATCGAACTTCCTTGTCTAATTCACTTATGACCACTTGATTAGACCGTTGGTTTTCCTGTTTGAATGGTTTTACACTAGTAATTTTAGGGCCCTTTATATAGCTTGTTGTTCGGTGTGAGCCAAGGCTCCGTGTTGAAGGCCGTACTTTAACCTATAATGGTTTACTTTTAAAATTATTATTTGGATGGAGAGTTCTCTCATTGGCACTCACACCACATCTTCCTATATCTACTTGATAACACTTAAACTAATAAACAATTATTTCACTACCTAAATTGATAAAACAAGCAAAGGTAGAGTTTTTTTTTCATTTTGCATTTCATAAGACATTACAATATTAATTCAGTTTCATTTTTCTCCCTTTCTACACGGGGGGGGGGGTCTCAACATGGGATTTTGGGTACAGGTGTGCAGCTGGGATTTTTAAAACACCCCCCATTCATATATTGAATAATTGTGAAATCTCTACCTATTTATATATTTCACAGCGAAATCATAACCCATTCATATATTTATCAGCTCAAATAGTACCAGCAGATGTGGAAATTTTAATGACAAAGAGTTTGGGAAATTCAGTGAAGATCGTTGCACAACAAACTGAAATTTATGACCCATTGATATATCACAATCGGTCAATTACTACCTATTGATATATTTTTTTAATAAAATTGCACCCCATTGATATATTTGACGGATCAAAAAAGGGACCCATTCCAGCGGCACATATGTATATATCTTTATATACGAAGAGACCCCCCCACCGTGCCTTTCTAATGAAACAAAACCCCTTCTGTGCCATTTGTACATTTGTGCAATAGTCCATTTGCCAATTACCGATTTGATTCTGTTATTACACACTTTTTAAACAAATTACTTCCCTTTGTCAATCGTAGACTTGTTCCATACCGGACAAAATTGCTTTTGCCAATGCAAAACATGATGAATTGAAAGTGATTTATATGGGGTTTAACTAATTTTTCATGAAAAATAACTTTTTATTGCATTCATTCGCAAAGCACATTTCCAAAATTAATGTTACATAATCCATAGAGGTTGCAACATCAACTGGAAAAAATTGTAGCAGTGACACAATCATCCGAATAAGAAATTGAAAACGGATATAATCTGATGAGTTAAACCTTATCAACTGATTTTATAGTTCGTTCTTATGTTGTACAGTTACACCACTGTCCAAGGTTAGGTAGTGTTTGGATCCCGCTGGCGTGTTTAATCCCGCCACTTTCTATATGTATGTACCTTTTCCAAGCCAGGAGCCTGTACTTCAGTAGATATCGTTTGTTAATGTTTTACATATTTGTTTTATGTTCTTTTTTTGTTACACAAATTAGGCCATTAGTTTTCTTGTTTGAATAGTTTTACATTTGTTATTTCGGGGTCTTTTATATCTTCCTATGCGGTATATGTTTTGTTCATCATTGAAGGTCATACGATGACCCACAGTAGTTAATTTCTGTGTCATTTGGTCTCGTGTGGAGAGTTGTCTCATTTGCAATCATACCAAATCTTCTTTTGTATATATTACGTATTGAAAGTTATCCAACTTGGTATGGATGCGCTTTGTGGCCTTTAAGTTTTTATTCACCACGATGAAATCCAAGACTCCTTGTCAAAGCATTCATACTGCCTGCGGATATGTCAAAATACTAATGTAGTTAATTGTCTGCTATAAAATAATTAACGTTTAGCTTTGAGTCAGATGCTTGGTAAATAAAGATTATTCAGAATGTATTATTACTTTAACAATGATCGATTTCATATAAAAAAATAGGGCAAACATGTTCATGGTACTGCGTCTGAAAACCGATACCTTATTAAAATGGTCGGGATGTTTTTGTGTTCGAATAAGAATATATACATAATTTGTTTGGCAGACAATAACATGATTCATAAGCAAGTTCTCATATTCTTTTCGTGGAATACTAGTAAGAAACGTGTTTGAATGATATTTTTCTTACAATAGATCTTCAGTGTCCAAATATCTTATGACCACTTGTATTTACTTGAAATATATTCAAATAAACTCCTCCATACATAAGTGGCATAAAATTACTTGGAAACATATTTTGCATCCTGGACCAGCAGTATTTAAGAAACGACGCCTCTCCTATTATGAACTTGTGGCAAAACTGAAAAAGGTAAGCGAATCCGAATTCTAAAATGATAATAACTAGAGGTATTAAATTTTTTAGATGAATTAGATTAATTTACCTTTTCTTTGTTAAAATTAACCTGAATTTTTAGCCAACTGCAATAAATCGAAAACAAAAATGTATCCACAGTACACGGATGCCCCACTCGCACTATCATTTTCTTTGTTCACTGAACCGTGAAATTGGAATAAATTCTCTAATTTGGCATTAAAATTAGAATGATCTTATCAAAGGGAACATGTATACTAAGTTTCAAGTTGACTTCAACTTCATCAAAAACTACCTTGACCAAAAACTACCTTGACCAAAAACTTTAACCTGAAGTGTAACAGACGGACGAACGAACAGACGGACGGACGGACGAACGGACGGACGGATGAACGGACGAACGGATGAACGAACGGACGAATGGACGCACAGACCAGAAAACATAATGCCCCTTTACTATCGTAGGTGGGGCATAACAATAACAACATTGATAAACTAAATTAATTATTTCTGACAAAATTAATATATAGATATAAATTCATTTGTTATAAAAAAAATTATACCTTTATGTACCGAATTAAAATTGTGATTTTATTGAGGTGTAAATTCGACCTTCCTCTTACAACTTAGTACTTCTTGATGTTTAGTCTGTCGACATGAAAACCAGATGTAACAGAAAAAAGTAAAATCACAAAAATACTGAACTAAGAGGAAAATCAATTAGGAAAGTCCATCATCACATGGCAAAATAAAATAACAAAACGCATAAAAAACGAATGGACAAGAACTCTCATATTCCTGACTTGGTACAGGCATTAACTTAAATAAATTCATGATAATAACCTGAATCCCTTAGAACGCAAGTGTTAGACTGCAATTGTGAGTAAATATTTTGAGTAAATTTAAGTTTATTGCTCTGTTTTCCCTAATGTTTTTTTTTTTTACATTTTACAGAAAGAATTCAACATGAACCGTTCACTGATGATTCTGATAAACGCTGTATCCCTTTCCGTTGTCACGGCTTCTATGGATATGGTATGCTAATTTATTTTTAAGAGCATGCATAAGTTCCAAGCATGACTTAAATACATTGTGTGCGCTTAAAATTTATTTTCATACATTCTTATCCGCGAACACTGGAGTGATAAGCGATAAATGTTTTAGACTTAATGTTTGTAATTTTCCTCTTGGTGTTAATTTAGCTGTAACTAATGAGGATTTTTTTAAATCGCAATCAAGTCTATGATTGGATTGGTTTCATTTCACAAATCTGACATATTACATATAAAATGGTAGGTAAAGGCTAAATTATGTCTAAGAATAAAAAAGCAATTCATAAATACATTTGGCATATGTATTATGTCTCTGTGATTAATCGTTCCCGATCTCCTATATAAAGTGCATTTGTATTATATGGTTTATTCAATGACAAGTACACTCTTCTGATCCACTTTTGTTGTTTTGAATTTGATTCGCCTTCTTGTCATTTTTTTTTTTACATTTTTGATTAAAATCGATTTCTATTTATTTTCTTGTTCTCACCTGCTAAGTCTCTATTCAATTGTTTTTGTAACTCACGATATTTGTTTTTTTTAATAGAAATTTGGTTATCACGTTATAGACGGGAATGCCAAATATTTGGAGAGCATAGAGATGAATTTAGAAGAGAATACAGTAAAAATTCACACCCCAGCACACAATGATGTTATGGAATCGTACCTACTTCAAGATTTCCGTCAGGTGTGTAAATAACAACACTATAAGACAGAAACGGGGATTTATTAACACAATTGTCATTACTTACACACTTAAACGTGGTGAAAATCTTTAAAAAAAAAGTATTCATAGAATTGCTCATGTTATCTTCAAAAAACTTCTAATCGAAGTCAACAATGAAGTAGGAAAACATTTTTTTTTCATTTTAATTTATAATCTCTGCTTGCTTCAGTCAATATAGAGCATATTTGTTAGATGTCATTTTTGGGACCCATAACAAACGAAAACGATTGCCATTCTTTATCTACTTGCAGTTCATACCGAGAAAGAAAAATACTGCTAACAGTAAATTACAGGATGATTTTAAAAAACTTTGTGCAAATTTCCGTCTATATGAAGGAAACAATTATGCACTGAAAAAAAATATAATAACATAACTAAAGAAATCTTTGAGGGATAAAATATGAAATGATATAAAGGAGATAATTTTTATCAGCATAATGAAAATACTCTTTATTAAATTCATTGGGTTCAAAACCTTTTACGGATTAACATTCACTAGGAACGCATAAACAATTTATTTGATCCTTTACATTATAAACTTAAAAACAAGATCTAACCTGCTATGAAGTGTTTCAGATGTATTAACAGACGAGGAAACGTTCTATATTATAATGAAAAGTCAAAGCAATTAGTTCAAATCAAATTACCTTCTTGAGTAAAATGAAAAGTTAAAAAAACAATTGCAGCTTTCAAGAATATTTGTCAATTTTTTAAGAAACAAGTTTTGACCTATGATTTACGTTTTTTGTGATCCGAAATTACGGAATGCTCTTGTACTTCACACAGAGAAAATGTTTATTGAAGGATATACCGCATTTAATATATATATACATATACCAACCGATTAATCAGTTAATAAACGACTTAACATTGCAGAAAGTTCCTTTACAATAGTGGTGTTTCATTACAGGGTCAGTAGATGAAATGTCTCCCTTCCTTAAGGCAATGTAGACTGAGGGACATTGACAGAAAAAATGCAGTAGATGCTGGACAAACTACAGAGGCTTTTATTCACAGCTGGGTATAGAATATATGAACACTATTTGAAAAGTTATATTTGTCATGTTATCATATAAATCTGTACAAAAATTGTAAAATAGAGTGCAATGCATGCGAATGTTGAGTGTGATACACCAAAATGAATGTAGATTTCTTTTATTTATCATTGGACGTACAGTTTGACAAATGAAACACTTATTTTGAAAATAAGAATCAATGATAATTATTTTTAAACTACATACTATTTTTAAAAAGTAAATATATATCGTGGTCAACTGGAACAATCTATGATCGATATAAAATAAATGTCGATGAAACAAAACAAGTTCAAGCACTATGTGTGCTTCTTTTGTCCTCCATTAGATGATAGTTTCATTTGATTTGAAACACTAGTCAATTTAAATATTAACTCAATAGAGCATATTTTAGAAAATAAAAAAGAAATGGTTTTCAGAACTCCAAGATAGTACTAGTATTATTTTTTTTGTTGTGATATATATTTATCAATTGATAATTGCTGATATAAAACTACCATGCATGTTTCTAAAATTGAATATTTTAATGTATTTTATTCTTGTTTCTCATTATAATATATATATATATATATATATATAGGTGTCAGTGTGTATGGGAGTGTTTGTGTGTGTGCGTATATATAGGTGTGTGTATCTGTGTGTAAACAACCACACACTCTTTTTTTTTTACAGAACAAGGAAGATAATACTATAAATAGTAACAACGAAGAAGTGATCAAGGAAATGTATTATGTTAATTTGGATGAAGTTATTGACAATAACTCCCTTGTAGGGGCTTTGAAAGAGTTTTATCAGGATTTTAAGTATCCTGTGTATAAGGAAAAGAAGATACCTCAAGATGCTGAAATATTAAATATAACACGTTCCGCAGGTGAAATTAAAAAAACAAACTTTAAAAAAGTGAAACGTTCATCATTTTCCGTTTTTAAGTATATATCATGTATACAGATGACATTCAATTTAACTGTGTACGGAGTATTTATATTAACAATAGCAATTTTACTGCACCAAATCATCATGTGTAGCAACGGGAAAGACGTTCCAAACGAAAAATAGGATAACTTTGTAGAACATACTCCTCATTAATTAAGACAATATGCAGTATAGTTACAATACAATATATTGCATATTTGTTCAATGTTTATTAAGGAGTTTAATATCCCTTAAAAAAATTACAGGAGAGCTTTGTAATGGAATAAATTATCAAAAATCAGTATTCAATGTTCTATAAAGGCAACAGTAGTATACCACTGTTCAAAACTCATAAATCCATGGACAAAAAAACAAAATTGGGGTAACAAACTAAAACCGAGGGAAACGTATTAAATATAAGAGGGGAACAACGACACAACACTTAAATGTAACACATATAGAAACGGACCAAGCATCAGACAAAATCCCACGAGAATAACAAATATAACATCAAAACCAAATACATGAATTTGGGATATACAAGTACCATAACACGTCTTATCGCAATGTGAATTTACACTAAAAAATAAGAGAAAACAAACACGCAACGTTAAAATGTAACACACACAGAAACGAACAATAATATAACAATGTGATAATGTGAACTCGGAACACAAAAATGTGAATAAAACCAGTGATTGAATGTTACATTACATTTGCAGGTGGTCGTGTCAAAAGGTTTAGTGCATATTATAATTCGGACTGCAACGGACTGTTTCCTAGGAGAGTTTTTGGAAGGGATACAGGAACAAGTTCAAATTATCTTAAAATATGCCAAAGGTAAGTTATACATTAACATTATTATCTTGATTATTTCTGAATGTTTTATGACGCCACTGATGAGTAAATTAATAAAAAAGAATTCCTTCATTTCCTTGTATTGTTTTTTTTATTCTTTTATGCTTGCAATATTAAGCAATATCTAAAAAATAATTTCATCAATAGTTATTAAAGTACCAGGATTATAGTTTAGTACGCCAGATGCGCGTTCCGTCTACAAAAGACTCATCAGTGACACTCATACCAAAATATTTATAAAGCCAAAAAAGTACGACTTTGAAGAGCATTGGGGCGCCATCAAGAGACGTTGTGATGTTTACTACGACGTTAGATAAGTTTTACGTTGCAACTCGGATAAAGTGTCAAAGCTAACTGCATCAATGCATGAATCATTCCTTTAGACAACAATATAACGCCTGCACAACTAAAATACTGTTTACTGTAATGTTTTAAAATAACAAAACCAAACCAAACTAATAAATCTATAACTATTGAGAAAACAAGTACTTAATCATACAAGTTTAATATACATAAGAAAAATGAAAATAGTGAACATTGATGTTATTCTAAAGACTAGTTATCAGTAAGAATATTTTATTAGCAATAATTTTTATTTATTAAAATATCAGCGTGAATCATCATTCAACCGATGCGTTATATATATTGATATTCTCATTGTGTGCATGTTCTCATTATACGATGTTTATTAACTGGAACAAGAGCGGTATACCTAATCTCCCACAGCTTATATATAGGTGTAATAATTGAAATCGGCACTTATCACGAATGAAGTGACCGATATGATGATTATGTTAATCACTGGCATCGTCGTCGTTGTAAATAGACTGATTGTGTCTCTTTTTCTAACGTGTTGTTACAAAGTCTTTATTCGAATGGAAGTGAGGTATGCATATAAGATGACACTGATCTTGTTATATTGCTTAAAAAATGTATCAGAGGACAAATGTTTTAACTGAAACGAGACTAGGACTAGAAAAAGTATTCAATTATACTTAAAAGTCTTCAGAATAATCCGTTTCTAACAGTAACAGTTGCTACACATACCTGATAAATATCTCGAAAATACTTTATTTTTTTTATCAATAATTTCAGAAATGAAAGAATAAATGGGCAGTGGAGACTGACTGATTGTGGCAACATACACATACTTTCACCCTTGATCTATCACTGCATATGCTGTCCTTGGGTTACAATGATTAATCCGGCAAGCGATGAGTGTACATGTACAAGAATGAATGAATGGTAGAACATAAGAGAGTAAAACACACCATATAACCGGATGTAAATTTTTATTCTTATTGAAAAAAAATACCATTCAAGTTTTATCATTTATCTTTTATCAGCATGGTTGTTGCGTTTGTCTGTGTGCTGCCTTGATACAAAATACTTATGCACAATACATTATTTTTGAATACAATTGGGATTTCTGAACAACAGAACATATTAAAAATGCCGACACAACAATTTGATACCAGAAACAAATTATTTTATTAAACAGGACTTTCTGTTAAAACTGAATGCTGTCTATATGGTTTAGTTACAACGATTCTAAGCATGTACTTAGTCAGTCATTCAATATGTAGTTCATTAAAACATATTTACATGTGCAGAATTAAATTAAGCTCGCACATTCAACATTTTATTATGTTTAAACAGTAAGTTGGAATGCTCATATATTA
Organism: Mytilus trossulus; assembly: GCF_036588685.1. NCBI lineage: Eukaryota > Metazoa > Mollusca > Bivalvia > Mytilida > Mytilidae > Mytilus > Mytilus trossulus. The sequence continues at coordinate 930,542 of NC_086382.1, read as the reverse complement.
TTTTCTTTTCTTGATTTGTTATGATTTTTTTTTCTCAGAAAGCTTAATAATTAATCAAAGAATGTTAATTGATGTGTTTTTTTAATATAAATGTGTTTCTTAAAGAGGAACGAAAGATACCAGAGGAGCAGTCATCCTCATAAATCGAAAATAAACTGTCAACACCATGGCTAAAAAAGAAAAAGACAAACAGACACACAACAGTACATATGACACAACATAGAAAACTAACGAATAAGCAACCCGAACCCCCGCTAAAAACTAGGGGTGATCTCAGGAGCTCCGGAAGTGAAAAAAGATCCTGCTGCCCCTATGGTTCCCGTCGTGTTGCTAATGTTATAACAAACTTCGATAAAAAAAACGGGGTGTCGTTTGAATATGTAATGTTTTGGCATTATATGCATTTATTCATTGAAAAACATAACATTTTGAAGGTAAATTAAATCTTATCAGTCATTTAATTGTCCCGGACCCAAATTGTCTAAAATTGTAATCTAAATTGTAACCTTTATTTCAACCAAAGAAATACTTTGCATGGATAAAGTTTAATCCTTTCCAGTGATACAGAGAAAATTTATCACTACATTTCATTGCATATAAGAAAGTTACCATCACCGGAAGTAAACAACCCAATTTTTACACTGTTATTTACTGGTTACCTGCTTTGGTAACTATGTAACCTTAACGTTCCAAAATATTTTATAAGACCATCAAATAAAAAAAGAATGATGCTTTCAGACATCCAACATACATATTTACGACTCAGAAAAATTTAAGTGCATTGAAATGCAGGGTTAATTTTCTACCACTGTCAAATTCAAGGGAATATTTTTTAGGCCTACTTTCGTATGCAACCGGATGTGACGTACCATGATTTGGTGGTATTACACCTAAAGAACACCTAAATGTCAAATAAACTTAATGTATTTTTTTTCCCTCCAATTGCAAGTTATTTCAAGCATATCTTTAAAGTTTTGTCTCAGTCAGAGCTATAGTTTTAGAGAAAATCACTATAATGTAAGGCCATATCCTGCGGCAATTTCATTCTAATTTCTTCGAAAAATCATAATTTCAGTGTAACATTATAAAATGCAGTGTTGACTAATATCTGACCATAAACTCATGATCTATGCATTCAAACAATTAAATAGAATACAAAAGTTAACATGATATAAAATTTTATTGCACCTTTTGAAGTTCATTTGAAGGTCTGTTTTGGTCTGTTTTGGTCCATTTTTCCTCCTTCCTTCCTTTTTCATCAAAACTTGATATTTTTTGTGTAAAAAATAAAACAAATGTGATTAATTTCCCACAAAAATGAAATAAATGTAATGTTAAAGCAATAATTAAAGTGTTTTAGCTGAAAAAACTGTCTCTATAAATGTTAACAGTCTACACGGAAGTTTCAATAAGCCCTTAGGTGTAACTTGAGTTTTTGGTCTGTTCCCCTAGTGTAACAAATCACGGTTCCCTTTCAGTCAATCATTTATTGTTACTGGTATCAAAGTATTTTTATTTACTCATAGAAATATATTTCTAATAGATTTACACAAAAAGTCCACTTTCTTGTATTTAACATTAGAAAATGGGGAGAAAGAGTAATACAAAAATATCTCAAAATGTTTTTTAAAAGGGTTATGTCCTTTGGAATGCTGGTACAAAAAATAAATTGGTAAGAATTATAAAGTTTAAGTATGTGAGACTGGATTCTGATCTGTATAAATCCAGAGCAAATAAGTGTTTAGATGATATATTGTGTGTGCAAAATGTAGAAGGCACAATGGCAAATTGTAAACTTTTGCGGCCAAAAAAAAAAAAACATGACGATCGTTGATACATACTTTAATACTGAAGTGTCATCTGCAGACCAATTCACATATAAGATTTTTCAACAGAATGCTCTTCAGAACTTGGTTAACACTGAAATAAAAAAATCAGATGTTGTATAAACAAAACTGTAAGGGTAATTTAAAATTTAACACAGTAAACTAAAAACAGTTTCGTCTGTCCACCTATTTAACTTAGAAAACACCCGTAAACCCCCATTTAAAGGCAATTTTACCTCAAACGTGCTTTCTGTGTCTAAATCCACTCCGAATAGTCCATGTTTACAATGTACGAACTGGTTTATTAATAACTTTTAAAAATGAAAGTACAATAAGGTCACGAGTGCACATGTAGTTTCCCTAAATAGGTGTAATACCACCATTGATTTTTCCCTATAAGTCTTTGTTAAATTGGCACTTTTAAAAAAAAATGTACAGTATTTACTTTTATTTCAACCAAAGAAATACTTTGCATGTATAAAGTTTAATCCTTTCCAGTGATACAGTGAAAATTTCACACTACATTTCATTGCATATAAGAAAGTAACTAACACCGGTAGTAAACAACCAAATTTTTACACTGTTATTTACTGGTTACCTGCTTTGGTAACTATGTAACCTTAACGTTCCAAAATATTTTATAAGACCTTCAAATAAAAAAAGAATGATGCTTTCAGACATCCAACATACATATTTACGACTCAGAAAAATTTAAGTGCATTGAAATGCAGGGTTAATTTTCTACCACTGTCAAATTCAAGGGAATATTTTTTTAGGCCTACTTTCGTTTGCAACCGGATGTGACGTACCATGATTTGGTGGTATTACACCTACAAAACCCATACGCATAGTCAGCTGTCATTTGCGAAGGCACATAACTCTAACTTTATTTATTTTCGAATCTGTTTGATGTTAAAAAAACGAAAATCAATAAACATTAACAGATCCCTGTGGTACTCCTGATTTTTAAGGCGGTTAAAGAGGTTCATCCTTTACATAAAAACTAAATCACAAAAATACTGAACTCAGAGGAAAATCAAATCGGGAAATCCCTAATAACATTGCAAAATCAATGATAAAACTCATAAAAAAACGAATGAACAACAACCGTCACATTCCCGACCCGGCACAGGCACCCCAAAACATATATGCATATATATATCTGTGTTACTCGTTTATAAACCAAACCCGTATCACTAGAGTATTATGATTTATATTCCATAATGCTCTAATTTCACTAAAAGCCAAATGTTTGGTAATGCAAAGAGCCTTTTTCTCAAGTTGAATAATAGGATATCTACTTTTTCTATGTTATCTATATTTTTAGCGCTTTACTACTAAATTACAATCTAAAAATATGACAATCTGACCAAAACTGTCAATTTACCCCTTATGGAGTGATTGCCCTTTATATTCAATTTAAACAAAAATTGTAATCTTTAACCAAAGTTTTCTCAAATTTATAAACTGGACCATATAAATTTAAACGTAACCACAATTTGTAATAGTCTATACTGATTGAAAACGTTTCAGATGGCACTGCCAATAGACATAGAAAGATGTGGTGCCAATGAGACAACTCTCCAACCAAATAACAATTTAAAAAAGTTAACCATGTATTTGCATCATATGAAAACACAGCCGTGTATGGAGGAAATCCATATTGTAGAGGGGAGTTTGTTTCGATGCGGATGTATAAATTTAAAATCCTCATTATTTCTGAAAGGGAACATTAGATATATTGCCATATTTTATTCAAATACAAAACTTTTTTCACATTACGAACTCTACAGCAATCAGTCAATAAAATAAAATCTTTTTGTCTACAATTTTTTCACCCTACTGTTTTGAATCTAGAATTTCTAAAAATTCTATTGTTAATTTTGTTCTATTGACAGAACAATTTGTCTTTCTGCAATTTTGGCAATATAATCGTCAATTCACTACTGGTATCTGAATTACAAAGTGAGTACGTACTTATCGTAAGTTCACTAAAAAATATATCATATGACAAACACACCTTCCCAGATGGTCTTTGAAAAACGAATAAATTCTACAGAACCATTAGGTATTATCTTTGCAAGACATTGTGTTTTTGTCCACTATGGTCAATGGCCTTCTTCTACAAATTACTTTAAACTGAACAGGCAAGTTTTCAAATTTTGCTTCTAAATTTCAGTCATTTTAAAAATGACTAGGTAATTTTAGTCATTTTGTATAATGCCTGTCAAGTTTAGGCATTTTATAAATTGCCTGAAAATTTAGTCATTTTACAAAATGTCTAAATTAAGAAAATGCCTGTTACATATGAATATATATATAGAAGAAATTGTACTACTGTCTCCAGTATTGAATTGAGAAATAAAAGACTCGAAGAACTTAACGAAATACTATTAGAGAGAAAATATCCAAAAACTTTGATTAATAATGGAATAAAACGTGCAAAGGCTATAAATATTCAAGAACTAAGAAGACCGAAAAACACAGTAATTGATACGAATCAAATTTTACCATACATCTCATCGTATAATCCTAGAAATACAGAGGCGTATACCATAATATATCAGAATGTACCAACTTTGATGAAAGATCAAAGAATGAAAAGAGCCCTTGCTACACAGAAAACTGTTAAGAGTAAAAGACAATCAAAATCCTTGAAGAAATTACTCACCAGCGCGAAATTAAGCAAAGATGATACAATTCCTTCTGTAAAAAAAATGCGGACGTTCAAGTTGCGGTATTTGTCAAAATATTATGGAAGGACAATCGTATGAATTTAAATCAGGAGAGATTTTCACTATCCAAAACTATTTCACGTGTACATCGAGCAATTTAATTTATGTCATCTAATGTAATGGGTGTAAAAAATATTATATTGGACAAACAGGAAACACTTTACGGAAAAGATTTACTGTTCACCGACAACAAATCCGACATAAAGAAATAAGGATGATTAACGTAAGTGAACACCAGGTTTTATGCGCTAGCAACAAATCACCCAAATACTATGTGTTCCCATTTTACCCATGTGACGATCAATTCACCGAGGAAAAGAGAATTAACAAAAAAAATATGTTTATACAAAAGTACAAACCAAGCCCAAACAGATAAGACGTTACTTTTGTAAGGGTTACGTCCCTTTAATGAATTGTTACAGACTTATTATCGTGACGTTTGTTACTGTTAGTTACATTCATCCATGATTATCACAAAGATGTGAAACCGGTTGGAGAAAAAATGTAGAGAATTGAAGGACTTTAAAAGCATTTCGAAATTTAATTTTATTTATATATATATGTAGGACTCAGAGGTGCGATGGTACTTCGAACCGCGATGGTCACGCTGAAGAGCGATGGTCTATGCTGAAGTGCGTTGGGTAACACGATGAAGTGCGATGGTGACATTGTGACGTTTACTTGTTGCTAACTACGCTGAAGTTCGCTGGTCTGTCTGCATGTGACATTGAGTAAAAAAAAATAATGTTTTAATGAAACTACATCTTTAAAAGTTGACAAAAGTAGCTGCTAGCCTCTTATTTTAAATATCTTTTCATTTCTGTTCAGTTCCAACCAAGGACTTTACAATCTTAATTAGTTTTAATCTAATTTATAATTTGACATTTCTCCGATTAGTATGGAGTCAGAAAATATGGTATAGAAATAACAAAAAAAACAGATTTAGAGTGTAGATTTATATAAACTAAAAAGAAATTGTAACGTTTTTCTACCAAATTTTTGGAAATAAGCTGATTCTCCGCTGAGGAGAATAAAGTAAATTGGGAAGTACACGTCTAGGCACCAGTCAGGTTATTTTCGGTATAACATGATCTACAAAACTAAATACTGTAATCACAATAAAATAAGGTTAGAGTGAGGGTGTTCTTTCAAATCAGGATCTATCTCGGAACTAAAGGAACATTATATCAACTTGATATAGCAAAAACATTAATACTTTTATGTAAGTTCTTCATTAAATCGTCCACACAAAATCGTGTAAAAGAGGGACGAAAGATACCAAAGGGACAGTCAAACTCGTAAATCTAAAACAAACTGACAACGCCATGGCTAAAAATGAAAAAGACAAACAGAAAAACAATAGTACACATGACAGAACATAGAAAACTAAAGAATAAACAACAAGTATACTTACAGAGGAGTCAAAATGAATATTTAGCCCAATAGTTATAAAAAATACCAGGATTATAATTTAGTACGCCAGACGCGCGTTTCGTCTACATGAGACTCATCAGTGACGCTCAAATCAAAAAAATTTATAAAGCCAAAAAAGTACAAAGTACAAAGAGCATTGAGGATCCAAAATTTCAAAACGTTATACTAAATACGGCTAAGGTATTCTATGCCTGGGATAAGAAAATCCTTAGTGCTTCGAAAAATTCTAAGTTTTGTAAACAGGAAATTTATAAAAATGACCACACTATTCATATTCATGTCAAAACCGAAATGTTGACTACTGGGCTGGTAATACCCTCAGGGACGAAACGTCCACCAGCAGTGGCATCTACCCAGTGGTGTAAATAGTTATCAAAGGTACCAGGATTATACTTGAGAACGCTCAAGACATTGCATTTGTCGTACAAAAAGTTTGCAACGAACACGGGTAAGCTCCTGCCTGTGATACCCTGTTTTATTCTGTATTCTGTTGTATTTGATGTAAGGTTGTATTAAAAAACGTCACAATATATAAACGTCAGGCCGAACCATCGCACATCATCGTACTTCGGCGCAGACCATTGCACTTCAGCGTGACCATCACACTTCAGCGTCCTCATCGCACCTCCGAGTCCTACATACATATGATTTTAAATTTTAGTTTCTTGTGTATAATTCGGAGTTCAGTATGACGTCCATTATCACTGTACTATTATGCATATTTTAGGGGCCACCTGAAGGACACCTACGGGTGCGGGAATTCTCGCTGCATTGAAGACCAATTGGTTGCCTTCGGATGTTATTTGCTCTATGGTCGGGTGGTTTTCGCTTTGACATATTTACCATTTCCTTTCTCAATTTTATATATATATACAGAGTGTCTAGAAAATAAACCTAACGATGTTAGAGTAGATTTGGTTCGTTACTTCCTGCCCGGCGCCGGGGCTGGAACCTGTACTTTTTTCTAACTTCTACGACAACACCGCCTAGAATTGTGCAGAGACCTTATCCCCTCCTCTAGCTTTTAAAAATAAGTTTTCGTTTCGGGAGGTGTTTCCTGCTTGTAGGAATTAAACAAGGATCTCTCTTACAATACACGAAGCATTTATTTTTAGTGTACAGAAATGATCATCTATGCATCTCTTCAGTATAATTGCAGGATGCTAATCTTTTTTAGAAGCATACAATCACTGTAAATAAATATATGTATATGTCTTTCTGTGTGTAGTGACAACTGCAAATTATATATTGTCCATCGGATTTCTTATGATTAAGAGACTGTTGTTTGTGCTGTATTACAAAATTTGTTTTACATACACAAGTATAAAAATTGCAGTTTTTATCAAACGCAATAATAGGGTTGAACGTTGTTTTAAATTTAAACTAGTTAAGAATTATAAATATACATAACAAGTACGGAAACCAATTAATTACAAACACGATAGTGTACATACTTTACATTTAAAGTGTTAATTTCATTTACACAGAAATCGATAGAATGTGTTCCCGGTAAATGTGGAGGTGTTCAATAATATCTACGTCAGAAACATGAATTCCTTAAACCGTTGACTAACCTGGATCGTATAGAATTAATATATCAGATTTTATTTATACTAAAAACCAAGAACTTTGAACTCCAGTATTCTAACATTGTTTCATGTAAGGATGAAGGTTGGTTCCTACTAAAATGTGAACACAAGCTGCATTTGTTTGCATCTAGCCTTGGTCAGGAACCTGATGTTAAGTGGTTATCGTTTATTGATGTCGGTCATAAGTGTTTATGATTTTTTTATATAGATAAGACCGTTGGTTTTCCTGTTTGATATTTTTAAAAAATAAATCATGTTTGGGCCATTTTAAAGCTTGCTGTTTGGTTAACCAAGGCCCCACCTCGTGTTGAAGATCGTACGTTGACCTATGATAGTTTACTTTTACACATTTTTACTTGGATGGAGAGTTGTCTCACTGGCAATCATACTATATCTTCTGATGTTTATTTAAACAATATTTAACATTTGAGAGCATGACAAATTACCATGAACAAACAATCACATGTAACAAGGAAACAAATTTACTGTTATATAATAAATGCAACAGTAGTATACCGCTGTTCAATATTCATAATTTGATTAGCAAATAACTCGATAAAAAACATAGAGTAAAACTAGAAGAGGAAAACAACGGAACAACAAAACTTGCTGAACTACCACAAAAGCAAAACGGCATATACATGTAAAATATATTCATAGATTTTAACATGTTCTTTTCTATATCGACCCTAATAGCCTCCCGACTCCCATATAAGCCATAGGGCTGATACGAGTGGAGGTATGATATTAGGGCATGCATTGAAAAGGCCATACTAAAATTCATACACCAGATAGTATACAAAGGCTTAGTATGAAGTAATTTATCATTCAATCTGACAAATTCAAATATTTGTTAATGTCAATACAATATTTTCTCAAATAAAATTGAACAAGGAAATGGGGAATGGGTCAAGAGACAACAATCTGACTATAGTGCAGACAACAGTCGAAGGCTACCAATAGGTCTCCAACGCAGCAAGTATTAATGTTTTGTTTTATATCTTTAAAAGAAAATCCTCCACAATTTTTTTACGATATTTCTCGTCCGACATTGTGGTAACTTGCTTAAGACAGGAATATGACTATGACAAATCTGCGTTTATTGCATATGCAGAACACACCGTTAGAGTAATAGATGTAAATTATTACAATATACCACATTGGAAACTGACAATTATACAACACGAACACAGCAATAACCGTGCTTTATTCCATCAGTCAGTAATCTCATAACATTTGTATGACAGAAATAAACAGTTTATTGTTTCTTTCGTTTGATTAAATATAGTAAATTTGTATATGGTAGTGCAGAGTTCCTCTTAAATTGTAGTACAGTGTTATAGGTATTCTTGGTCTAGATCACTTAGTTTAAACATATTTATTTAGAGTGGATTGGGAAACAAGTTTTGCAACTTATATTAATCCCTCTCCACTTTGCGGGTGCGAGTGCTGCCTTGTAGCGGCATTAGCCTACTCTTTTTCGAAATCTACAAGGGTGTCTTTAACGTGCAAGAGATGTGGCTCTCTCTTAACACGGGTCAGCCATTTATCGTCCCCGTCCGACGGACTATCATCGTTTCCTCAAGACCATAATCGCAAATGGTGTCAAGGGAGAGCCGAAAATTGAGTTCCTGAAATTTTCATCCCAAACGGGAATCGAACCAGGAACCTTTGTGCTAGATCACTTATGACCACTTGATTTCACTTGAACATTTGTCAAGTTAACTCCTACATGCTGACGTGACATACTATTAGTGGGAAAACATGTATTGTCCAGTTGTTAAATGTTCGCAGAAATAAGATTGTTTCTTCCTTGTCGGATAGTATTTAAGTAGCAATGCTCTTTCCAGAACACTATTGTGACAAGACTGCAAAAGGTAAGCGATTTTTATTTAGAAAATACTATTTACTAGAGGTATTAAGCTTATGAATGAAATAAATTTATTTGCCTTTTTCCTTGTTTGAATGTATTGAAGTTCATCAATCATATCAAATGTAAACATAAGAAAACTGAAATTCACAAATTTTAAAGTTTATTGTTTGAATTGTGATTCAGTCGAAATTAATATGAAATGTCTATTTCGATGTTAACAATACATCTTAACATTTGGAGTAAAGCAGCAAACTTGCCGCATTTGTTAAAAGTGAATTAACAAAAATACCAAACTCTTAGGAAATTTCAAAACCGAAAAGCTCAAATGACAAGAAACGCTTTAACACATTAGAAGCAGATTCAACATACGGTTACATTTTTAAATAGCAGTAGTTGATTTGACTTTTCGGTCTCAATTTTAAATAGAAGAAATGTTTGTTTTTCAAATTACAATAGTTACTTTATTATTGTATGTCAATTGTGCGTAACTTTGTCGTTTTGAAAATAAGAAGAGTTATTCGAATAACTTCGTGAAATTTCCCTAATTGCTTTGATATTTTTTCTCTTATTAGAGAGCATTTGATAATGATACATCTGGAAATAGTTTTTGTTTACCGACGTATAATTTAATAATGTATTTTCCCTCTCGTCTTTTTAACAGATATCAACAATGATTCGTTTAGTGATGATTTTGATGAATGCTGTATTTCTTTGTGTTGTCACAGCGGATATGGATATGGTATGTTTATTTTTTTTTCAGAAAAGAATTATTTCAATGCATAATTTATAAATTGTATGTTAGTTGTATTCATTCATTCTACTCCGCCGTCCTTTCCGGAGCAACACGCTGTTGTAATTTGTATTTTTTCTGCTCGTTCGTTGTTTTTCACTAAATTGTATTTTAGTCTATTCGTCTTTTTTCTTTTTATCTAAGTTTCGGTTCTCTTTCAATTATCGTCTCATATTGCCCTCTTTGGTGTTTTCCATCTCTGTTCTTAAAAATATGAATCATTAAATATCTTTTTTATTATTCAATTTCACGTGAAATCGTAAATATGTAAAAAAAAAAAAAAAAAAAAAAAAATAACATATGTACCTAACGTGGTCAATGTTGACTTTTTTTGTAAAGATATGACAACGTTGTGTTTTGCTGTGTAAAATTAAATAAAACATCTAGATACCAGGGTTAAATTTTGTATTTACGCAGTTTTGTCTACAAAAGACTTATCAGTGACACTCAATTCAAAAAAGATTTTCTGAAAACTACAACATTTTGAACAAAATGTGTGCTGGATATTAGTTATTTACTTGAAGTAATTACTGTGATACTTGCAAAAAATTAAAATAAGTAGAATAACGGTATATATGGTCCCGATATATACAGATTGAAGTACTTTATATAAAAAAAACATATCTACTGGTTATAAAAGAAGCATCAAGTTGTTTGTCCTCTTCGATAACAAATTGTTGCTGTTTTAGGGGGCATTACACTCGCTATTGTTTTAATAACCAGTAAATAAGTGTATACTACTGATTCCATGCAAAACATGAGCCGTTTAAGAAGAATGGCGAAAAACGGACAACTACTGTTTATTCTTTTCTCATTTATTTAGAATAACGGTAAAAGTGGGGGGGGGGGGGGGGGGGGGGGATCAAGTGAACGCAGAAAAATTAATCCTATGAGGCTTATGTACATGTTCAAATAGTAAAAAATAAAAGCTGTAAATAAACTCATCATAGATACCAGGACTAAATTTTGTATTTACGGCAGACGCGCGTTTCGTCTACAAAAGACTCATCAGTGAAGTTCGAGTCTAAAAATATTAAAAATTACCAAATAAGAACTAAGTTGAAGAGCTTTAAGAACCACAGTTCCTAAGAGTTCTGCCAAATACAGCTAAGGTTATCTATGCCTGAGGAAGATTAGACTCAGTTTTTCAAACATTCAAAATTTGGTAAACAGTTAATTTATCAATATAACCATATCAATGATAATTCATATGAGCACAAAAAATTATGATGATAATTTCATATTGTAATTCTTTTATAGTAATCAAGCTGCTTTTGTTGTTTCCCCCCCCCCCCCCAAAATTGTTGATAAGCGATATTGTTACATTATGTAAGAAAATAAAAAAGTGTTTTTAATAATCATGTAATGTCATTTATACATTGTCACTATTTCAACGGTTCACGTTCGCTCATATAAACTGCATTTATTTGTATATTGTTTATTTGATAAATCTTTCAAGTGATATATTGTTTTTGAATTTGCTTCTCCTTCTTTATCATTATTAATTTTCTTTAAATACAATACGATTTTTTTGTTTTAAGACATGTTTTGTGTTATTTTTTTAAGTTTAAAGGCAGTCATTATAAGCAAAACCTGTTCGTTCTTTTTAGAAATTTGGCTATCACGTTGTTGAGGGGAATGCCAGATATTTGGAAAACATAGAAACCAACCTAGCAGAGAATACGGTAAAAATTCACACCCCAGCACACAATGATGTTATGGAATCGTACCAAATCCAAGATTTTCGTCAGGTTTGTAAAGCAACAACCCTTTATTTTTAATGGTGATTTGATCCGTGTTATCTTAAAAAAATATGTATAAATAGAAGTCAACACTGGACATGCTGAAGCGGAAAACATTTTCTAAAATTTTATTTATATTCTTATTTGTATCAGTCATGATAAAGAAATATCTATTCCCCGTTTGAGGTCGTATAAAACTAATAAAAAATGAAAACTATTTGCATTGTTTGCCAAATTGCATTTTATATTGTGTAAATTAAAAAAGTGAAGACAGAAAACTATTTTAAGGACTCAATTTAAAAGCTTTACAAAAAAAAACCCGCTATTATGGAACATATTAAAGAATACAATTTGAAAGAAAACAGAAACGAAATATGGTTCATATCAACATGATAAAAAGCGAAATAATCACTCTATAAAGTGTTCCGAAACGATTATTTTTCTTAATTTACCTTCAGTGGAACCGATTTCAGAAGATCAACGTATTGTTTTAGTTACATAAGAAAAAAAATATATATTCAATATTTTATGTGTTATAAACTCGATTATATCAATACTTCCATTCTAAAAAGTTTTATGTCTTATATTTGAAATAAGAAAAATACGTTCTATATGTATCACAAAAAATATCCTTAAAAAATTGAATAACTTTCTTGAGTGAAATGAAAATTTAAATTTTTTTTTTTTTTTACAGGGTATGCAGATGAAATGTCTTCCTTCCGTCGAGCAGTGTAGACTACGGGACATAGACAGAAAAACTGCAGGAGATGCCGGTCAAGTTACAGAGGGATTTATCCACAGCTGGGTAAGAAATAGATGAAAACTATTTAAAAAGTTTTAACCTGGTACCTTGTGTTGGCTATTATTCGTTTGTTTCTCTGTCCTATATTTTCTCACATTTATTTGTATTGTAGTCCTGTCATATTTTGTTGCCATTTTAGTGTTATAATTAACAAAGCGGGAGGTTTGGCATGCCACAAAACCAGGTTCAACCCACCATTTTTTTAAATGCCCTATACCAAGTCAAGAAAAACGCTATTGTTATGTTAAATTATAATTCGATTCTTTGTGTTACATTTTAATGGTGTGTTTCTGTTCTGTCGTAGTTTTCTTATATTTGATACGTTTCCCTCAGTTTTAGTTTGTAACCCTGATTTGTTTTTGTCTCTATCGATTTATGAATTTCGAACAGCGGTATACTACTGTTGGCTTTATTTATATTCGTCTGTTACTAGTGACCAGAATCTTTAAAAAAAAAACAAAATAAAAATCAGTCAAATTCAAGGCTTTCTATGTATATAGCCATTCCAAAAAATCTAAAAGAGATAAAAGGCATTCGTGTGGTGTGTGCATTACGTTGTTCGAAAGAGGTATTCTATTGTGTTAAGAATAAATATTCTTAATCCAGTTTATACAAAAAACATTAGTTGATAAAGATTTTTTTTAATTTATTATTTGGCGAACAGAAAATTAGCATTTGTCTAACTGAACACTTATTAAAAAGATTAACATACATAACAATTGATGTGTTTGAAGTACAGAGTCGTCGCCATCTTAAACTAATTATGATCAATTTAGTGTAGTTCTGTATTTGAAACTACAAAAGTAAAAATTATCTTCTTTGTCAAGCTATACTTTTTTGATCCGTGCATACTTATTCAATACTATATCCCGCTACTTCGGGATTCCCGATCATTGGCAGTTAATCCAGAAAAGTCTTTCGAATGCAGCAAATTGATCAAAAATATCTTTGTACTATATACAAGATGAAGTCTGTAAAATAACTGATAGTTTAAATTGAAAGTCTGTACAGACTAAAAGCGATTACAAGCATATGACTCTTCAAATATCAACTCAATAAAGCACTAGTATGGAAAAGAAAAGATTCAGAATTTCTTTGTTTTAAAGTAAACGTGTATATCACAAAATAGATGACTGATGAGATATACCCACCATGTTTTGTTTTTCTTATTGCCAAATTAATATATAATGTTTATGTGTGTGTGTGTGTGTGTTTATATGTCTTTGTTGGTGTGTTTACGTGCGAATGGTAACAAACTTCTTTATTTTACAGAACAAAGGAGATAATACTATAAATAGTGACAACGAGAAAGTCGTGAAGGAAATGTATTATATCAATTTAGATCAGGTAGTGGATGTCAAATCACTTGAAGGGGCATTGAAAAAGTTTTATCAGGATTTTAATTACCCTGTGTATAAGGAAAAGAAGATACCAGACGATGCTGAAATGTTGAATATAACACGTTCGACAGGTTACAAAAACAAAGGTTATTATTTTTAGATATTTTTTTTTAAAGTGAAGCGTAAATAATTTTCTGTATTTTTGTCTATATACGTAGATAATAATCAAAATCTATATATTTGTCTGCTTTTTAAACTTCGACGTTCAATTTCTTGTTTGACTTTTTATATTCAAGTTTTAACTCCGATATATTACTGTTTATACATAAACTTTCCTTCTCAGTTTTTGACCTATATAATCACTCAGTGATCAATTGTCAAGATAGAAGCTTCAAATTTTGTGTTTCACTATTCATACCTTGATTTAAACACACGATTTAGTTTTTTTGTACATTGACTTTAAAAGCCGTTTTTTTAATGTTAAACCTGTATATTTTCACTTTTGTTTCACTGTGCTTACCTGAGCCTTTATATCAATATTTCGCTATTTCTCCTTTGTTTTTTAAATCAATATTTGACTTCGTATCTTTACAAATGTATATTAGAAAAAACCCATGTGAGTAAATCGGGATGTGCTAGAGTTAAGTTTTGTGCTAAAAAATTTCTGTAACAAAATTTGTATATGAATTTAGAAATAAGTTCGAATAAGTCTTATTTTGAAAATTACGGATAATATTCGGATACAAGATAATCTAATCGTGCACTTTGATTTAATAATGCATCGTTTAACATGATAACAGTGTTATTTCAACTCACTCATTATACCTCCATATAAAATAAGGCTTTAATTATGAAAAGATATCAACACATAAGGGTAAGTAAGAGATACAACGGTAAGAGTTGAATCAGGGATACATGTTTATTTTTTACCAAGAATCAAAGCTTATTTATTGTATCTATAATACATAATCACCTCGTTATTTAAACAGCACTCCATACTCGTGAATTTAATTGGAAATTATTAAATATGTATATATGCCGACATTTGAACACTGAATAATCTAATTTTTTGATAAGAAAGGTTGCGGAGTGAAAAATATCAATGTGGATTCATTTACTTTCGTATATACCATTGGTGGACAACTTTAACTTTTTTTTTCTATTTGATTTATTTGTTTTGCCAAAGTCTGTATACAAGCATAGAGAAAATTTGAAACCAATTGATTGTTTAAAATCATGGTTGACTTGTACCTACAAAACCCATTACAATGAGTATACAAACGAAGTTGAATAATTATTAAATCCGCAGTAGATTTTGATATCATCTTTGATTGAGAAATTTAGGAGTTTAGGTGCATTACGCTTTTGAAACAAGTAAAATAAAATTGAGAATGGAAATGGGGAATGTGTCAAAGAGACAACAATCCGACCAAATAAAAAAACAACAGCAGAAGGTCACCAACAGGTCTTCAATGTAGCGAGAAATTCCCGCACCCGGAGGCGTCCTTCAGCTGGCCCCTAAACAAATATATACTAGTTCAGTGATAATGAACGCCATACTAATTTCCAAATTGTACACAAGAAACTAAAATTAAAATAATACAAGAGTGTACGTTAGCAGTTATCAAAAAGACAGTCTTAGCTCCAAGTAACACATCTTTTTTTCTAAATCTTGAAACTGATAATAACAAACGCATTACTGAATTAATCAGTATTAAAATTAGAATGACCAACTGAATTGCGACAAATGATAAATGTGTTACAAATCCATGGTGTAATAAAATTAAATAGAAATACGAACATGGCTGGATTTTTATACAATAAATTTTTAATAGATATAAGACGATATGGTTTGAGTGCCAATGAGACAACTCTCCATCCAAGTAACAATTTGTAAAAGTATTCCATTAAAGTTCAAGGTACGGCGTCCAACATGGAGACTTGACTCACACCGTACAGCAAGTTATAAAGGGCCTTAAAACATTCAAACGGGACAACCAACGGTATAATCTATATAAAAACCAGAAACTTAATGTTTATTTAGGATGTAAATTAATGAGGGTTAGGATTGTATACTCGGAAATTGGACTCCTTGGTTTTTCCATACGATAAAAGGTAATTTATTTTGCCCCCCCCCCCCTAACAACGATTTTTTTCATAAAAGACTTCAATAGTTAAGCAAAGATCATTCAGTAAAACTTAAGCAGATTCTTTATTTCTTTTACTTTTGATTTAAGACCCAATTAATACCAATGCAAATATTAGGTAAATACCCGAGTCGACCATTTCCCATTATTTTGAAAGAAAATTGAATATGTCATAAAGAGCTCCTTAACCTATCAATATGTTCAGCTTGTTATGTTTCCAAACTAATGCTCTTCTGATTTAAATTATCCATTTTGAAATATCGATTTTTTTTTATTTCTCTTTAGTTCTTTATCATCACAACTAACCTTGTAGTATTAGATCGGTTTCATAAACTATGAGAAAGAACTGTTATCGATTGTAACATACTTTTTTAGGTGGTCGTGTTAAAAGGCAATTCACGACGCTAAATAACGATTGCAAACAACAGCAAGCAAAGACAATTTTTGGTATTGATTCAGGGAGAAGTTGCAATCATCTAAAAATGTGTGAAACGTAAGTTATACTTAATAATTTTCCTCTTGATTTCAACTGTTTTGATTGGACTACCGCGAACGAGTAAAATAAGAAGAGTTATTCGAATAACTTCGTGAAATTTCCCTAATTGCTTTGATATTTTTTCTCTTATTAGAAAGCATTTGATAATGATACATCTGGAAATAGTTTTTGTTTACCGAGGTATAATTTAATAATGTATTTTCCCTCTCGTCTTTTTAACAGATATCAACAATGATTCGTTTAGTGATGATTTTGATGAATGCTGTATTTCTTTGTGTTGTCACAGCGGATATGGATATGGTATGTTTATTTTTTTTTCAGAAAAGAATTATTTCAATGCATAATTTATAAATTGTATGTTAGTTGTATTCATTCATTCTACTCCGCCGTCCTTTCCGGAGCAACACGCTGTTGTAATTTGTATTTTTTCTGCTCGTTCGTTGTTTTTCACTAAATTGTATTTTAGTCTATTCGTCTTTTTTCTTTTTATCTAAGTTTCGGTTCTCTTTCAATTATCGTCTCATATTGCCCTCTTTGGTGTTTTCCATCTCTGTTCTTAAAAATATGAATCATTAAATATCTTTTTTATTATTCAATTTCACGTGAAATCGTAAATATGTAAAAAAAAAAAAAAAAAAAAAAAAATAACATATGTACCTAACGTGGTCAATGTTGACTTTTTTTGTAAAGATATGACAACGTTGTGTTTTGCTGTGTAAAATTAAATAAAACATCTAGATACCAGGGTTAAATTTTGTATTTACGCAGTTTTGTCTACAAAAGACTTATCAGTGACACTCAATTCAAAAAAGATTTTCTGAAAACTACAACATTTTGAACAAAATGTGTGCTGGATATTAGTTATTTACTTGAAGTAATTACTGTGATACTTGCAAAAAATTAAAATAAGTAGAATAACGGTATATATGGTCCCGATATATACAGATTGAAGTACTTTATATAAAAAAAACATATCTACTGGTTATAAAAGAAGCATCAAGTTGTTTGTCCTCTTCGATAACAAATTGTTGCTGTTTTAGGGGGCATTACACTCGCTATTGTTTTAATAACCAGTAAATAAGTGTATACTACTGATTCCATGCAAAACATGAGCCGTTTAAGAAGAATGGCGAAAAACGGACAACTACTGTTTATTCTTTTCTCATTTATTTAGAATAACGGTAAAAGTGGGGGGGGGGGGGGATCAAGTGAACGCAGAAAAATTAATCCTATGAGGCTTATGTACATGTTCAAATAGTAAAAAATAAAAGCTGTAAATAAACTCATCATAGATACCAGGACTAAATTTTGTATTTACGGCAGACGCGCGTTTCGTCTACAAAAGACTCATCAGTGAAGTTCGAGTCTAAAAATATTAAAAATTACCAAATAAGAACTAAGTTGAAGAGCTTTAAGAACCACAGTTCCTAAGAGTTCTGCCAAATACAGCTAAGGTTATCTATGCCTGAGGAAGATTAGACTCAGTTTTTCAAACATTCAAAATTTGGTAAACAGTTAATTTATCAATATAACCATATCAATGATAATTCATATGAGCACAAAAAATTATGATGATAATTTCATATTGTAATTCTTTTATAGTAATCAAGCTGCTTTTGTTGTTTCCCCCCCCCCCCCAAAATTGTTGATAAGCGATATTGTTACATTATGTAAGAAAATAAAAAAGTGTTTTTAATAATCATGTAATGTCATTTATACATTGTCACTATTTCAACGGTTCACGTTCGCTCATATAAACTGCATTTATTTGTATATTGTTTATTTGATAAATCTTTCAAGTGATATATTGTTTTTGAATTTGCTTCTCCTTCTTTATCATTATTAATTTTCTTTAAATACAATACGATTTTTTTGTTTTAAGACATGTTTTGTGTTATTTTTTTAAGTTTAAAGGCAGTCATTATAAGCAAAACCTGTTCGTTCTTTTTAGAAATTTGGCTATCACGTTGTTGAGGGGAATGCCAGATATTTGGAAAACATAGAAACCAACCTAGCAGAGAATACGGTAAAAATTCACACCCCAGCACACAATGATGTTATGGAATCGTACCAAATCCAAGATTTTCGTCAGGTTTGTAAAGCAACAACCCTTTATTTTTAATGGTGATTTGATCCGTGTTATCTTAAAAAAATATGTATAAATAGAAGTCAACACTGGACATGCTGAAGCGGAAAACATTTTCTAAAATTTTATTTATATTCTTATTTGTATCAGTCATGATAAAGAAATATCTATTCCCCGTTTGAGGTCGTATAAAACTAATAAAAAATGAAAACTATTTGCATTGTTTGCCAAATTGCATTTTATATTGTGTAAATTAAAAAAGTGAAGACAGAAAACTATTTTAAGGACTCAATTTAAAAGCTTTACAAAAAAAAACCCGCTATTATGGAACATATTAAAGAATACAATTTGAAAGAAAACAGAAACGAAATATGGTTCATATCAACATGATAAAAAGCGAAATAATCACTCTATAAAGTGTTCCGAAACGATTATTTTTCTTAATTTACCTTCAGTGGAACCGATTTCAGAAGATCAACGTATTGTTTTAGTTACATAAGAAAAAAAATATATATTCAATATTTTATGTGTTATAAACTCGATTATATCAATACTTCCATTCTAAAAAGTTTTATGTCTTATATTTGAAATAAGAAAAATACGTTCTATATGTATCACAAAAAATATCCTTAAAAAATTGAATAACTTTCTTGAGTGAAATGAAAATTTAAATTTTTTTTTTTTTTTACAGGGTATGCAGATGAAATGTCTTCCTTCCGTCGAGCAGTGTAGACTACGGGACATAGACAGAAAAACTGCAGGAGATGCCGGTCAAGTTACAGAGGGATTTATCCACAGCTGGGTAAGAAATAGATGAAAACTATTTAAAAAGTTTTAACCTGGTACCTTGTGTTGGCTATTATTCGTTTGTTTCTCTGTCCTATATTTTCTCACATTTATTTGTATTGTAGTCCTGTCATATTTTGTTGCCATTTTAGTGTTATAATTAACAAAGCGGGAGGTTTGGCATGCCACAAAACCAGGTTCAACCCACCATTTTTTTAAATGCCCTATACCAAGTCAAGAAAAACGCTATTGTTATGTTAAATTATAATTCGATTCTTTGTGTTACATTTTAATGGTGTGTTTCTGTTCTGTCGTAGTTTTCTTATATTTGATACGTTTCCCTCAGTTTTAGTTTGTAACCCTGATTTGTTTTTGTCTCTATCGATTTATGAATTTCGAACAGCGGTATACTACTGTTGGCTTTATTTATATTCGTCTGTTACTAGTGACCAGAATCTTTAAAAAAAAAACAAAATAAAAATCAGTCAAATTCAAGGCTTTCTATGTATATAGCCATTCCAAAAAATCTAAAAGAGATAAAAGGCATTCGTGTGGTGTGTGCATTACGTTGTTCGAAAGAGGTATTCTATTGTGTTAAGAATAAATATTCTTAATCCAGTTTATACAAAAAACATTAGTTGATAAAGATTTTTTTTAATTTATTATTTGGCGAACAGAAAATTAGCATTTGTCTAACTGAACACTTATTAAAAAGATTAACATACATAACAATTGATGTGTTTGAAGTACAGAGTCGTCGCCATCTTAAACTAATTATGATCAATTTAGTGTAGTTCTGTATTTGAAACTACAAAAGTAAAAATTATCTTCTTTGTCAAGCTATACTTTTTTGATCCGTGCATACTTATTCAATACTATATCCCGCTACTTCGGGATTCCCGATCATTGGCAGTTAATCCAGAAAAGTCTTTCGAATGCAGCAAATTGATCAAAAATATCTTTGTACTATATACAAGATGAAGTCTGTAAAATAACTGATAGTTTAAATTGAAAGTCTGTACAGACTAAAAGCGATTACAAGCATATGACTCTTCAAATATCAACTCAATAAAGCACTAGTATGGAAAAGAAAAGATTCAGAATTTCTTTGTTTTAAAGTAAACGTGTATATCACAAAATAGATGACTGATGAGATATACCCACCATGTTTTGTTTTTCTTATTGCCAAATTAATATATAATGTTTATGTGTGTGTGTGTGTGTGTTTATATGTCTTTGTTGGTGTGTTTACGTGCGAATGGTAACAAACTTCTTTATTTTACAGAACAAAGGAGATAATACTATAAATAGTGACAACGAGAAAGTCGTGAAGGAAATGTATTATATCAATTTAGATCAGGTAGTGGATGTCAAATCACTTGAAGGGGCATTGAAAAAGTTTTATCAGGATTTTAATTACCCTGTGTATAAGGAAAAGAAGATACCAGACGATGCTGAAATGTTGAATATAACACGTTCGACAGGTTACAAAAACAAAGGTTATTATTTTTAGATATTTTTTTTTAAAGTGAAGCGTAAATAATTTTCTGTATTTTTGTCTATATACGTAGATAATAATCAAAATCTATATATTTGTCTGCTTTTTAAACTTCGACGTTCAATTTCTTGTTTGACTTTTTATATTCAAGTTTTAACTCCGATATATTACTGTTTATACATAAACTTTCCTTCTCAGTTTTTGACCTATATAATCACTCAGTGATCAATTGTCAAGATAGAAGCTTCAAATTTTGTGTTTCACTATTCATACCTTGATTTAAACACACGATTTAGTTTTTTTGTACATTGACTTTAAAAGCCGTTTTTTAATGTTAAACCTGTATATTTTCACTTTTGTTTCACTGTGCTTACCTGAGCCTTTATATCAATATTTCGCTATTTCTCCTTTGTTTTTTAAATCAATATTTGACTTCGTATCTTTACAAATGTATATTAGAAAAAACCCATGTGAGTAAATCGGGATGTGCTAGAGTTAAGTTTTGTGCTAAAAAATTTCTGTAACAAAATTTGTATATGAATTTAGAAATAAGTTCGAATAAGTCTTATTTTGAAAATTACGGATAATATTCGGATACAAGATAATCTAATCGTGCACTTTGATTTAATAATGCATCGTTTAACATGATAACAGTGTTATTTCAACTCACTCATTATACCTCCATATAAAATAAGGCTTTAATTATGAAAAGATATCAACACATAAGGGTAAGTAAGAGATACAACGGTAAGAGTTGAATCAGGGATACATGTTTATTTTTTACCAAGAATCAAAGCTTATTTATTGTATCTATAATACATAATCACCTCGTTATTTAAACAGCACTCCATACTCGTGAATTTAATTGGAAATTATTAAATATGTATATATGCCGACATTTGAACACTGAATAATCTAATTTTTTGATAAGAAAGGTTGCGGAGTGAAAAATATCAATGTGGATTCATTTACTTTCGTATATACCATTGGTGGACAACTTTAACTTTTTTTTTCTATTTGATTTATTTGTTTTGCCAAAGTCTGTATACAAGCATAGAGAAAATTTGAAACCAATTGATTGTTTAAAATCATGGTTGACTTGTACCTACAAAACCCATTACAATGAGTATACAAACGAAGTTGAATAATTATTAAATCCGCAGTAGATTTTGATATCATCTTTGATTGAGAAATTTAGGAGTTTAGGTGCATTACGCTTTTGAAACAAGTAAAATAAAATTGAGAATGGAAATGGGGAATGTGTCAAAGAGACAACAATCCGACCAAATAAAAAAACAACAGCAGAAGGTCACCAACAGGTCTTCAATGTAGCGAGAAATTCCCGCACCCGGAGGCGTCCTTCAGCTGGCCCCTAAACAAATATATACTAGTTCAGTGATAATGAACGCCATACTAATTTCCAAATTGTACACAAGAAACTAAAATTAAAATAATACAAGAGTGTACGTTAGCAGTTATCAAAAAGACAGTCTTAGCTCCAAGTAACACATCTTTTTTTCTAAATCTTGAAACTGATAATAACAAACGCATTACTGAATTAATCAGTATTAAAATTAGAATGACCAACTGAATTGCGACAAATGATAAATGTGTTACAAATCCATGGTGTAATAAAATTAAATAGAAATACGAACATGGCTGGATTTTTATACAATAAATTTTTAATAGATATAAGACGATATGGTTTGAGTGCCAATGAGACAACTCTCCATCCAAGTAACAATTTGTAAAAGTATTCCATTAAAGTTCAAGGTACGGCGTCCAACATGGAGACTTGACTCACACCGTACAGCAAGTTATAAAGGGCCTTAAAACATTCAAACGGGACAACCAACGGTATAATCTATATAAAAACCAGAAACTTAATGTTTATTTAGGATGTAAATTAATGAGGGTTAGGATTGTATACTCGGAAATTGGACTCCTTGGTTTTTCCATACGATAAAAGGTAATTTATTTTGCCCCCCCCCCCCTAACAACGATTTTTTTCATAAAAGACTTCAATAGTTAAGCAAAGATCATTCAGTAAAACTTAAGCAGATTCTTTATTTCTTTTACTTTTGATTTAAGACCCAATTAATACCAATGCAAATATTAGGTAAATACCCGAGTCGACCATTTCCCATTATTTTGAAAGAAAATTGAATATGTCATAAAGAGCTCCTTAACCTATCAATATGTTCAGCTTGTTATGTTTCCAAACTAATGCTCTTCTGATTTAAATTATCCATTTTGAAATATCGATTTTTTTTTATTTCTCTTTAGTTCTTTATCATCACAACTAACCTTGTAGTATTAGATCGGTTTCATAAACTATGAGAAAGAACTGTTATCGATTGTAACATACTTTTTTAGGTGGTCGTGTTAAAAGGCAATTCACGACGCTAAATAACGATTGCAAACAACAGCAAGCAAAGACAATTTTTGGTATTGATTCAGGGAGAAGTTGCAATCATCTAAAAATGTGTGAAACGTAAGTTATACTTAATAATTTTCCTCTTGATTTCAACTGTTTTGATTGGACTACCGCGAACGAGTCTTCAACATTATTCATGCTGTTTTTGAAATCATTTTATCGCCAGACTTTGTTATGTTGCCAAAGATATATACAAATTAAGGCAAGATATGAAATATCTGTTTCACTTATGACAATGAATATGTTTCAATTTACAGTTTGTCTTTTTCATTTTTAGCCATGACGTTGTCAGTTTGTTTAAGATTTATGAGTTTGACTGTCCCTTTGGTATCTTTCGTCCCTCTTTTTTCAATCGTCAGAATTACGCTTTCGTCCTCTTTATTTCTGTGACCTATTGAATTTGACTAATCACTAAATTTTAACTTACACGAGGAACGTAAAGAAACCGAAATCTTGAAAACTTGCTGCCTTTTTTCGGTTTTAAATTGCAATGGAAAACATAGTATACATCCTATCATATCTGTAAAAAAAGATCTGAAGGAAAATACCTATAACGATACTAAAAGAAAATTATTTATTCTTTTTACGCATATAGGAAAACATTCTTAAGGCAAATAAGGTTTATTATCTAACTAATTTTGTTGAGTTTTCTGTGAAAACGAATTAAAACCTAATAATATCATCAATCTGATTTCGTAAATGTTCCATTTATAAGCAATTTCCTCAAAATTTAGGTAACTTAAATTATTTTCATGTATATTTCAGAAAGGAAAGAAGAAATGGGCGATGGGTACTGACAGATTGTGACAATGTACACATTACTTCACCATTAGTCTATCTATGTGTGTGCTGTCCTTGGGTAACATCAATCGATCTAAACGGAAATGAATGTGCATGTTCTAGAATGCAGGACTGGTAGAATATACTAGTTAAGATAAACACTCCAAATAACAGGATTATGCAGAACAGTATTCTTATCTGAATAAAATAACATTTCCAATTGAAGTGTGTCTATCAGCTTTGACCACCATGATTAATGTTTTGTATGAATCTTCTCTTTATGCAAACATAGTATTTCAGAAAATAAAATATGTAAAACATGAAGATGCAGAAAAATGTAAAACCAGATATAATTCTTTTATCCTATTTAACATTTTGTTACTACACTTAAATACTATCAACATTGGTTAATTGCAAAGGATGCATACTTGTACTTCTTCTAAATTTTACTGTAGCTCCAATATTTGTTTTATTTCCTATTATGTTTTCCGTGATGAAGGCCCATGGATAAAATCGTCGTCTACGTTCATATCCGTGCATATGGACATCACGAGTTGGTTGACAGTTATGAAATAACCGTTTCACAAATGATATCGGTAATGGTCCTTATGTCGTAACTACAATTCACTTCCCTTTTAACAAATAATGTGACCTACCAAATTAGACCGGTTTTATTATAACATGAGCAACATGACGGGTGACACATATGGAGCAGGATCCCTATTTTTGGTGGGGTTCGTGTTGCTTAGTCTTTAGTTTCCTATGTTGTGTCTTGTGTAAATATTATTTGTCTGTTTGTCTTTTTATTTTTTAGCCATGGCGTTGTCAGTTTATTTTCGATCTATGAGGTTGAATGTCCCTCTGGTATCTTTTGTCTTCCTTTTTTAACACCCTCTAGTACCATGTACTTGGATACTCCAGGGTGTAAAAATATCCGTATATACGGATATGATAACTCATGATACATCATGTACAGTGATAACATCCTGGAAAACGCCGACGAGTAAAGAACATCACTCAACTAATGAAAGACATTATTTCTATAGCCTAGTTGGTCGAGTGGTATAGGTAGCTTGCCATAGCACAGGCGGTGTTGCCATGATTTCTCAGATTCAAGGGTTCTAATCACACAGAGACGCAAAAGAATCATTTGCTCATGCAAATTAAAAGATCGAACATTATTATGCAAAATTTGAGATGAAGTTAACATGCCTCTATCAATCACGAAATTATAGTTGTGCATTTACATCTTTTTCGACATTATGTTAATGGTGACAATTGTCGACAAAAATCAATAGGATTTGCCTTAAGACTGCATAACAAATATATAGAGTGAAATTAAGTACATGTATGTTCATTTTTCATACCCAGCTATGGATAAACCTTCTTTAACTTGACCAGTAACTCCTTTGGATGTTCCGTTTATGCCCTGCAGTCTGATTGCTTTAAGGAAGTGAGACTTTTCATCTGCTGACCCTGTAATGAAAACCTACTGATTCAAAGAAAGATATAAGTTTTCAAAATGATGATGATAATGAATGGCTGATTAACGTCCAGCGGCAAATACATATGCATAGTCAGGACAAAAATACATTAATGCTATATGAATATTGACCAAGTATTGCTCTTATTCCTTAATTACGAGTAGCTAACGTATAACCAGCAAATACCTATTTGAAAGTCTTTGGTTTAAATTGACAATTTTCAAACCTTGACCTTCCAATCTCGAGGCAAAGACACTGCTACAGCTATAGGACCATCGAGGGCTATACAAGTTTTAAGCAATGTTAATTAATTCGGAATATGTACTTTTTTCAATACATATAATAAGACTTTGGAATACAATTCTACAAAACATCATTGAATGTACTCTCGATGGCAGTCCTAGATTATTCCGTCATTTGCGATCACACAATGCGTAATTTATCGTTCCGAATGAGTTGCTTAAATACCCAGGTTTAATTCCCTTCTTTCTACAGAAGGAAATAAATTCAACTTAGATACCAGGATCAAATGTTTTCTGTACTAAGTAATGAATATGAAAGTTGGTTTGCCTTCGTTTGAAGTGTTTAAGCTTTTTCTTTTGCCTCTCGATAAGGGACTTCCCGATTAAAATTATCGTTGGAGTTTGGTAATTTTTTTACTTTTTTTTATTTTATGATTTGCAATACGAAATGGTTACGTACAATACATATCCTTGGAAATGACTGAAACACAACAAAGGAATAAAGCATTAATTAAAATCATCTGTAAAAGAGCCATTATAAATTTATGTAAAAAATAAACAATAAGGAAACAATAATCAAACTGTTCATTTTTTAAATTGATAACTATAAGGACATAAAAAAAATACTATTTTCAACTGAATTCTTAACAGATGCCTTCGTAGAGCGGAAAATAATCTCAACAATTAAGTGTAGCTGTCTGAATTTATCAAAGAAAAATCATGAAACGTTTTCTTATATTCATATCGACAGAGTCAAGTAATAATTAAAATAAGAGCAAGTTTTAAGTTGAACACGAAAGGTCAAATTTACACCACAATACATGGGAAACACGAGCGGGCCATTGACTGAATCAAAGTACCTGTAGCTTACTTTCATCCTGGATTTTCAGTATTCGTATTATCATTTGTAGGCGAGTGATATGAGAGCCAAATTTACATTTTTAATGCACCTATCTAACACACGGCTAAATTATATATCATTGGAAAGCTAAGAATGTGTACTTTCTAAATATCCCGGTCGTCAAAAGAAATTATGGTGCATTTTTTTTTTAAATCGAGGTCAAAGGTCATTGGTGCAATTTCAATTCTCGGATACTTCCAGTGGAAAAATCGAGTCAAAACAAATGCAAAAACAAAACAATTTTATGGAAATGCTGTATTACTGTTGGGAAAATATATTTCTATCATAATATTAATTAATTTTGGTTGATTTTAACGGTAACGCATTTACGTAACGTTTTCTCTCGGAGTCTTTGAAAATCAATCATTAAGTAACACAAATGTATCTAAAGTCACCCTTGCATCATCTAAATCTTATAATTCCTCCATATCATTTGATTACACGTATTTACAAACATATATCTTTAAATTTGATATAAATATTCCGAAATAAAATATTTGAAGCAAGGGGAAAATATAACATATGACGTATTCTTAATTGGTTAGAAAAGTCCCATAATGAGCTGTAAAATAAAATAAAATTGAGAAAGCGAATGGTCTCCTGTTAGTTTGAAAGCCTGCCAACTGCTTAAAGATGAGACAACAATAGGGCAGATTTCTTTTTTATTATTGTAGTGCAATATGTTGAGTCTGGATCATACCGCAATTCCATTTACATCACTAACTCAGATATGATAAGAGTACTAACTAACATTACTAAAATGAGTAAAGTGCTACTAGTATATTTATATCAACAAATTGACAATTTTAATATAAAACATCACAAGGAAAATATGATTAATCATTGTACGTCTAACTGTGTTTGATTTTACTTTAGTCGGCCGCCGTGTATCTTGAGATATCTAGTTAATCAAACAACACTTTACAAAGTAGTTTGTACTTTTTTTAAATTACGCTAGTGATGACGTTCGGCTACTTTGGCACTAAGTATTACTTTTTTATATCTTGTTTCACCGCTTCAAAAGGGAGGACAAGGTTATCCTAATACTGAACCTTTTATTTGGCTTTCTTGTGTTAAAATTCCGTTAGCGTGTAACCTAAATGATCGAAACGTCGGACCAATGAGATGTTCGACCATTTAGGTGTATAGAATATTGCGATATCGGAATATTATAGCTTCATTTTATCTTGTAATCTCATCATTCTTAACGGTCAACTTGTCCATACAAAGACAACTTCCTTGGCATGGCAATGATATTGTTTGCCTTTATCAGTGGAGAATAAAGGCTTTTCCCCCTGAATAAGAATCCCAATTTTGAAAAAAAATGGCTTAAAATTATTCCCAAAAAGACAACTTTTTTCCCAAACAGAGCAGTCTCAGTAGTTATTGTGCATGAATTCAAACTAAAAACCACTCATTTATACATTTTTCATGCCTAAAATGACTGTATGTGCAGATATGAGGATCTAACTATGTATCATTACTGACAAAAAGGAGTTTCATTCCAAAGTAGGACGTGACTCTTGAAAGGGGGTCTGTAAATCGAAGTTTCAGTCAAATTCATGGTTTATTCTAAATTTCACAATTTGATGAAAATTGCGCATATTTTCCCCAAAAAAAGGGTAGAGGTCGTTTTGAAAAAAGTCAACAATATCACTGTATGGGTATATATCAGTACAGCAGAGGGTTTGCTTAAAGCGGACATAAGATCTACTATATACAGATTGAAATAAAAATTGGGAAATGAACATGAAGGATTTGTCAAAGAGACACCAACCCGTTCAAAAAGCAGGCAACGACCGAAGACCACCAAATGGGTCATCAATGCAGCAAGAAACTTCAAAACCTGGAGGAGTTATTCAGCTGGCCCCTAAACAAAAATGTACTAGTTTGAAATGATAATGAACGTCATACTAAGCTTCGAAATATACTCAAGAAGTTAAAATAAAAAATCTTACAAAACTAAGAAAGGCCAGAGGCTTCTGACTTGGGACAGGCGCAAAATTGTGTCGGAGTTAAACATGTTTTGGGAAATCTCAACCCTCCCCTATACCTATACCAATGCGTGAACAGATCAAATCTTGTAGAAAATTGGATGACATCATACCGGACCGATGTTGCCTTTTAGCCAACCAAAGTCATACGGAGAACTTATTGTTTCTGTTGTTAGGTCGACATTGTCTTGGATAAAACTTGTACCCAAGTAGAAAAACAATGCCATGTAGAATGTATGCCCCATTTTCAATTTTTCTAATCTCCTGATCAGTCAAACTTGTTTAATAATTATCAAAGGTGTGTCCATAAATACGGTGCATTTGTAATGATAAACATAAATGAACTAGAGTAAAAAGAAAATAAAGATTATATACATTCTACTAAAGCCATACATCTAAGAACTTTGTCAATAGGAATATTGTACGCTTTATTGACTGCCGCAGATGTGCCATCATCCAAAAGACAATACAGAAATATTTTTAAAGCAGGTGCCGTAATTTCAATTGAATAGTCCAGTGAAATGTTTTTAGATAATGGATATTCATCTGATTGAATTACAACTTTACCCTCTATCTGCTTCTGTAAAATACAAGTAGCTGCATAAAGTGCTTACAACCAGTTTCGCAGTCACTGCTCAGATCTTTAAAATTGACAGACTATATATCACAGTCATTTTAAACGGGTAGTTTTCCGTCATTACGGCATAAGACAACATTATAGAGATACTGTATACAATATTGGATTTACCTTGGTCTTGTTGAGGCTGTTTACATATAACTATAAATTAACATTTTATAGGTTTTGTTGAAGCTGATAATATGTTGTGTAGTTTTCTCGGCGGCGATCCTCGAGCAGAAATTAAGCCCGGTTAACTGATCAAGTAATCAGTAAAGTTGTTAACCAGAATACTTCCTTGTATACATGCACGTCGTCTTTAATCGTCGAAATGTTAGTAAAAGCTGTTTTATGCTCAGAATTAAATAGCTCTTTACTTTCTGATTTCAAATTGTGTAGCAAATATTTAGCGATGCAAGCTCGATGGTATAAAGACTTACTTTTGAAATATTTATAGCAACTCTTATGATATTTTGAATTTTCAAATGGGATGTTTTCATTTTTTTTTATATTCATCGACCAGTCTTCTGTAAATTTCATCTTTTTGTTTTCCCACTGCGGCAATACAACTGTATCTTCGTTAAGTGTTTAACTGCATATTTTCTATGTAGTAAATATATGACAGACTATGTATCTGTGTCAATTAATGGATCGTTTTTGCTTTTTAGCATAGGAAGGGTTTGATTTTGAACTGGACAGTGAAAATTTGACACGACTCGGAAGATTTTCGACAATTTTCCGATACGATTCCTTATTTAGAAAGGGGTGAATTCTACAGAACTCAAAAACTATGTTTTACTTTGATTTTATCTTAATTTCGGACGATTTTATATCTATTTAAGCTACAATGAAGTTAAAGATAGAAATAGAACCCTTTAAATATGATTTATCGTACTCTAATAGCACTATTTAGTACACGGAAATCGACTAATATATTCAGTAAAAAACCGACAACGAAATAGATAAGGGATTCCGGAAACGATAGTGATTTTACCCAACATCATAAAATTACAGAAATTCGTGATTTTAAGAAATGTTGAGATAAAGTCTTGATCTTGAATGAAAAAACGATAACTGATGAGTAATTTGGTGTGTTCTAAAACGGATAGAGTGCAAAAGTATTTAATAAAAAAATAATTGTAGATCCGAAAAGATCAGGATTATGAAATTTTTTGTACAAAATGTCAAATATTTAGAAGGAATGCAAAAGCATGCGGACTTACAGTTGTAAATATTGTTTTTCATTATTTTAAGAATCTAATTTACTTAATTATTCTGTCTTAAAGAAGACATACTACTTATTTCTTTTGCTTGAAAAATATGTCGTTATGTCAAAATTTTCAACTAATTTCTGAAATAAACATCAATTTTACAAAAACTGCACCGTACGATTTTGTGACGACCGGGCAAAAATCAAAGTTAAATCATTATTCTTTTATTTAAAGCAAAAATTAGCCGTGTGTTAGGTGGGTGCATTAAAGTCCTTTACTAGACGTCTTTTTCAAATATTACACTCGACTATTGGTAAGTTATGCTGGTTATAAGGTGCAAAGTATTCTGCGTTTCGAAATATTCCTGTTTGAATATATCCCAGTTCATACTAAAACAGGAAACTACTACTACTTGTAATTATAGTTTTGATTAAATTTAGTAGTGACAATCCCTGAATACTAATAAAGTTCAGGTGTGATTATGACCCTTGTATATGGCTATTCCCCAAAACACCACTTTTTGGTGCGTCTGACAAAGACTGAAGGTACATAATAGATAACAGACCCGGAATTTTCTAATTAGTTGTAAGATCAATTATTTGGAAAACAAAAGGACCTGAAAAGGTGTAATTTTTAATCAACACCATAGTCATATATTAGTCATAAATAAAGTTGAATTCTTTATTCGTCGTTTTTACTTTATACTGACTAACAATTAAGACCTAGTTATTTTAGAAGTATAGATGTAAAGGTTTTAAACGTGTTTTTTTTTTATATCGCATAAAATATACACCTGGAGAAAAAAAACAGGCAATAAACGATGTTAAAGACCTTCCGAGATAAAGAAGACCCCCTATACCATTTGCTAGGGAAAATTAGGCATAATGAAGGTTGGTCAGGAAATCCATTGCATACAATACAATCCTAAGAGATTGAGAGAGTGGTGGGTATACAGGAGCCTTTTAACAAGAACTGTTTGAGATCGACTCATCGCATCTGGTTATCGTGCGATAAAACTATTTCGGATACCTTTGTTTACGAACAGACACACAGTTTTCCGTATCCAATGTAGTGCAGAGCTCGCCAAAGTTGAAAATTAGCCTCGTGGAGGAAGATCCACTGTTCTATAGAATTCGGTTCATCTTCCTTGGCCCGATCGTAGCCAAGATTTGAACCATATTGAGCATATATGGGACATTATTGGGCGTAAAGTGCGCGACAGGACACCACAGTTCAAACACATCATGAAATAAACAATGCCCTTCATCAGAAATGGTTGCTGCAACATTAGAAACAATTCAGTCGATTTATAGCAGAAATCAGAAGACGTTATGATGCAGTTATCCGTTTTAATGGAGGCTGAGCACAAAGTACTAATTCTTTGGCGTATAACGATCACTCATGATGTGGACAGTCATCGGAAGATTAATTTTGAAATGTCTGACAATGTAATGTTCGACTACAGTACTGTAATAGTTGTAAAATGCATTTTTTGGTACAAAAAACACTTCATTTTATTATCAAGATTGTGATTATATAAATCATTTTTTTTGTTCAACAATTTTTGTTCGTTTAAATGCCAATGTTACCATAAACTATGTTTCAATAATAGTATACAAATATTTTACTATATTTCATCCAAAAAAAGAGGTTGAGTTTTCAAGTTTTAAAAAATCAAGGTGTTGCAATACTTTTTCCATGTGTATAGATATTTATATATCGTGTCTGAATAATAATTCAACTAAGCAACGTTATGACTTTGAGTACATCAATGTTAATTAAGCTATGGAAAAAAAAAGTAAATTAATTCATTTAATCCATGAGCTTAATTTCATCTCTTACCTTTTGCAGTCGTCCCCCACTGTTGATATTGACGAAGCGTTGCTGCTCAAATACTATCAGTCAATGATTATAAATACTTGTTTCTTAGAACATTTTGCAACTGCGCAATTGTTTTTTCCACTAACATATTTCACGTTTTCATGTAAGAGTTATTTTCACAAAATTTTCAGTAAAATGAAGTGGTCATAAGAGATAAGAACTAGGGAGATAGCTTAAGTATATTATGATTTATAAGTAACAATTTATCCTTAAGCATTCTACGAAACCAAGACTATGACTTGCCAAATTATTTTGTTAGATCTAAATTATAATAATTCATACTATTCTCTTACACGAATGATATATATCTCCTTCATGGGAACAAATTTGATGAAGCATATTAAAAATTTTTTTTTTGTATATTTCAACGAGGTTTTGCAAGGTATCGGTTGTCAAATCAGGAAAATGGTAGTTGTTTCAACTTTTTTTTTGCTGATTGATATCGTTTGATTTTCGTCGTTACCTTTAGTATATTTTTTTTCCCTCTGAAAAGGTCTAAGTTATGAAATTTTATTTCTGTTTCTTTGGCCGGCCTTTTTTTTTATTTTCCCTGTCTTTCGTTTTTTTTTTTTATTGTTAAACATTTTTTTAAATTTCGTTTGTTTGATTTAAATTCATCATTTATGTATTAGTTTTCTGATATATTTTTTTCTGTCAATTTGTTTTTATTGCATTTATGTGTTCTGGTGTTTCTTTGTTTTCCCCTTATGGTTGATGTGTTTCCCTCGGTTTTAGTATGTAACACGGATTTGTTTTCTCTGAATCGATTTATGACTTTTGAACAGCGGTATACTACTGTTGCTTCTATAAGGAATGAGCAAATCAACCTAATTATATTTATAGTTTATTGTTTAGGGTTAATTTAAACTATACCCTAATTAATTCGCCTATTAAGATTTGAACCACTATAAGTAATCTAATTTTTCGTACAACAAAAATGAAAATGAAATACGTGCATATTTTTATTGTTTTATTGGGCCACAAAGTAGGATCGTGTGAAATAACTTATGTGTGTAAACAAGTACGGAAACCAACAAGTTACAGGTTATTGTGCATAGAAATCGATATAATTATTCCCGGTAAATTTTGAGGTTAGTAAATAATACTACGTCAGAAACATAAATTCCTGAAACTGTTGACTAACATGATTCATACAAAAGTCAAAACAGATTCGATTTATGATTAAAAAAAAACCTACCAATTTGCGTGTTTTAGACCATCTGAATAGATATAGGAAGATGTGGTGTGAGTGCCAATGAGACAACTCTCCATCCAAATAACAATTTAAAAAGTAAACCATTATAGGTTAAAGTACGGCCTTCAACACGGAGCCTTGGCTCACACCGAACAACAAGCTATAAAGGGCCCCAAAATTACTAGTGTAAACCCATTCAAACGGGAAACCCAACGGTCTTATCTATATAAACAAAACGAGAAACGAGAAACACGTATATATTACATAAACAAACGACAACGTCTGTACATCAGATTCCTGACTTAGGTGCAAACATTTGCAGCGGGATTAAACGTTTTAATGGATCCAAACCTTCTCCCTTTTTCTGAAACAATAGCATAACATTACAACATAGAAAAACACACGATAAAATATCAATTGGCAGACTTAACTCAATAAAAAAACGTATGATTACACAATGAACGAATAAATTTGATCTGCGATATCTGAATACAAATGAACAGTTACATATATATCTTGCATTCTTTAGTCCAAAGTTTGCAAAATCTTAGATATAAAACTTTTGGGGGATAAGATGTAATCATAAAAACCTGAGCAAACTTTTTACACAATTTTCGTTTGATGTGTTTGAGCTTTTAAACCATTTGATTAGGGACTCTCCGAGTTCAATTTTTTTTATTAAATTTTACTCTTTACAATTACCCAATTTCAGTATGGACGCGCAGGTCTTTTTTCGGCCTATTAAATCCAAGGTTATTAAAAACAAAATCGTTCACTTCCCCGGTAAATCTGTATGACTGTTATGAGCTTTGAACAGCGGTATACTACTGTTGCCTTTATTTATTGTACCTTACTATTCATGGCAATTTTTTACAGATTACCTAATAAGTAAAAAGTTTGTTTAGAATTTATTATCATTATCATTGCAGGAAAAGATGTAACTTATATTCATCGTAATGTGGTTATATCAAAGGAACTCACCAGCAAAAGACAACTTTGTTTAATTTGCTTTAAACAGATGAATTTGTATTCAGGCAAAATATTAGTAAAAGATGTTTTTCAGCAAAAGAATTTAATCAACAAATTATAATCTTATTTTCGAGGAAAGTGATGTATTTATTTCTAACGAGTATCCAGTTTTACTTGAAATTTGTAACCTTATTTAATTCCTACATACTTTAGCATGTTTAATGGAAACGGCTTTTGTATAACTGTCAAATCATTGTACTCTTTGATATGGTCTATTGCAACAACTTGTAAATGTCATCATCAATGTAAACATATAAGTTTTAAAAAGTTTTAGAAAAGTATAATATCAAATGAAAATTATTAAAGTTAGGGGAGGTTGGGATCCCACTTACATGTTTAACCCCGCCACATTCTGGATGTTTGTGCTTGTCTCAAGTCATGAGTCTGTAATCAGTGGTTGGAGTTTGTTTATGTGTTACATATTTGTTTTTCGTTTATTTTTTGTACATTAATTAGGCCGTTAGTTTTCTCGTTTGAATTGTTTCACATTGTCATTTCGGTGCTTTTTATAGCTGACTATTCGATATAAGATTTGCTCATTGTTGAAGGCCGTACGTCGACCTGTAGTTGTTTATTTCTGTGTCTTACGGTCTCTTGTGGAGAGTTGTGGCAAGGCAATCATACCACATCTTCTTTTTTTAGTTAGAGACCACCTGTATTAAGCAAAATCTTGTGTTAAAAGACCACCAGTTATAGATCCCTCTGTAGCACTTTTCATATAAATTGAATCTGTATTAAAAGACCACATGCCTTAACAAACCATTTTTTGGCTGTTCCTTAAGTGGTCTCTTAAAACAGGTTTGACTGATTCACGAGTGAAATGAAACTTTGTTTTCTGAAAAATTTGAGTAGGTCCACGGAAAATTCCTAATAATTCTTAAAATAGGTATGGTAACGTGTTGAGGGGTAAACAATTTGAAGCAAAGCCATTTTTTAAATTAAATGTTAATGATAAATGACTGTTCAATTCACTGGACACGATTTTTTTGTCAGCTTTTTCGTGGCGAAGTGGAGATCAAAGGGAGATAAATCCGTACGTGCATCGTTAGAAATTGCAAGTTAACAAAAGAAAATTCGAGTAAAATGATTGTAGTTATATTTCAACACTTTATTGAATACATATTGAATGGTTGAATATTGCATTTTTTCTAGTATTTACAGGTTTTTAAAAACTTTAAAAGACGAAAATTATAGATAATTGACTTTACTATGAAATTTTGACTTATTGTATATTCTCAAACACCCTTTTAGTAGATGAATTGATACACGTATTTGTTTATTATGGCACCCTCAACGGAGTTGGGGTGACATATTGTTATTGTTCGTTTCTTTTTTTTCTTTTTATGTCACCCGATCGACAATGTCGGGTGACATATTGCTTTTCTTATGTTTCTTTGTTATTATTATTATTCTTCCACCTTTTTTTGTCCGTCAGCTTTTTTGGAGTAAAATGGAACCAATCTTAATGATAGTTCACCATAGGGTGAAACTAAAAATTTCGGGTTGCAGGTGGGTCTAAGACCATAAAAAATGGCTGCCGTTTCCATGGAAACAGAACAATTGTGAAAAATTCCAGTTTTTGGTTTTTGTGAATAATTTGGAGATGCTTGAACTCAGAATCATCATATTTTAATACAATGGAGGTGCCAGCCATACACTGGTTTTGGATGATTTTGGCAATCATTGGAACCACTATGTTGCCATGGAAACTACTCCAAAAATTTCAAAAATATGAAAATGCTCCAATTTTTTGGAAACTGTAGCATAACGATGAGCAACTTTGGTAGATGTGGAATTTGGCGTTGGAATTTTCAAAATGTCTGCCGTTTCCATGGAAACAATGCAAAAAGGTCAAAATGCTCCAAAAACTTCCAGGTTTGGTAAATAACTTTGGTATGCTTGAACATGAAAGCATAAAATTTTTACACAATATAGTTGTCTACTATATACAGGTTTTGTATGATTTTGACAATCATTGGAACTACTATGTTACCATGGATACAGGATCAAATATTTCAAAAATTTCAAAATGCTTCAAAATTGATGAAACTTAATATGATTGGTGACTGGCAAGTCTGCATGAGACTTTTGGAGTTGGAATTTTCAAAATGGCCACCGTTGCCATGGAAACTGCAAAAATGTCAAATATTTTCAAAATGCTCCAAACTTAATGAAACTTAATATTATTGTTGACTGGCATGTATAGATGAGACTTTTGACTTTGGAATTTTCAAAATGGGTGCTGTTGCCATGGAAACAGAAGAAATGTGAAACTTTTGACATTGCTCAAAATGAACTGAACAGTTACAGAAAGATATATTGTAATGCGTTGATCTGCATTCACTGTTAAATTGTTTTCAAAAGGATGCCGCTTAGTGGCAATAGGGGAAGGGTGACATCCGCTATTGCTTGCAATGGCAATTCTAGTTATTATGGCACCCTAAACGGAGTTTGGGTGACATATTGTTATTCTACGTTTCTTTTTGTTTTTTTTATTTTTATGTCACCCGATCGACAATGTCGGGTGACATATTGCTTTTCTTATGTTTCTTTGTTATTATTATTATTCTTCCACCTTTTTTTGTCCGACGGCTTTTTTGGAGTAAAATGGAACCAATCTTAATGATAGTTTACTATAAGGAGGTACTAAAAATTTCGGGTTGCAGTAGGGTCTAAGACTATAAAAAATGGCTGCCGTTTCCATGGAAACAAAACAATTGTGAAAAATTCAAGTTTTTGGTTTTGGTGAATAATTTGGAGATGCTTGAACTCAGAATCATCATATTTTAATACAATGTAGGTGCCAGCCATACACTGGTTTTGGATGATTTTGGCAATCATTGGAACCACTATGTTGCCATGGAAACTACTCCAAAAATTTCCAAAATATGAAAATGCTCCAATTTTTTGGAAACTGTAGCATAACGATGAGCAACTTTGGTAGATGTGGAATTTGGCGTTGGAATTTCCAAAATGTCTGCCGTTTCCATGGAAACAATGCAAAAAGGTCAAAATGCTCCAAAAACTTCGAGGTTTGGTAAATAACTTTGATATGCTTGAACTTGAAATCATCAAATTTTCACACAATATAGTTGTCCACTATATACAGGTTTTGTATGATTTTGACAATCATTGGAACTACTATGTTACCATGGATACAGGATCAAATATTTCAAAAATTTCAAAATGCTCCAAAATTGATGAAACTTAATATGATTGGTGACTGGCAAGTTTGGATGAGACTTTTGGAGTTGGAATTTTCAAAATGGCCACCGTTGCCATGGAAACTGCAGATATGTCAAAAAATTTCAAAATCCTCCAAACTTAATGAAACTTGATATTTGTGTTAACTGGCAGATAAAGATGAGACTTTTGACTTTGAAATTTTCAAAATGGCTGCCGTTGCCATGGAAACAGCAGAATTTGAAATTATTCAAAATGCTCTGAATGTACTAAAAATTTACACAAACATGTATTGCCATGCATATATGCGCATTCACTGTTCAACAATTTTGAAATGGCTGCCGCTTAGTGGCAATTAGGGAAGGGTGACATCCGCTATTGCTTGCAATGGCAATTCTAGTTATTTTTATTCTTCCACACATTTTGTCCATACTATTTCTCAGAATTGGTCAGACCAATGTTGATGGAACTGTACCATAATATGAACCGCCATGTTAAGTTGTGCAAGAGACATTGGAATGGTAAAAAATGGCCGCCGTTACCATGGAAACTGAACAAATGTGAAAAAATCCAGTTTTTAAATTTGGTGAACTGTTTGGATATGCTTTATCTCAGAATCATTATATTTTAATACAATGTAGGTGCCCACTATATACAGGTGTTGGATTATTTTGGTGATCATTGGAACTACTATGTTGCCATGGAAACTACACCAAAAATTTCGAAATTCTCAAAATGCTCCAAACTTCAGGAAACTTCACAGTAACGATGAGCAACATTGGAAGATGTGGCATTTGGCGTTGGAATTTCAAAAATCGCTGTTGTTACCATGGAAACAATGCAAAAAGGTCAAAACTTTGAACTTTCACAGAACATTCTAGAACATCAATGTTTAATTTATTCTAGAGACATTAAATGGTATATGATTGTGGAGGGAAAAAATTGCAGCGGGGGTTTGACTTTGGAATATTAAAAATGGCCGCCGTTACCATGGAAACAGCAAAAATACAAAAAACTTCAAAATGCTTCAAATTTATTGAAACTTATAACAAATGTTGCTTAGCTAATGTAGACTTGATTTTTGAGTTTGGAATTTCCAAAATGGCCGCCGTAACCATGGCTACCGCTCACCTGGCAATAGGGGAAGGGTGCCATCCGCTATTGCTTGCAATGGCAATTCTAGTTATCTTTGTATCAATATTCTCGGAAAGGATATGAAAATAAAATCAATGTTTGTACATGTTTACATAACATTTCTTTTAATATAAATTACACTCTAAAATAAGACTTCTACCAAATTGACTTTTTTATATAAATATGTATCTGAAATAGAAAGTTTTTAATCTGGTTCACTGACAATGTTGCATCAGAAACGAGATTTATTAAAGTTATTTAAACTGAAGAACTTGTAGATTGTCACTTTGTACGCTGATCATTTGGGGAAAAAAGTGAAATTATAATTTCTTGCACAAAATAAATTGTGAAACAGTAGTTCTCTTCTCCAGACATTTTCGTTTTCAAGATGCGAGGCTTGCAAATGATTACATGTTTAAAATTTCACTGTTGAGAGTGGAAAAATTACTTTTTGTCAGATATTCTGTATGGGAATGTTACTTTTGATATCTAAAAAAAAAGTAATGTTACCAACTATCTTTGTTTTTCTACTACGATATACAATGAGATGGCTTCTCTATGTGTGACCTCAATGATTGTCAGACAAGATTATTGGTAGCCTTTTGTCCTGATCAGAACGCCCTCTTTTTTCTGATAATCAATGCATTTGGATGGGATCCCCTATTATCCTGGGTTAGGAACACCCCACCCTTACGGAAATTGGTTGGATCCACTCCGAGATAAGTAATTAAATGTACATATTCTGTTGTTCGTTCTTAATTAAGAGAAAACAACCTGAATCCCAAAAAAACAGAAAGGGATACAAAACATTAAAATCAACACAAAGGAAACTGAACAAAAAAGCTGTATCGCAATCTGATATCAAGCAGGTCACATTATTCCTATTATTACAAGTTTTTGATTTTTTTTCTTAAATTTTAATTCAAAAGTCATACAAACAACTGTTGAGTTCTTTAAATATATTGTTGGTTGAATAATGAATGATTAGTAAAGCTTATCAGTACATAAAGTCTAAAAAAAGCTTTGTTTAAATAAAAGAGTGTTATTATATCATAAAATATACTGAATCAACTTCAAATGTAATCCAAATTCATATACAACTGGTCTCCATAGTCAATTGAACTACAAAACAAAAATCTGAGACTACTATAACATACATATAGGTCACTTCCCATTTCATAGTAGGAATTTTTAAGAATGGACAACAATGAGATTGATATCAGATAAAATCTCAAATTATCAAATCAGAATGCGAGTTCTTTTTATTGCGATTATCAATATAATCGCATTACATACTTTAATAAAAAACCTCATGAGTATTTCTGAATTTACAGTTATGACTTTCTGAAAATTCAGAAATTATTGCGTGCATTTATTATTGTGATTTTGTGATTTTAGACTTAAATGCGATTTTAACTTTTACGATTTTGAGAAAAATCTTGTACAATTCATATAAAGCATTTCAAAATACGAGTTAAAATTATTGCGTTTAAAACTCTTTCGCATTTTTCGCAATAAATTCTGAATTTACAGTCGCTTGTCGACCTCTGCGATTAAAGAATTAAGTTTCCGAGGCCTAAATTTGGTTGAAATACTGACAATTTTGCTAAGTTTTATATGATATGAATCACATATTAGAATGCTAGTTTGTATTATCATGATTATCATGATTATTGCAATAAGCTGTTATTCAATTCATTAAAAACTTTGAATATTTTTGAATTGATAGCCCAAATGTTAATCTGGGATCAGTGAAATTCGGTCTTTTTTTTTAAATATCTATATACTTTCCATTATGGAACTTATTGAAATGAAGTTTTGCACGAGACTGTCATGGCA
The DNA here is from genome assembly GCF_036588685.1 of Mytilus trossulus. Taxonomy (NCBI): domain Eukaryota; kingdom Metazoa; phylum Mollusca; class Bivalvia; order Mytilida; family Mytilidae; genus Mytilus; species Mytilus trossulus. The sequence goes on along the minus strand of NC_086382.1, from coordinate 889,472 downwards.
GTCCACAATTACAGTGGTAATCATAAACATAATGATACAATTTATATAACAAACGTTATTAATGATATATGTAAACTGAAATCATTGCAGAGTTTTTTTTTCAAATGATTAATTACTTGTTAGTCATTTACTTTAAATACTTAACCTGTACTAAAATAAAGAGATGTGGTATGATTGCCAATGAGATAACAGTCTTACAACTATCCACAATATTTCAAATAATGTGTCTGGTATGGTGTAAGCAGTGATACATCATTTTACAGACATCACCAATGGGTACATTTCATTTTTTTTCAGGCATATAAAAAGAGGAATTGTAGCTTTTAAGCTAAGTACAATAGAATATAAGAAATTTAATAACATATATAAGGAAATAAGTGAGACAAAAAAGACAAGACTTAGCCACTGGACTATATATAAAGGGTTCCCATACTAATCCTTAGAGGAGCTGATGTATACTTAGAAAAAAAGGATGGTGAGGACTTGGCCACATCACATAGCATTTTTGACACTATATTATCGCCAATTCAATTGCAATCTGCCCTTTTTTGCTCCAATCATTAATATATTATTATGAGTAATAAAATTAATGCCTTGGGTGAGAAATAAACCCATGTATGTTCATATACCCTATTGTTCTCTATGTACAAAAATAAATAGATATTTACAGAATTAGAAATTTTGTCTGAATAACAATTCAAACTCCCAAACGTGATCAATATTAGTTTATCAATGTTTCCATTTTCAGTCTGATCAATTTCTGAGCAATGAACCTCAACGTTACTCAAAACCATGGACAAGTAAAATAGTTCATTTCATCCACGAGCCTAAACCTCTAGTAATATTATTTCATAATTTGAAATCGCTTAACACAATTTTTTTGTCGAAGGGTCGCAGTTTTAATACTTTCCGTTAAGGATGCCAAACAAGTGGTTCTACTAAAATCCAGCAACAAGACAATAGTTGTTGTTAAATATTTATAGGTAATTTTGTATGTAGGAGTTGATTTACACGATTTCATGTGATATAAAGTGGTCATAAGATATTTGGACTGAAATTTTCAGATCGATTAAAGTATACTACGAGAAATAAACATCACTTGAAGCTTAAGCATTCTACGAATACGAGATCATAACTTTCCAGTTAAATCAAGCTTGGTCTATTGAAAACACTGACGATTTTGTATATCCCCGTGTCAGTATTATGTGGATAGTTGACATTAGAAATTGGAACAAGTAATATTGCATTGATTATTCGCATTATCAATTGATGTATTTTTGTCCGTTGACTTACGCCAAAAACAATTTTTAACACCAATTGTTCAGTGTCAGTAATATAAGTAAAGGTTGACTCAAGAATATTTTTTTTATCAAAAAATTGTCATAATATTTGATTTTATAATGGATAAATCGAACTCCCTGCAAACTTTTTTTTTTATTATCTTCATTTGGTTCGCTCGATCAAAACTTTTGAAAGCCAATATTGTCTTGTTTAAAAGCCTAAATTTAGCTACCATGTCCCGTCTAATTTCCAAAAATATTTTTTTTGTCCTTCATTTCAATAACTTTAGTACGAAGTTTCGTATATGTATAAATTTATAAACATATAGTTATATTACAATGTCAATGATATATTTTTGTTAAGTATTAGTGATTTTTTTATTTATATCATTTTTATCGACGTTCCCAGTCCTTCATTGTGTTTGAAAAGATAATGACGTCCTAAAAGGACAGGCACTATAACTGTCTTGGCGTCATAACAGGGCACATACACTGGTTATTGGCAGCAAATTTGTTGTTATTGCATATGCCGAACCCAATGTTTTTGTGACTCATTTATGAGAAATATATTTATATTATCATAATATGACAAGGACTCAAGCCGGTCAACAAAGTACTGCATAGAAAACTTTAAGAGCTTTCTTACAAATTGACGAAAGGTACGTATGCTTGACGAATCATACGTAAGACTCGTTTTAGGGATCCTTTATTTTAAAATTTTTAAATAATAGTCGTGAAACTTCGTACAATAATCGTGCATGCAACGCCACTTATTCAATTGGATTTTTCTTGAGATATATTTAGGATTCCGGGACGCACGATAGGTTAGAATATAAATATTGATACCACCAGGTCGGAAGAGATAACACTACAAAATATTCTAAATATAGAGTAGTCAGACGAAAAAAATACCTCTAGAAGACTATAAACCGGCCCCTCCCAAACTCTTCAAAATTACAATGTTGCACTGTTTAACCTAAGAAAATATCAAGGCAAATACATTGTCTTTTTCCCTAACAGAAACACAAATACTTCCTTGATTCAAAATTTGCAACGCTCAAAATAATGAAATGAAAATGAAGAAAAAAAGATGATCTTCATACTATGTCATATACTGGTGCTTGTTTCATAACTTTTGAATCATCTCCCTTGGTAATATTCATATGCAGTAGGTCTACTATATTAGGTGTATAAAATGATTGTAAAATAAATATATGTCAATTTTGCAGGTGTAATCTGACCTTGACCTCATTTTAATGGTTCAGTGGTTAAAAGATAAATTTTGAGTTTTGGTCTGTTGTTCAAATACTGTATGCTATAGGTAAACTATATTCGGTTGTTGAAATTATTCTACGCTGTACATGTTATATAGTTTGGCATGTTTTATTTGCCCTTGCTTTCATTCTAACGGTTCATAGATTGATCAATATATTTTTTTTGATGTTTGGTCTGTTTATCTAATACAAATATAGCAAAAGTTTTTCTACATTTTGTGTTTGAAATGATTATAAGGTGCACTTGAATTTCCAGTTTTTCATCTGATCTTTACCGAATTTTTCTTGGATCAATGTGAACGTTGTTGAAACGCTTTATATTTAGGACTAACAACATAATTTAAATAGTTAGCAAAGAAGGCGAAACATTTAAGTGTCACTGTGTCACTGTGTCTAAACCACACCGGCAAAATTTGTTCGGACTCGATGGTATCTGACATCCGGCACAATGACGGAACATTAATTGACAGAAGAAAGCTAGGTTTCTCCTTATTTTCTTAATTTTTTTTTTTGATATCGAAGAATATATATACAGATACAACTATTTTCTATTGTGATATGCAATATTTTCTACAACCGTTCTATATTAACGAAGAAATAAGTAAAAATGCATGTCAAAATGACGAATTGAGTGAACCTTGCCTCGAAATTGTTTAATTTCTCGTTAAATCGTTCACATTGTACGGAAAGAAAGGTACGAGAAGGTAGATACTGACACGGAGATTGCAAAACTTGTTTTTATGAGCATCTCAATACTTGTATTTCTGAGTATGGAACGAAAGAAATGGGTCATGTCAAAATGGAACTGGCCGGTTTCGTCACTGTTTACCACCCAGTTTGGTCATAGATTTCACAATGCATAACCCGGTTTGGTCAAATAAAAAAAAAACATAATCTCATTGCATTATAATTGATAATTTAACTTCAGTGTAAAAAAGGAGTTTTTTGACTGGGTCGTTGGAAAACAAGTTCTTTCACGGGACAACGGCTTATTATTTATTTGATTAGTCTCAGATTCAAATAAATAATAAGGAGCAACAGAATTTCTACTCTTATAGAACACAAATAATTTTAATTTTACTTTGCATTCAAAATTTTTTACCAGCAGAATACATATAAATGAAGGTTATAACGCAAATTGAGGTTAAAGCTCTCAAATATGCGTTTTCTATATGAATTATGGAAAATATGCATAAACTTGAAATTAGAGTTAAACTTTACGGTCTTAAAAAATCGAAACACACAATTGATATGTATTTTCTCGTACAATAGGATGGACACCTTTATAAGTAATCTAATCATCCTATGTATGTTATCTTTTCTATGATCGTTAAAAGTAAATCTTCTTAAGGAAGAAACGTTGATGATAAGACAAGTATATATATACATCCATAATCGACATGGAAAATGAATGTTTATAGGAGGAAAAGGATTACAACTACCATGCATCAAAGGTGCGGTCGGCAGGGGTTGGGGGTGCAATCTATACGTCTTCTAGATTCGCCACTAATATTATAAAGTGTCACACCGAATTAAAATATTTTAAGAAATAAGAAAACTGGGACACACACGAAATCGGATTATGTGAGTCTGATTATGTTTATTATAAACATTCTCATTGATATTTTTAAACAAGCGACACTACGTGATTCGAATTCATAGCGTTTTGAATTACATGTATTTGTATGAAGCTGCATATGTCAAAAGTTAGAAGGTTTGACTGAAACATATACAAGTATGAAACACAGATCTAACGATTTTTTCCCTATTTGCCATATGTCCATTGCGCTTGCCCCTGACCTCATTTCTATATTATTTTTTCTTCGGCCACAGACCTTCACCATCAATTCAATTGCGACCATTTAAGCATTTGTGACATGTCAGTGCGTACACTTAAATATAAATAATATGTCTTTTATTTTATTATTGAAAAAAACGCCAGTGAAGTTGTTTGCTATGTCCGATCCGGTTCGTGAAATTTGAAATTTTCAGTTGTTACATTTCAAGAACGGTGTAGTTTTGTTTGGAATTCTTGATTGTTTTTAGCTCACTTGACCAAACAGGAAAAGTTTGTTTTTTTTCATCACTTGGCACCGGTAGACCGTCGTTCATTATCTTTCAATACAATTTTTTACATAAATGTACACATCTTAAATTACAAGGCTGCATTTAACAAACCTTATTTAAAATAATATGTCTTTTTTAATTATAATTAGGGTATGTAGTTTTAAAAAGTTTACTGTGACCCCGCTTGTCAACCAAGATGGCCTTCATGGCTAAGAAATAAACAAAGGGGGTATGCAAGTACATAATGTCAATTATTTAAAAACAACCGTAGACATGGACAATTCGAAAGGACCAGATGATTATCTTCAAAATGTTGAGCTCTACCATTTGTCCATTTACCACACAATTCTCACATTATTTCTTAAAGGAGTTAGTGCATTGCCCTTAAATGACGAATTTGAAGTTCTTTTTATCAATTTTTATCTATTATTTTCAAACACATATATAAAATTCATATAGCAAAAATGACTTAGGAAGTCAAGAAGATATACAAATAAATCGACTTGGCCAAAATTCTAATAAAACTTGTGACCTTTAATTAAGAGGTTTTTTTTCATTTCATTGCGTTTTTACACGCCCGTCAAAATTTTGACAGAACGTATTATTGTATACGTCCGTCCGTCCGTCTGTCCTTCCTTCCTTCCGTCTGTTCCTCCACCTATCAGTCATTCTGTCCGTCCGTCCGTCTATCCTTCCGTCCAGCGTAAACATGTCGCACCGTAACTTGAGAACAGCTTATCTAGTTTTCATGAAACCTAACACAGTTATTTCTTGAAATGATCAAGCGATCTGTAAACCTTTTAGTGAAAATCAAATGAAATCTTTTTGAGTTACAGAACTTTGTAAGTAAAACAGGAGTGTGTTTTTTTTTAACATGTCGCGCCATATCTCAAAACGATTAATTATTATTGCATCAAACTTTACACACTTCTTAGTAATATCAATCTTAACTTCTGCATTCTTTTTGGTGAAGTTTAAAATTTTGTTTATTTAGCGTTATTTTGTTGTTTTTTTGTAAAAACAAAAGGGGGCGGGGGGTCACATATTGCGATGTATCTCAAACCTATATAAAAAAATATCATAATGTTAATGTTCAAAAAATAATTAGATATCAGTGTTTGCTATTGAGTATTTATATTCCATTTAAAATTAGTTTGAAGATTAGTGAAATAACGGATACGTCTTTCATTAGGAAAATGTGTAAACACGCCAAGTTTACTTTATGATAAATATATATTTAAATTCTTTCGAAAGACAATGTTCAGATCCGTGTTAATGTTGCTTTTCATTAATTGTTGGTTGTAAAAAAATATAAAAAACCGGGTGATATAATAGACGAAACCGGGTGATTGTTAGTAAACAACAATGACGAAACCGGTGTATTTTTATTTGACATGACCCATTTCGTTCGTTCCATATACAAAAATACAAGTATTGAGATGCTTATAATGACTAGTTTTGCAATCTCCGTGTCAAAATCTATCTTTTTTGAGAGCTTTAACCTCAATTTGCGTTATAACCTTCATTTATATGTATTCTGCTGGTAAAAAATTTTGAATGCAAAGTAAAATTAAAATTATTTGTGTTCTATAAGAGTAGAAATTCTGTTGCTCCTTATTATTTATTTGAATCTGAGACTAATCAAATAAATAATAAGCCGTTGTCCCGTGAAAGAACTTGTTTTCCAACGACCCAGTCACAAAACTCCTTTTTTACACTGAAGTTAAATTATCAATTTAGTGCAATGAGATTATGTTTTTTTTTATTTGACCAAACCGGGTTATGCATTGTGAAATCTATGACCAAACCGGGTGGTAAACAGTGACGAAACCGGCCAGTTCCATTTTGACATGACCCATTTCTTTCGTTCCATACTCAGAAATACAAGTATTGAGATGCTAAAAAACAAGTTTTGCAATCTCCGTGTCAGTATCTACCTTCTCGTACCTTTCTTTCCGTACAATGTGAACCATTTAACGAGAAATTAAACAATTTCGAGGTAAGGTTCACTCAATTCGTCATTTTGACATGCATTTTTGCTTATTTCTTCGTTAATATAGAACGGTTGTAGAAAATATTGCATATCACAATAGAAAATAGTTGTATATGTATATATATTCTTCGATATCATAAAATAAAATAATAAGAAAATAAGGAGAAACCTATCTTTCTTCTGTCTATTGATATTCCGTCATTGTGCCGGATGTAAGATACCATCGAGTCCGATCAAATTTTGCCGGTGTGGTTTAGACACAGTGTGTGTGTACTCTTGTTTAACTATAGTTTATATCAACCATGAAACGAATACTCAATGCTTTTTATCACCAAACATATATTAAGTTCGAATTTGTGTGGTATCACATTCACCGTTCTCGGATTGAACTCAACTGAGATAAAATGCCGAATTTGTCTTTTCCTTACTCTAACTTTAGTTTTCAATAACCAAGTGTAATGAAACTTACAACACGACGGTCGGCACATGTTAAGCAGGATATGCTTACCCTTCCGGAGCACCTGGGATCACCCCTAGTGTTTGGCGGGGTTCGTGTTGCTTATTCTTTAGTTTTCTATGATGTGTCATGAGTATTAGTGTTTGTCTGTTTGTCTTTTTTTCCTTTTTAAGCCAAAGCGTTGTCAGTTTATCTTCGATTTATGAGTTTGACGGTCCCTCTGCTATCTTTCGTCTCTCTTTTACACATACTACTCATTTCTACCATTGACTCGAATATGACAAGCTGGGACATGAACACATCAAATTATAGTATAACTAATCGCCGTATTTGAATATCAAAAAATAAGACAACGCGTGACCGAACGACGCATGGATTAAACGAGTTATACTTTTTATTACATCGTCAAATGGCTTTTTTGTGTGAAATTAATGTAGAAAATGTAAGGAACTATATGTTTTTCCTACGCATTTACGATTTGTTTTGATCCGACGTTATTGACGTCTTGACAATGCCTAATGTTATATGACGTCAGTTGAAAACTAGGTAAATTATATATGGCAGTAATTCAATTTATGCACACAGGTGGTCGATCTTTGTTGAAGGCTCATGTTTGCAGATAACTGACCAAATAGTTTAATTTTTTTTACAAAATTCCTTTTCAACAACAAAATGAGACTATTGTAAAACAAATTGAAAACCTCAAATATGACCTAAATAATTGGACTTATTTTTCTCTTTTAGATAACTAAAAAAGAATGAAATATGTGTATCTAATTTTATATAAAATAGATATTATTGAATGTATCACTTACATATTCAGCAATGATCCGAAGGAGATAAATATTCATTGCATTCTATTTCGAATCTCTATTCACTTGTCAAACTACAAGAAAAAAATGAAACAACATAAAAATCATTGCCAAAGGTTCATACATTTATTTAAATAGGATGCACATTAAAAAAGTTGAATTTTATTATCTTTTCACATTGGATAAAAAGTATGCAGAAAGGAAATAAAACTCTTTCATTGTCACAACTACTCTACGTTGTACAAAGCAGCATTGCCACTGCCTATATCACAAACCAGAAAAGATTTGTTTTCCTTGCTATAGAATACAGCATTTGGTTTTAAAATGCCATCATCTTTATTTAGTAGCACCTTACTTGCCTTTCCGTCATGTTGAATTAGCACAACATTGTTCGAATCACGACCAACGACAAATACGTTGTGGTCTTTGTCAAGGGATAGTGCTGTCGGAAAGCGTATGGATGAATCCTTAAATGTCCATATTTCTGTACCGTTCATGATGCAACAATGTACAGTATGCATTGATGAATTTGTGTAGTGAATCCTTTTTCCTGAAGTTGCTATGTTTCTTAATTCATTCACCTCACATTAAACGTCCCCTATTTTTTTTTCCCGACAGATTAATAACCACAATTTCCCCATTCGGTCTCGCAACATATAGCTTTCCATTATTATACGCCAAGCCATAGCATTCGAACTTCATCTCCAAAGTTTTCCCAACACAATCAATTTGTATGAGATCGATACGCTTACCTTTCCCACAAGACACAGCCACGTCATCTGATTCAAACAAAGCTATATCAAAAGTCGGTAAAGTTGTAGGGATGTTACGGATATGCATGCCATTTTCGGTGTATTCTTGTATATGATTAGTGTTTGTCGCAGTGTTTGCTATCAGTATGTGTCCATTTTGTAAAATCACGCATCCATAAACAAATATGCAATCATCTTGCTTCTTAAGATTTAGTTTTTTGTCCTGAATACGTCTCTTTTTTACTTGGCTTCTCTGTATATGTGCTTGACCTATTTTAGTATCACCAAACAGTAAACCAGATTCCCGTTTTTCAATATTGATTTTAGCAACTTTGTTAAATTGTTCGAAAAGATTATCAATCATCGGATGAAAATCAAATTCAATATTGTAACTTCTAGAATGGCTAGTTGCTAATTTTATAGATTTGATCTCTTCATTGAGGTTTTCATATCTTTTTCGTGTGCCGAGAAAAATGTGGAGGTCAGACGCGAAATCTCTCAACTTTAAAGTTTGTTCTTTCAGCTTTGTCAGCGTGTCTTGTGAATTTTCTAAATATTCCAAATCTTTGCTGCTTTCTGATAAACATTCGTCAGATATGAATGACAATTCTTGCAATAACCTGTGTTGCAACTCGTCAAAGTAGAGGACGACTTTCTCTCTGGTGGCCTTAATGTTTTTCTCGATGATTTCACGTCTTTTGACCTGGATTGATTCAGATACTGCATGTCAGTCACGAATAAAATGTTCTATATTTTGTAATGATATATTTATGATATCTTTAAGGTCACCTGTTACCGTTGAGTGTTTTGCATTAACTGTTACATCCTCCAGAGGCACAACATCCGGGCATGTCTTGTGATCAGAGAAGTGGTTCATCGTGACTTCTGCAAAACCAATCAATTTTTTTTGCTGTGTTGACGACAGGTTTGCTCAACAGTTACATTTTACATTTATATTACGAAATGTATCTATTGAGATAAGATTATGACCTCGGGAATATTTTGTCGCCTTATGAACCCCTTCGCAGACCGTACAAAATCCTTCCTCGCATTCAACACACCATGTATTAGCTTGCACTGTTTTATTATGGTAACAAAATGGGTCACAAAAAACAGGGGTTGACATTATTCTATACCTATCAATAAAAAAACTCAGATAAATAATTTAGCAAATTAATAAAATAATTTTAGATTAATTCAAATAAAATACACACAAAGCAATTATACGTTGACAGAAAAAAGAGATGCACACTATTGATATGATCTTGCCACCATTTATGAATGACTCATAGGCGGATCCAAAAAGGGAGGATGGGCGGCCGGCCTCCTCATTTTTTGTCGGAAAAAAATATATAGGTAATCAATGATGCATGACTGGAGTCCCCCTCCCTTAGTTCTGTCAGCCACCCCTTCAAAAAAATCTTGATTCGCCACTGAATGTTTCCATGTGACGCATCCATCATTACAAATTCGGCTGTGTGTTAATTTTTTACGCCAGTTATCGATATTTTTTACATGGCTTTAAAAGTTCTTGTGAGCTAGAGGGTAATGTTCAAGGTTTTAGCTATGTTAACAACTGAGCCTAATTTCTAACAAGAAAGTTGAATGTACCAAAGCAAGGTTGTCATAAAAATCGTTGAATAATATCAGAAATAGATTGTTTAAAACTACTAAATAGTCTATATACCTGTGCTGCTAACAGTTTTTAGTTCCTTTATATGTCACTACGGTTTAATCCTCTGTTCTTTGTCTAACTCAAATTTCTTGTGTGGTCGTGACGTTGTCGTATATATATAAATCACTATTAATAACTTTAATTCGATAACAAGACTTTCCAATCTAAACTAGGTATATAGTATCAAGTAAGGAAGGAAGGCGGGAACTTAAAAAAAAGATATCAGACTATCGTTATAATAAAAACCAAACTGTCCACAATTAGAACGGAGTGGGATCGGCTGAATTTACAGTTCGGTTCAAGTACAAATAAACAAGGCATGTTCTTATATTTCATAGACACTTACTTTTATTTGTCGAAAAGAATAGTTATTCCGAGAACAATACACTTGCAAACATGCAATCATTTTTGCCGAGAAAATCTTAACCGTATCAAAAACCAAGTCATTGTTAATGTTCGTAGCGATTAGCAAAGCAAGGTTCCACACTAGGTTTTTTAACAACTAAACCTATGGGAAAACACTAAATTGTATTACTTGTTAGAAAGATATATGTTGTATAATATATATAGTACATGTTTCAATAACAATTTCAATCTACTCCGTGTATTTGTTTGACGGATTTCTATTTGTGTCCATCTGATGTGTTCCTATGTTGTATATTGTTACACAACTGTCCATGGTTAGGGACCGGAAGGAGGGGGTCTTACATGTTTAAACCCCGTCACATTCGGTATGTGTCTGTCCAAAGTCTGGATCATGTAATGCAGTGGTTGTCGTTTGTTGCTATGTTTGTTTTTCGTTCATTATTTTATACATACATTAGGCCGTTAGTTTTCAAGTTTGAATTGATCTACATTTGTCATTTCGGGGCATTATAGGATATAGGTGACTATGCGGTATGGACTGTGCTCATCTTGAAGGATGTATAATGACCTATAGATGTAAGTCTTGTATTATTTTCATTTTAGTTTCTTGTGTACAATTTGGAAATTAGTATGGCGTTCATTATCACTGAACTAGTATATATTTGTTTAGGGGCCAGCTGAAGGACGCCTCCGGGTGCGGGAATTTCTCGCTACATTGAAGACCTGTTGGTGACCTCCTGCTGTTGTTTTTTTTTATTTGGTCGGGTTGTTGTCTCTTTGACACATTCCCCATTTCCATTCTCAATTTGATTAATGTCTATGGTATTTGGTCTCTTGTGAAGAATTGTCTCATTGGCAATCATACCACATCTTCTTTTTTATAATTTGTCATTGATCGAAAGGTTTTGTCGACAATTATATTTTAACTACTTTATAATGACGAAAATGTTCTCCGGTTAAGTTATTCTGAATTGTGATTCGCCAAGTGAACGTCTATCTTATTGGGGTGTCGTTTACTTCAAATTTTCCAATCCAACGATGATTAGGATGTTTATTTAAAGTCCTTGTTGGCAATAAGACATTAGTTGTTTTATCCAACTTCTCTATTTATGTATAAAAACAAATTAAAAATAAAAACTAATTAACTGAAATGTGAAACCATTGGTATTTTTACACTGTCATAAAACTAACAAAAACTAAGCAAATATTAGTTTATTTGACAGGAGAAGAACTTACTTTTAATGAACTGTTTCTATCACTTTTTTCAAATATTCCGACAAATCTAGTGGTCCAACAAATAAAATAGAAAATGACGGGATTGATGCTAAATATTCATGAAATATTTCCCGTTGGACGTTAAGCAAACAAGTATCAATCAATCAAGTATTGATACTTAGGGGTATCTAGTCTATCGTTTGGTAGTTATATTCTTGTCAATGAACCAACATGGCCTGTATGTCTAGTAATATAACATCATAGGTAATAGAAATACGTGTCTACCATCTTAAAAACCATACACAATTCACACAAGAAATTATGACATGGCATACATTCTCCAAATAACAGGATCTATCTTCTCTTAGTGTATGTGACCCAATACTATCAAACGACACATTAAAAAAGATTGACAATGAGATCTTGCCTTCCATGGGTTTTTTACCATTATTTGTTTAAAAGATCCAACCATGAACAGTAAATAAATTCAGCAATTAGAATATTTATAAAGATACAAGCAATGATACCACATGAACTCATTTTTATTTCATTCTGGATTAACGGGTATCGACCAATTCAGGCATTCTATATAATTAGAATCATGTAAACAGAAATTGATATGCAAAATTTGAAAACAGCAATTCATGATCAACAGTACAAAATATACAAAAATAGGAATTTGACTAAAGCAATCACTGAAATCCATATGTATGTTGTTGTCCTTTTAATAAAAACAAAAATAAAAGAATAAATATATAGAGTTTTAAAGTTTTCATAACGTTAATATATATAAAAAAAAAAGAAGAAATGATATGATTGGCAATGAGACAACTATCCACAAAAGACCAAAGTTACACAAACATTAACAACTATAGGTCACCGTACGGCCCTCAAAAATGAGCAAAGCCCATACCGCATAGTCAGCTATAAAAGGCCCCGATAAGACAATGTAAAAAAATTCAAACGAGAAATCTAACGGCCCCATTTATGTAACTCCTGACTTGGTAAAGGCACATACATAAATAATGTGGCGGGGTTCATCATTTTGAGATAATAAAAAAACTTTTACAAGATATTGCTTCTGATCACAGAACCAACTGCAAAAAACAAAAAAACACATAAATAATCGACTGACAGTTAGCACTACCCTTGATAACCTGACCGTCTTTTACTGTTTTTGACCTTTTGTAATAAAATAAATGCACTATATAATTCTCATAGTTTTATTCACAACAGAAAAATATGACATCATTCAAGGCTGTGTCATCCCCTCTTCGACCTAGATGCCCCTCTACCTTTTTCTGCAAGCCACATATTGCAGAACCACTGGGGCAAGTACTCCAGCCACTAAAGTGTCCCCAGAAACCTCTTCCGCCGATTTTATATCCAGGCCAATTCCACGTTAAAGCTTTACACCTGAATCTCACATAGTTGGCTGCGGTGTCATCTCCGTTACCCTAAAATATAATTTGATCTTAAACTTATAGATTTTTTACAATGTTCCTATAACATGGTTAATTTAGATAATAATTCTTATATTGTTTATCATAATCCATCAAATAAATAATTCATTTTTATTCTTAATGCCAAAACCTGTGCATAACGGACGTTGATACTATTAAAAATGTACACTAAGTAGCAGACTATTTTTATTTCATGTAAATAAAACATGAAATAAAAAAGGTCGGCCTTCATTTTTTTGTTAGCCAATTAGTAAATAGCAAAAAAAAAAAAAAAAAAAAATACCGAACATCGAGAAAAATTCGAATGGAAATCAACTGTCATATTCCTGACTTGGAACAGACAGTTTTTAATGTAGAAAATGGTGGATTAAACCGGATTTTGTAGGTAGCTAAACCTCTCATTTGAATGAAACAAGAATTTCGTTTTGTTATTTTTCAGACTAAGAATTGAATTACCTGTTTGCCTTCAACTTGTAATGAAAAAGATGTAAGTAACTGCGACCCCCATCCACATTCCATAAAACAACTCCATCCACCCCAAGGTCCATATCCAGATGGTACTGTGAATCCATTGCTTGCTCTTCTTTGTTTCGTACCACAAAGCAGTTTTATACCATTCAGCGAAGTATCGTCTCCTCGACGTCCTTGCTGCCCTTCAATCTATTTTAAAATTGAAGAAAACAATATATTTGTAAAACCTCATCCATTAACATCCGTTTTACTCTAAGTATATTCTATGAGTGTGTTTATTGTTTATTAGATGGTTCGTTGTATTTTGGCCTCAAATCACGAAAGTTACTCATCAAACATTGATTAACTATCACCAAAGGAGTTAACTGCTTGGCGAAAATTCATACTTAAATGTAAAAGAACTTATTGGTTAATCACATGCATCGGTCCAAATGTTCACATTATAATCACATTATAATCATCTGAAATATTATCATAAGTCTTTAAGGGACATTGGCTACGAGATATGAAATAAAATCTGAATATGATATGTATAGTTAGGTACAATCATTAATAAAAGTGAAATGATGAAATAATAATTCGCTTTTAGAATTAAGCCACTTTGGTTAAATTTTGTCAAGATAAGCAATTAAACATCGCTGATGAATCATTCACTGGCAAGTAAATAAGTTGACTTCAGTGAATCCGTATTCGTGTGATCTTCAATTTGACTCATTAGCTAGACATTGGGTACGCATATTTTGTCGTATTCAGCCATTTAAGGAAAAGAAAGTCAACATTGAAAATGAAACATAGGTGAACCTTTTCTTTGACCGATTTGATCTTCAAAACAATCATTCTTATGCGGCCAACCATAACTATTTTTTTCTAAGCTACAATATACAACTAAACAGACATAGAAAAGTCCAATTGCACGATGTCGCTTTCTATTTATAAAAATGTTTATGTTTATATCGGAATATGTAAATGTTGGCAGTCGTCGGAGGTTATCTCGCTAGATAATTAGATATGCGTTGTTAACTTTTTATTTCAGTACATTGTAATTTGGATATACGTTTGATATCTTATACATATATAGAAAAAATTAGACACTATAGATGCCTTGATTCGTTTAAAAATTTTCACTCTCAACGTACCTTTAAGCTGTAACCTACAGCATATTGACCAGTAGGACAAAATCTAGGTTCATACCAATCACCCCATATACCACCGTTGTTACTCTGTAAATATCCTGGGATACGAGGAATGGCAGATACACACGGCTACACTGAATAGGATCAGTTTGTTAACATTCTAAAAATAATATTAAAAAGTTTAGTGTTAGATTTCGGATATTGACCCCGGCTATTGTATGGACCATGAAGAGTGGGGACGAGGATTTTAAATCATTTTCACTTTTTGCTTTTCGCTTTATTTTATATGTATTTGTTTGCGCACGCGTTCAAAATATTCAAATCACCTTTTTTTTGTTTTGGAATATCAAATGGTTGTCTGCCGTTGATGTTTTGTTTTATTGTTATCATTGTGATATAGATTGGCAACGTGATACTAGAAAAATATTGCCGTACCCCAGTCTGAATAAACGTTTTGAAATCTGATATTCAGTAGTTGTCGATTGTTGATGTGGTTTATAAGTGTTTCTCGTTTCTCTCTTTTCATATATAAATTAGACTGTTTGAATGGTTATACACTAGTGATTTTTTGGGACCCTTTATAGCTTGCTCTTCGGTATGAACGTACCTTGACCTGTAATGATTTACTATAATTTGTAAGTTGTGACTTGGATGTAGAGTTGTCTCATTGGCACTCATACCACATCTTCCTATATCTATATAATAATGATTAATCAAGGTGAAAACATCGACTTTTTGGTAATTTCTAAACTACAAACTGTATACAAATAAAATTTCCCATACTAAATCTATGATCGAAAATTACTAAGTGAGCAAAGAGGATATTTAAAGGATAAACAACTTTCCTTTGTTTTTCTTCTTTTCAGCAATTACTAATAATTCTTTTAATCATTTAAAACAGTAATTATAATAATAATAAACATACACAATATACCTGATTATAATTTTAAATAATTATAATTCTAATGGAATAAACCAGAGTTTTATTTCACAATTTGCTTTTCTAAGAAAATTGCAAATAGGTTAAATACAATGTTGAATCAATAACAGATGTTGCATTTAGTTTTCAAGTACCAGGAACAATAAATAGAAATGTAACCGATAAAAAGAAACCAGTTAGAAATTTATCATATTGTATTTTTCGAACGTTAATTTTCGTGTTAGACTTAACTGTATGCTTTCTATAACAAAATGAAAAGCAACCGAGTTTACCATGATTTTTACTGCAATTAACTAATCGGAAGTTTATGACTACAATTGCCCGCTTTTTTTTAAAAGTCGCTATCAGGTGCTTGATTTTCTCGCTGTGTCGAAGATCCATTCGTCTTGTTGG
Organism: Mytilus trossulus; assembly: GCF_036588685.1. NCBI lineage: Eukaryota > Metazoa > Mollusca > Bivalvia > Mytilida > Mytilidae > Mytilus > Mytilus trossulus. Next base: position 873,181 of record NC_086382.1, on the reverse strand, counting down.
TGAACCTGGGCTGTTTTCTGCTCGTTGGTCGGATTGTCGTCTCTTTGTCGCATTTCCCCCGTCCATTTTAAATTAGGCATAGATAAGTAACAAATCAAGTAAAGGGTGCAATTCTGGTATTATATTCAGATTTTTTATAAGCCCATTTCAAATAAATAAACACAGGTGAAAAACTCAACCACTTTACTTTGACCGATTTGTTTTTCATAAATGCATAAGTTTTCGATTATTTTAGTAAACTTTAAAGTATAAACAATTCTGTAAACGCAAAGTTACGATTTACCTGCAATTACTCAATTTAAGCAAAACAATTACTGGATTTGTATACTCCTCTAACAGGAGAATGCCATACACATACAAATCAGCCCGTCAAAGCGATATAATAGTTGTGAAAATCTGATATAACGGCATGACATCTAGCATACACAAAAAATTATATAAACATAAAACAACTCACTAAGAATGAGCTGGAAAAAAATCTAGTATGTTTAGTATAATGAAGGTGCCATGAAGTAAAAGAATACAGCGCTTCAAATAAGTATCATATAAAGATTTGGATAATTTTTATTTTCAAAGACAAGGGCTTAGACGAGAAATACATCAAAGGACTAAGTTACAAGTCTGGTATTTTTGTTGAGATTTTGCAAGAATATGATTGTGAAAATAAATAGCTTCAGTATATTAACTTTATCATTTCACCTCATTTTGTTTTATATTATAAGCATTACAATGAGAGCACTTATAAAAACCGATTGAGATGAACATGCCTGTTATAACTTTGCAATACACTTCGAAATAATACGGTTTGTAGTTTAATTACAGCTCACACATTGTCAAAACGTAAAACGTTGCTAGTGGACTATTAGTTCCAAGTGTATCATCAGCTCAGTAGTTAGTTACTGTACTTCAGTACTGACTTGATTCAATAAACTTTACTATAATTGTTCGTTTGTAAATTTTGAAATTAATAAGAAACTAAGGTTTCAACTCTCTCAAGCAATACATCTTATACATCGTCGCATTTCAATTGTTTTGCTTTGAGCGTTTCTGATGAACTGATGAAGGTAAATCCATAAAAGCGCTTCGGACACAAGAAATTATTACACGTGCTGTTTTCATTTTTTTCCAGCTTATTTCGTAGACTTCTGTTACATGTTTATTCTAGGTATTTATTTAATTATTTCTTTTCTTTTTTTCGAAAAACCCCTTACCATTCAAAATAAAAGGCAATAAATATGAATATGAATGGTGCTTATTGGAGAAATATATGCCCTGCGTGCATAATCAGTTAAATGTGAACATAAATTTAATCCCTAATTTGGCATAAAATTGGCACATTGACGCAAATGTTGGGCTAAACAAAATGAACCTGATTTCTTTTAAAATACAAATAAGTCGGAGGTCATCTCGAGTTGACTGACCGTTATGGAACATCCGTTTCAAAGCGATGGATACTTTCCTTGTGTCGTAACTACAATCAATTTTCCTATTTTGCGATATTGACCTACAGAATAAGACTTATTTGTATTTTAAAAGAAATCAGGTTCATTTTGTTCCATAACGGTCAGTCAACTCGAGATGACCTCCGACTTATTTAAATCATGAGCAACACTAAGGGTTCCACATGTGGAACGGGATCTGCTAACCCGAGAGAACCCTCAGTTTCAATACCAGCAAACGTTTATGGGTTTTCCCTACTCTTTCCAAAAAGTTGGACAAACTAATTTACACAAATAAAAGGGTAAAATAGTAACAAAACCTTCCATTAACTGATTGCAAACATCATTAAGTGGTAAAAGGATTTTCAAGGTCAAGGTTGCTTGATTAATCAAATTAAGGACTTTAATCGTATTAAAATAACTGTTCATCATTATTGTTGATGATAAGACATAATTGACATGATAAGTTAAATTGCATTATTTAAATTCTCCCTCATGAATTCGTCCGAATTTAAAACATTTCTATACTAAATACATGGCTAAATAAGAGACAAGTCATAATTTAGGTTTGTTTGCTCGCAGTAACTTTCTTATTTTCTCAGCGAAACAACATTTAATATCTTGTAAACATTTTACAAATTACAAAAATATACCACAATTCCATTTATATACATTCACAATGTCCTCTAAATACATATCAATACAAACATAACTGTAATATATTATGCAGAGCTTAACGTTAACTTCGTCTATCAAAGTTACTCGAGCACATCGATAATAATCAAACGTAATCTGGACTTATATATGCCTATAAAACCCCACCCGTACTACCGCCCTCGAAATATTCGTGCAGAAAACAACAGTAACATCAGACCACTTCTGATTTACATACTAGCCAAACTTGTACCACAAGTCTAAAGATAGAAATAGAATAGGGAAATTCCAAATATATCGGAATAGAAATAAATTTAACCTTTATGAAAATTGTATCACAATATCTGAATAGGTCTTTTAATAACAAAATAGAGTAAAAGAAATTTTACTTAAATAGTAATATACCCCATAGTCTTGAGGTGGATATTTCGTTTGGTAGATTTGAAAGTCATGTGGAGTATTATGTACATCTTGGTTTGCATAAGTTTGACACTTGGGACAGGAAAAGGTATGTATACCTAATAATTTTTTTATTTTTGTTTTTGAACCTCCGTTTGCTTTTACTCCACATGAAGATTGTTTCATTTTACAACCATAAGTTCATTCTGCTGTCGTATACCTTAGGGTAATGTAGGAAATTCGAGGAGACAGATTGAGATATAACCTGTTGCTTTTTTCTTAATCCTAATTGTAAATGTGTATATAAAATGTATTTGTATTTTAAATCATTATAAAATATTGTTTCCACCAATGCAGGAAAACGCTCATATTTTCTCTTCGTTTACAGGGACACCACGCTACGAGATACAAAATATTTTGTTTGTTCAATCATTAATGAAAGTAAACTTATAGCGAAATAATACATCGCTGAGAAGCCAATATGGTACAAATTTGCCAAAATTAGCTTTAAAACTTTGATGATGAATTATCCAATAGCAATAATTCGACCTCATTGGATCTGTATTCATCTGAATTTCAATTTAACCCCTTAGCTAGAGATTACAAATTGCATGCATTGTGCGTGTTCAATATTTTAAAGAAAAAGAATGTCCACCTTGACAGTGAAACAAATGTAAATCATTTTATTTTGACTGGTTAGATCAACAAAAGATCATTCTTATACATTCTTTTACGTTTGGACTATGTGTGAGCTGTAAAACATGATTAACATGATGCACGAGTCTGATATTTATTTATATCTATATTTATGTTTACTAGTATATGGCAATCGGAGGTATTCGGGGACCAGCTCGACAGTTAATTAGATGGCGTCTAGACTTAAATACACACACACACAAAAGTTTCAAATTATCAAGTCAATGCCCGGTGTATTGTTAATTGTAGACTTTTTATGCTTTTTGAATGAAATCTTTACATTGGATATAATTCAAATATGAGAATTTGAGTAAAATTGGTGAATATGAATTTGACAGCTAGTGCCTCTTTGATTCTTTGAATACATACGTATTATTTCAACGTTATTCCTTTCGAAATAAAAGTCCCTAAGATATAGTGGTAAAATTTGGCTACATAATAATAGTGTAGTCCTAAAATGTTGACACGAAATTTGCTTTTAATAATGAAACATTTATTTGTAAAGAATGAATTACAGGCAGAAACAAAGGTTACCATACAGTTTTGTTCATTTACTGCAATTATGTCAATGTTTGAACATTAACTCACGACTTTTCAAGGCTCGGGTCGATTTAGAGCTTGAAAACTTGCGTTGAATTACACCTGTTGTTGTAGAATGTATATTGACTTCCTTATGTCTTTATTGTTAGTGTTAGTTTAGTTGCTGTCTCATTTACGTATACCCAATATAATTTCATTTTGATTTGCACTAAGATGAGGAATGTCCTACACGTGGTACGTTTAAACAGACGCGATGTAAGAATGGTAATTGTATACCAATAAAATGGAAATGTGACGGAGAAAGAGATTGTGGACCACATGATAATACGGACGAAGCTAATTGTAAACTTTCAGGTAGTTTAATATTACATACTTAAAACATTTTTCCCTAATCCCGAATTTCTAGCTTAGTGAGATCGTCTAATCAAATGAACCTACTAAAACCATTGTAAGACAAAACATCGAGAAGCGGTATTTTTGCAGTTAACAGTTTGTCATACGAATGTTTGAATGTTTGCAATTGAATTGAACTCTCATTGTCTTGAGCAACCCTAGCTGGAATTGTAATGAGCTTTATATTTCAAACCCCTTTATACCCATTGCTAAACATTTCAAATCAGATGAAACAAAATAATAGTTTTGAATTAATTAAAGTATGGTATCCCGACGAACTGGCACAATTAAAGATATGGATAAACAACACAATAACATGCATATGTATGCCAACTGATAAAAACGTTCTGATACATTTCATATTGTATTGCTTATGATTAAGTTGTGTATGTTAAAAACTAGAACCTGGTTAGTTATTTAACATTATCTATGTTTTTATCTTGGTATTGATATACAAACGGTTACTAAACAATAAGCTCAATAAAACATTTACTAGTTGTAAGTAAATGACAACTCCAGGAAATCACTGCTGTATAATGTTTGATACGTGGCACATACTTATAACTTTCATATATCTCATCCAGGTGATAACTGTGCAAAGATTCCCGGTAGATATTTTCGGTGTGAGCGATCTGGTTCATGTATTCCTAATCAATGGCGATGTGATGGAGACAGTGACTGTGGACTAGGTGATAGAACAGATGAAAACAATTGTAGTGAATTATTAGGTAGGGGTTGGTTCAAATTTGTTCTTTTAGCCTGTTGTACCAAAGCTTGACAATTGGCAGTGACTGTGGACTAGGTGATAGAACAGATGAAAACAATTGTAGTGAATTATTAGGTAGGGGTTGGTTCAAATTTGCTCTTTTAGCCTGTTGTACCAAAGCTTGACATATGACGCCGATTCATATGCATATCAATTCTTACATGAATACTGTCGTTTGGTGTCTTGAGCTTTTGATTTGGCCAACGACTTTTCAGTTTTGAATTTTCCATTCAGTTAGGTATGTTTGTTATAATTTTTTCTGTTGTACCAATTGTCAGGAGAATGCAGTCTAACTTCATTCAAGTGTGACATTGATAAGTGTATACCAAGTAAATTGCAATGTGATGTACACGACTGTTTTTTGTTGAAAGTAAGTATGCTACGAACGTATCATTACACGGTCCATCCGAAACGTGACAGAGAAAAATGTACTTATCAAGTACTTCGGCAAAACAAAATTGTGTAATCAAATCATACTTTGTAAAATAGAGAATCGAAATGGGGAATATGCCAAACAGTTAACAACCCGACAATTGAGCAGAAAACAGCCAAAGATTATCAAACGTATTGAACTAAAACTAAAATTCATACAAGAAAAACAAATGACAGAGGCTCTCGGCTTATGACAAGAGAAACAATGCGGCGAGTTTACACATGTTTATACGAATCTCAACCCATTATCCTCTTTATTATACCGATTATTTAACAATAGACACAAATAGGAGATACCTTTATTTGATAATTAGAATTCTATCTACAACTAATTGATTGAAACTTGAGATGAGAGTTTTAATTTTTGTTTGGCAATTGACCATATGCTATTTCTATTCCCCAGTTACCCTCGACTTGGGAGATAACACTTTAACTTCATGTTCCTCATATGGAATATAAAAAAGTAACTTATAAGTTGAAGTTTTGTCATTCATAGCGAAAGATGCGTGCGACGCTAAAACCACCTTCCGTTGTTCTGGCAGTAATACTTGATTATACAGAGTATGGAAGTGTGATGGTGAATTTGATTGTGGAGCAGGCGATCAGTCAGATGAGAATGATTGTGAAGCAGGTAAGACATACAATAGCATTTCAAATTCACCGTTTAAGAATCAAATGCAGTCTATGTCATATTTTCAAAAGTTTACACTCAAACGTTAGGATTGGTTTAAGACGTGCTAATAAAATCAACGGTACCAATTTTGTTGCACCAGATGCGCATTTCGACAATATATGTCTCTTCAGTGATGCTCGTGGCCAAAATATTTGAAATCCAAAGCTATTATAAAAGATGAAGAGCTATAATCCAAAAGGCCCAAAAAGTATAGCCAAATTCGTGAAAGGAATCAGAGCTTTGCACGAGGGAGATACATTCCTTAATTTATAATAATTTTTAATATTTTGTAACAGCAAATTTTAATAACACAAAAAATCCGTATTTTCATGCCAGTACCGAAGTACTGGCTACTGGGCTCGTGATACCCTCGGGGACTAATAGTCCACCAGCAGAGGCATCGACCCAGTGGTAGTAATAAAATCAACGGTACCAATTTTGTTGCACCAGATGCGCATTTCATTTCCCTTTCATGAATGTGACCTACCGAATTAGACTATTTACCGGATTTGTTATCACATAAGCAACACGACGGGTGCCACATGTGGAGCAGGATCTGCTTACCCTTCCGGAGCATCTGACATCACCCCTAGTTTTTGGTGGGGTTTGTGTTGTTCATTCATGTTGTGTCATGTGTTCTATTGTTTGTCTGTTTGTCTATTTATATTTTAGCCATGGCGTTGTCAGTTTATTTGAGATTTATGAGTTTGACGGTTCCTTTGGTATTTTTCGTCCCTCTTTTATCAAGTACTTCCAACGAGTTTTTGACATTCCATAAGTAACTAATTCAAAAGGCCTTATTTTAACAATTTATTATAAGTTTTTTTATTGTACTTAGTGTGCTGGTAAGTAGAATAGACAATTTAGTAGTGGAACAATAGCTTGAAGATGAAATAAATCTATATTAATTTTGTAATGTTGTTTGTGTAGCTTCGGAAGCCAGTACATAGTTGGGACTTTATTTGGAACTTTGTATTTGGTTCTGCTTGTAAAGAAGTGGCTAAAAGTTTGTGTTTGTTAATTAAATATGCCTTATTCTGAAAATGAAGTCAGTTGGAATGTTGGTGAATTGGTGATTTCCGTTTGCAGAACCTCAATATAAATTTTACGTAAAGCAATAATGATATTATTAGCAACTTTATCAGCCGGCACAAAACTAAATTTCTTTGGCTAGTTCTTTTAGTGTATGTTTAATGCGCGAAATAAGATTTTTATGGTTGTTGTAAAGAGTAAAATGTAATTTAAAATGTGGTATACGAATATCAACTGTCTTCATTACTGATTTTTGCCAGCTTTTCCCCGTTTTACCCATTTCAAACAGTAAGTACGGACTGAGTCGTGGATGATATTACGACACTCATCCCAATAAATAATTGACGGAGGACGATATTGAGGTCCTTTACTGAGGAATGATTTTAATTCTCGGTCGCGAACGATGTTAAGGTCACCAATTATGACATGGGAAATGGGGCCATAAGTGTATTCGGAATTACTGCAGTTACATGACATAGGTGTATTTTCACTGATATTTACATCTTTACTCAATTAGCTGTAATTAAACACATATTTCTGGGTAGATTTCCTGTAAGTATAACAATTAAGAGGGAGTTCAGTATTATCAAAATATCCAGGAATTTGGTCTTTAACAGAATGGTCGTTAAAAATACCGGCAATATTTACAAAATCAAAACATTTATTGACATACTTTAGGACTAAAAGATATCAATGTTATATAAATATTAACTAATTATTGCTCTTATTCCTTGATAACGTGTTGCTATCGGAGAACCAGCAAATACTTATTTGAAAGACTTTCGTTCAACCTGACAAGTTTAGAACACACGAAGCGAAGACGCTTCTACTACTACTACAGGATCATCGATGGGGAATAAACATTTTAAGAAATGTTAATTAACTCGCAATATGTTCCATTTTCAAATCATATAATTAACCTTTGGAACACCATTCAACAAAACATAATTAAATAAGGTGTATATAGCATATCTAGAATATTCCGTCATTTGCGATCACATAATGCGTTAATCGTTGTGCCGGATGGGTTCCGTAAATTTTAATTCACCATTTTCTACAAAAGTAAATAAACTCATCAATATGACATGTTGTATTTACGCCAGACGAGATGTCTGTTTCCGATTTATATTTTCGTTTTGAGTTTTTTTTTTTTTTATATCTTTTTCATTTTTTTATGATTTACAATAAAAAATGGTTCGTATAATACATATCCTTAACCAGACTGAAACACACAGATCATCAAAATCAAAACTAAAATATTGTTATCTGATTTAAGTGTTAATTTCCATGAAAGGTTTACTGATAATATTTAATAAATCGTTAAAATATCATTTAAATCTAATGCAACCACATTTGTGTGTGTAATTAACCAACTTATTGTTAACAAAGCACCATTCCGAGGTTAAAGTGTAGTCGTTAGTTACAAATCGACTGAAATCTTGAATTTGGTAAGAATCCTTAACATTATTTTTGCTGGCTCTATCTTCAATAACGTCAAACCAAAAATTTTTAAACCAATAGACACCAAACATGTCACAAAAAGACAATAGTAATGTATAATTGTTATCAAACCAATGATTGAAAAAAGTATAAAAAACGATAGAAAGCATATCACATTTAAACTCACTATATAAAAACAAATTGAATAGACACACGAGAACCATTCACAAAAGTGATAATGTATAAATGACAACATGTACTTATAAGTTATACTGCTAGTATTTGATTCTTTAACATGATCTAGTCTTTACTAAACAATATCACATGTCAACAATATTTGTTACATAACTCAAAGTGCAAAATAAACATGACGAACATTATCTACATCAGTTGTTATCGTATTGACTTGTTAGTATTGAAGAATGTTGAGCAGCAAAAATGTGTTATTGTCATGCTTTGAATACAATTCTTCATCCAGTAAACGTGTGCATACTACCAATTTCATACAAAACTTTAAAAGTTGTTATTGTACTGACAAACAGTAGATACATTGTTTCATTACATAGAACGAAACTGGCACGGACAGAAGATTATATTCGAGACAATGTATTGCTTCTTTTCTTTAAACTGCAATTCTTATATCTGTTCCAAAAGAAGTATTTGTTGGGTTACCTATCATTTGTTAAGAAGCCACGGGATAGCATTTGAACATAGCATAACGCAATTTTATCAAAAATTTACTTGACGGTAGATATCATATTCGTCATTATCAAACATTCATCTAAGATAAACCATGCAACTTGGTCAAAATGAAAAACGACAAACATACCAAATTACACTTCAGACAAAACCAAAGATCGAGCACCAAAATAAACCTATTTCCAACCCGATGTTCTTCCCAAATTGTAAGAATGTATGAATATGAATAATACACAGAAACAATTTGGTTAAGTTCTTCTCATTATTTGATATATTAATAGACATACCAAATCCACGTTGGGTAAATAAAGGCAACAGTAGTGTACCGCTGTTCGAAATTCATAAATCGATCGAGAAAAAAAAACCAATCCGGGTTACAAACTAAAACTGAGGGAAACACATCAAATATAAGAAGAGAACTACGACACAACAGAAACACAATATTAGAATGTAACACACACAGAAACGAACTATAATATAACAATTGCCATTCAAATGTGAATAAAGCTATGAAAAAGTAAATTAATTCATTTCATCCATGAGCTTAATTTCATCTCTTACCTTTTGCAGACGTCCCGCAATGTTGATATAGACGAAGCGTACACAAACACTATCAGTCAAATATGATAAATACATTTTTCAACTGGGCAATTGTTTTTATTCACTAACATATGTCACGTGTTCATGAAGGTGTTAATTTGACAAAGTTCCAGTTAAATCAAGGGGTCATACGAGATTTGAACTAGAGAGATAGTTTAAAGACCAAACAGCCTATTCATTTCTACCAGTTATTTTTCCTTAAAACTTTGTATGAAGGTATTTCATGATTTGAGGAACAAAATATGATGAAAAAAATTGGGGGTCACCGACTTAGTTTTGTCGCTATAGCAACCTCAGTTTCGTGTTTTCCTGAATATTAACATTATATTTGCTTGTTATATAAACTCTCAAAAAAATACTTTATATTAAACCTACAAGCATAATTCTTGTTTCACTTGAAACAGTAGATTTGTATCTATCAAATACAGGTTCAAGAGTTTAAGACTCATATTGTTTTGATCTTTAAAAATATGATTTATTTCATTCCCGCCAAAAATAAAACGTAAAAAGGAAAAACGTTTCCAGAATTAAAAAAAATATCTACCAGTGATTACTTCATAATAATTTCAAGAAGAAAAGTGCCATATATAGATATAGGAAGATGTGGTGTGAGTGCCAATGAGACAACTCTCCATCCAAATAACAATTTAAAAATTAAACCATTATAGGTTAAAGTACGGCCTTCAACACGGAGCCTTGGCTCACACCGAACAACAAGCTCTTCAAAATAAAGCAAAAAAAAGTGTATGTCACCGACCTTACAAAAAAGTTATGAGTAATTTTCAAGATTTTTTTCTCTTTCGTTTTGAAGAAAAGAGTTGTCTTTCTTCAGAACATTGCAACTGACGTCATAGTACAAAACTTTCCTTGCTGGCGCACTATTTGAAAACAATCGCAAATTGGACGTTTGAAACTCTCATTAAAATTTCCAAGAATAACAACTATATTCACCTACTGAAGTATCCGATAATACAAGAGATTAAATGCATGTGTCAGAATTTAGATCTTATCACGCCGCTTTTGTTAGGAAAGTCTGTGTTTGTCCTCTGTCCCTCATTAACAAAATAATCGAAAAGAAAAAAAAAAGAAATAAAAGATGGCACTGGTTAACTTACAGAGTATTTAACTATATCAGACTAGATGTGTGTGGGTTTTTTTCGCGTCAATTTCAGAAGTTTGCCGTAACGAACTCATTTGCTACTGTCGACAGACAGATATACAAAAGCATGGACGGACATCTTGATACCATTATATTTTCCTGACTAAGATAAACGTATAGAAATTATTCCATCTAGTTTGTGAATTCATTATTTCTGAATATTTATCTATCGTCCCTCTTTTAAGATATAAGGAAATTAAAATTATAGGTCTAATAATACATGAATTAAAGTTTTTGATTCTTAAACGTTATACATCTATCATACAATACAATCCCTGTTATAACTACCTCACGTGTTTTGATTAAACGAGACAGTAAATATAAAATTCAAAAAGATTTTTATTCAAAAATTAATTTAGAAATAATTTTTCTGTTGAAAACTACAATGTACGATTTCTCCAACAGGATAAAATATTAAAAATATAAATTGCTAATTTTGGAAATTAAAACAAAGACACAAAGACACAAAGACAATGTTGTTTTCGATCTTTCCGGTCATAGTCGTAGCTAAATGAAAGGGAGAGATTTTATGTTGGATATTATTCTTGGAGCAATTGTTTTTGTCATAAGTTAGATTTACAACAATTAAGTTTAATACACAGAACATTTTGATTTTATTTCATATTCGCTGAGTATTAATTTGATTAATATGTTTTGCCTTACAGCTAATTTCCTAATGCATGTAGGGTAAAACTTGCTTTGTTTGTATAAATGTTTATTCAAGCTTTGTAATTAAGATTGACATCTTCATATATAGGTATGTAAACCTGTATATATGATATTTAAATTCAATTGGACATTATCAAAATATAATTATACAAAATGTACAAACAAAGCGGCAAGCAAGCTAACCAAAGTGGTTATCTCCATAAATTAGGAAATTAGCTGTAAGTTTCAGTCAATTCAGCCGAAATGTTTATCATTTCTTCTTAAGATAATTTAAAATGAAACACATGACAAACGACAATGATCCTTTGTCATAATTTTATTTTCATTATGAGATTTTGTCAAACAAGCAGTATAAATAAATCTAAACTTCATTGCAAGATCAGATATTATTTTATGAGAATCATCCAGATATCAGTTACATGCATACGTTGCAAGTATGTCAACATTTCTAGGAATAATTTTTCATAGGCCTGACCTTCTGAATACTCAATTTTTGAAATTAAAAAAAATGACATTAAAATTAGAAGGATCAAATCATAGGGAACACGTGTACTAAGTTTTAAGTTGACAGGACTTCAACTTCATTAAGACTACCTTGACCAAAAACTTTAACCTGAAGCGGGACGATTGGACAAACGAACGTACAAACAGACGCACAGACCAGAAAACATAGATTGGACATAAAAATAACTATCACCATTCTAAATACCCTGGTAACCTGTACACAATCGGCGCAAATGAAATACAAAATCTACACCAGTGAAAGAATAAAAACAAATGAAATGCAGATCTGCGCAAATATAAGACAAAATATATACGCATGTGAAAGAATAAACAAATGAGATGCAGATCGGCGCAAAAAAGTCGTGATCAAAATTCATATTTTATTATTTATATTAGAACGAAGGTTAAATATAGTGTAGTATCTTTTGTGTCCATTTGTGTTAAATTTCAACAAGATATCAGCGCAACGCTTTATTCCTCTTTTCTTGGGAGACGTATTTTTTAGCGTACACCATGTTCGAATTCGTGAAAAAACGCGAAATAGGACGTTATAGTTTGACGTTTTTGCATTGCTAGAAACAACGTCATAGAGCTTTTATGTCACTATCAAGTTGCGTTAGTTGATGCGCATAAACAATAGGCTGTTTGGTCTTTAAGTATATTATGATTTTTAGTAGCAATTTCCCCCTAAGCATTCTACGAAACCAAGACTATGACTACCCAAATAATTTTGTTATGTCTAAAAATAAATTCATACTATCCTCCTACGCTAAATAAAATCATCTCGTTCATTGAAACAAATATTAAAAGCATATTAAAAAGTCTATTTTCTGTATATTTCAACGAGGTTTTACAAGGTATGGTCTTCGTCGTTACCTTTAGTAAATTTCGTCTTTCCTTTGAAAAGATATAATTTTTGTATTTCTCAGTTTCTTTGGCCTTTTTTTATTTTCTTTTTTACATTCATCATTAAAAAGATAAATTTTCTGATAAACTGTTCTCTGTCATTTGTTTGTTGTTGTACTTTAGTGTTCTGGTGTTGTTTGGTTTTCTGTCAATCGATTTTTGAACAGCGATAAACTATTGGTGCCTCTATAAATGATGAGCAAATCAACATAATCATATTTAGTTTATTGTTTCGTTGTTTAGTTGTTAAAGGTTAATTAAAACTATAACCTACTAATACTTATTTCACTTTTTTCAGAATCTGAACATCTATGGGTAATCTAATTCTTCGTACACCAAAATGAAAATAAAATACATGCAGATTTTATTGTTTTATTGGGCCACGAAGAAGGATCGTAAGAAATAACTAATGGGTGTAAACAAGTACGGAAACCAACAAAACACAGGATAGTGTGCATACTTTATACATAAATTCTTCATAATTTTATTTACATAGAAATCGATATAATTATTCCCGGTAAATGTTGAGGTTAGTAATCAATACTTCGTCAGAAACATAAATTCCTAAAACTGTTGACTAACATGATTCATACGAAAGTCATAACAGATTCAATTTATGATTAAAAAAAAAATCTACCATTTTGCGTGAAAAGTACACATATTTCTGGCATTCTTTAGTCCAAAGCTTTCAAAATCTTGGATATTAAACTTTTGGGGGATAAGATGTCATCATTAAAACCTCAGCAAACTTTTTAATAATTTTCGTTTCATGCGTTTTAGCTTTTAACCCATTTGATTAGGGACTCTCTGTGTTAAATTTTCCTCGGAGTTCAGTAGTTTTGCAATTTTACTTTTAAAATTACCCATTTTTGATATGGACGCCCAGTTTTCCATTCGTCCTATTAAATCCAAGTTTTTTAAAAACAAAAACGTCCACTTCCCCGGTAAACCTGTATGACTGTTATCGTACCTTATTATTCATGGCGATTTTTTTCTTTTACAGATTACTTAATAAGTGAAAAGCTTGTTAAGAATATATTATCATTACCATTACAAGTAAAAGATGTAATTTATACTCGTGATAATGTGGTTATATTAAAAGAACTCGTCAGCCACTGACAAATTTGTTTTAAACTGATGAATTTTATTCAGGCAAATAATAGTAAAAGATGTTTGTCAGACAAATACTAATAATCTACAAGTTACAATCTTATTTTCGAGGAAAGTGATGTATTGAAATCTTATGAGTATCCAGTTTTACTTTAAATTTGTCACCTTAATAATTCCTAAACATTTTAGCAAGTTTATTGAAAAAGGCTTTTGTATAACTGTCAAAACATTGTACTCTTTGAGACGGTCTATAGTAACAATTGGTAAATGTCATCATCAATTTAAACATATACGTTTTAAACAGTTTACCTTTTTATTTGTCTATCTGATGAGTTAAGCCTTTTTCAACTGATTTTTATAGTTTGTTATTATGTTGTACTGTAATACCACTGTCCCAGGTTAGGGGGAGGGTTGGGATCCCGCTTACATGTTTAACTCCGCCGCATTATTTATGTATGTGCCTGTCACAAGTCAGGAGCCTGTAATTCAGTGGTTGTCCTTTATTTATGTGTTACATATTTGTTTTCATTCATTTTTTTTTAACTTAAATAAGGCCGTTAGTTTTCTCGTTTGAATTGTTTTACATTGTCTTATCGAGGCCTTTTATAGTTGACTATGCGGTATGGCTTTGCTCATTGTTGAAGGCCGTACGGCGACCTATAGTTGTTAATGTTTGTGTCATTTTGGTCTTTTGTGGATAGTTGTCTTATTTGCAATCATACCACATCTTCTTTTTTATACACAAAAGTCTAATATAACATAATATTAATTAAGTTAAGGGGAAATTTGGGATCCCGCTTACATGTTTAACCCCGCAACATTTTGAATAAATGTGCTTGTGCCAAGTTAGGAGTTTTTAATTTGACTATCATATATAAATGGTTTATTTTAAAAATAGTTTTTTTTTAATCTGGTACGCTGACAATACTGCATTAGAAATGGACAACAATGAGATTGATTTCAGATAAAATCTCAAAATATCAAATCATCGTGCGAGTTCTTTTTATTGCGATTATCATTATAATCGCACTTCATACATAATAAAATCCTCATGATTATTTCTGAGTTAACAGTTATGACTTACTGCAATTTCAGAAATTATTGCGTGCATTTATTATTGTGATTTTGTCATTTTAGACGTGAATGCAATTCTAACTTTTACGATTTTGAGAAAAATATTGTTTAATTCATAAAAATCATTTCAAAATACGAGTTAAAATTATTGCGTTTACAACTGTTTCGCATTTCTCGCAATAATTTTTGTCGACCTCTGCGTTTAAAAATTTATGTTCACGAGACCTAAATGTGGTTGAAAAACTGACAATTTACCAATTCTCTTTTTTATGACATACATTACAATCTCAGAAAAAGCTGCATGAAGTTATATGATTTGTTTAAGAATAGATAGCCCAAAAAATTAATCTGGGATCAGTACAATTTGATCTTATTTTTTTAAATATCTATATACTCTCATAATTTGAAATCGATTATCTTTTGCAGCATTGACACACTTTTTTTACTTCCGGATGCCAGACAAGTGTTTCAACAAATATCCGACAACAAGCCGATATTTGTTTTTGAATAATTATAGGTAACTTTGTATGTAGGAGTGCATATACCCGATTTCATGTGATATAAATTGGTCATAAGATATTTGGACTGAAAGTATAAGATCGATTAAGGTATACTACGAGACATTAATAAATCAAACAGTTGTATATCGCTGTTCAAAACTCATAAATCCATGGACAAAAACAAATCGGGGTAACAAACTAAAACGGAGGGAAACGTATTGAATATAAGAGGAGAACGACGACATAACACTTAATTGTAATACACATAGACAAAATCACACGAGAATAACACATATAAACATCACTTGAAGCTTAAGCATTCTACGAATACGAGATCATAACTTTCCAGTTAAATCAAGCTTGGTCTAGCGTAAACGCCTAATATTTTGTATATCCTCGTGTCAATATAATGTAGATAGTTCACATTAGAAATTGGAACATGTTAAATTGAATTGATTAATCGCATTATTAATTGATGTTTTTTTTTTGTCCGTTGTTTACGCCAAAAACATTTTTTGTTCAATGTCATTTATATAGGTTATGATTGACTCAAGAATATTACTTTTTATAAAAAAAAAAGCGTCACTATATTTGACTTTATAATGGATAATTCGAACTCCTTGCAACCTTTTTCTTGATTATCTTCATTGGGATCGCTCTAACAAAACTTTTGAAAGCCAATATTGTCTTGTTTAAAAGCTTTAGTTTAGCTACCATGTCACCTCTAATTTTCAAAAATATTTTTTTGTCCTTCATTTAAATAACTTTAATACGAAGTTCCGTATATGTATACATTTATAATCATATAGTTATATTTCAATGTCAATGATGATTTTTCTTTATATCATTTTTATCGACGTTCCCCGTCCTTCATTGTGTTTCAAAAGATAATGCCGTCCTAAAAGGACATGCACTTTAACTAGCTTGGCGTCATAACAGGGCACAAAAACTGGTTATTGGCAGCAAATTTGGGGTAATTGCATATGCCGAACCCAATGTTTTTTTGGACTCATTTATGATAAATATATTTATATTATCAAAATATGACAAAGACTCAAGCCGGTCAACAAAATTCTACATAGAAAACTTAATAGGTGTAGGAAGATGTGGTATGAGTGCCAATGCGACCACTATTCATCCAAATAACAATTGATAAAAGTGAACCATTATAGGTCAATATACGGCCTTCAGCACGGAGTCTTGGCTCACACCGAACAACAAGCAAAAAAGGACACCAAAACGACAAGTGAAAAACCATTCAAACGGAAAACCAATGATAGACTGAGTAATACGAACATAAAAAAGGGCTACAATCTGAATATATTAGCATGGTTGTCGTTGGTTTGTGTGTTACATAGTGCTTTTCGGTGTATTTTTTAACATAAATCAGACTGTTAGTTTTCTGGTTTGAATTGTTTTACATTGACATTTCGGGGCCTTTTAAAGCTGACTATGTGGTCTGGGCCTTACTCATTGTTGAAGATCGTACAGTGACATATAGTTGTTAATTTCTGTCATTTTGGTCTCTTGTGGAGAGTTATTTCATTGACAATCATACCACATCTTCTTTTTTATTATGATAGTTTATTTTCTCTCTCGTCATATTAAATGAAAGGAGTTGCAAGTTTGAAAGTACAAACCTATAAATTCTTAGAAGAATTCAAACTATCTTTCTGGTCTAAATTTCTGATGAACACTTGTTTCGCTTGAAATTTTGTCAAATTTTCACCTACATGCTGACGCAAAAATATCGTTAGTGGAAACCCAGTTTTGTTTAGCTGTCAAATGTTCTTAGAAAGAAGTTTTTCGCATCCTGATCGGATAGTATTTAAGCGACAACGCTTCGTCCATAACTACATTGTGAAAATACTGTAAAGGTAAGCTACTTTAATTTACATTATATTTACTAGAGGTTTAAAGCCAATGGATGAAATAAATTAATGAACTATTTTTCAATGTTTTATTGAACTTGAAGTTCATAAATCTTCATAAATATTAAAAAATATAAACTCAAACTCACAAGGTTGGTGGTTTGAATTGTTATGTAGACACAATTAATATGAAAATAACTCTTTCGATATCAAACATAAATTTTTATATTTAGAGTAAAAAATACATTTGCCGCTTTTCGGTTACAATTTTAAATAATTGTAAATTTGACTTTTCGGTTAACATCTTAACCTTGCACTTTATTCAATTTGTTTGTGACTCTGGCGATAATAAATTCAGAAGATGTTGTATGGGTTTTCTTTGATAAATTCCTGAAATTATCCTTAATTTATAAAGTACTGCTTTTGCCATTAAGAATTCAATTGGAAATAGTCATTTTTTTATTACCGAAAACTAATAAGTTTACGATGAACGCATTGTTTAACAATTTGTTTTCCTAATTTTTTTTTACAGATAGAAATCAACAATGAACCGTTCAATGATGATTTTGATAAATGCCTTACTCCTTTCTGTTGTAACGGCTTTTATGGATATGGTATGTTTATTTCTTTGTTTGGCAGAGTGAGCATAACTTCCATGCATGACTCTAATAAAATATGTGTGCTTCACTTGTATTAATACATTATAATCTGCTTTCACTTCCGGAGTACCAGTCTGTTGTTGGTGGCGTGTGTGTTTAAGCTGCTCGATAATTGCAGCAGTGTATATTGATTCTAGACAGGTCGTTGTCCTTTTTGATATGTTTTGTTTCAATCAAAATTTATTACCAAGAGGATAGTTTTCATTTTTTGTTTATCGTTAATGAGGTTATACTGTGCTTTGCTTTATTACAAAAACATGGTCTACTTTGGACTTTTTTTGCTTTTATAACTATTTTGATTTGAGGGTCACTAATAAGTCTTATGTACACAAAACGTGCGTCTGTCGAATTCTGTTAAAGAATTGAAAAGTATACTGATAAGTATATTTTGTTATATATGAAATTTCTTATGTATCCATAGTGTCTGTTTGCATATGTTAACGGTGTTTTTTTGTATAGTGTATTAAATAGAATACAGTAGTGATCCAATTGTGATCTTTATTCGTTTCACCATCTTTCAACGTTGTTTTAACCTTTATATTTTATCTTCATTACGTTTTCAATTGTTTTTTTATGATGTATGGTGTAATGTGTTAAAGATTTCTTTTTTTTTTGTTTTTAGAAATTTGAATATCAAATTATTGAAGGGAATGCCAGATATTTGGAAAACATCGAAACAAATCTAGCAGAGAATACAGTAAAAATGCACACCCCAGCACACAATGATGTTATGGAATCGTACCTAATTCAAGATTTTCGTCAGGTTTGTAAATAAAGACAGCACCAAAAGTTCTTTGTTACAAGCACTTTTCCGATGTAAACACTTAAACGTGGTGGTATACTTATGAAATATAGATGTATATAGATGCATATGTGCTTAATATTATCGTTAAATATTCTTTAATCGAAATCATCACTAAATTCGGAAATCAATATTTTTATTTTTAATTGGTAAATAATAAAGAATATATGTCATCCGTTTATTGCCGTAATTCATATCTTGAAACTAGTTGATGAAACCTGACTAAACCACTATCACGTGACAAAAAAAACACGTTTAAAGATACATTTAAAAACAAATGAAATGAACACTTTAAAATTATGTGTCCAAAAATCCTTTCTTCGATTTACGTTCAACAGCAACGTTTTCATAATACAAAGTTTGGTTCCATTAGGAAAAATATATTCAATTTCCAATTGGTTATAAACTAATTATATGAGAAAAAAATCATACAAATTTAAAACCATTAGTTTAAATCAAAGGACCGTCTTGAATTATAAAATAGGCGTGAAACAAATTACAATTTTATATATATTTCTGTTAATGCGTTGGTTGGCTGTGTGGGTGCTAGTGTGTATTGTCTGTGTGTACGAGCGAATAATAACTAACTCTTTTTTTAATAGAACAAAGGGGATAATACCATAAATAGCGCAAACGAAGAAGTAGTGAAGGAAATGTACTATGTAAATTTGGATGAAGTTATTGACGACACATCCCTAACAGGGCCTTTGAAAGAGTTTTATAAGGATTTTGAATATCCTGTGTATAAGGAAAAAAAGGTACCAGAAGATGCTAAAATATTGAATATAACACGACCTAAGATTGGAGGTAAAACAAAGTTATATACCTCAAATTCTTTCCAACCTTTTTTAGTAAGTGAAACATATATGATTTGCTGAAGTTTGACTATTTGGAATATAATTGAATATTTACGAAGTAATGGTAACCTTTTGATGTTAATTCACGGGCGAAACTCCTACCCATTTCTAAGAGATATTCACCGAATCAACTTCTCATATTTGTTATATTTGGTGTTGGGTAATAATTCTCAAAATTGTGTCTGCCTCCTTTCACCAAACTCTACCACAAAAACGGACAGCACAAATCGTATAATAATTTTGTTATTTAATACACAAATAGTTATAGTCATCGTTTTTAAATTTTGTTTCATGCTCACACAAAAACCTTCTGGAGGTTAATAAAAAAAAAATAATAAACAAATCTATTGGCGTTTAACTCAATCCATGAATTATTCTTTCTTAGTTACTAAACTTTTTTCTTGTGTTTTTTTTTAGATGTGTGTTCGTTTATACTTGTAGTATAATCTCTGCTTTGTTTCTAATACTGTTTCAATCTCTTTATTGGTCCATGATACAGCCTAAGTATTCAGGTTAGAACATTTGTTGTTATTGCTTGTGACAATAGTTCTTAAAATATATTTTATCATTTTCGTATGGAATCTGCTTTTGACTTTTGTAAAAAAAAAAAACAATCAACTCTTTGTCTAGAAGAGGGGCGAAAGATACAGTCAACTTCATAAATCGAAAATAAACTGACAACGCCATGGCTAAAAAGAAAAAAGACAAACAGACAAATAATAGGACACAAGACATATTATAGTAAACTAAAGACTGAGTAACACGAACCGAACCAAAAACTGTTGGTAATCTGAAGGTGCTCCGGAAGGGTAAACAGATCCTGCTCAACAGGTCAAACCCGTCGTGTTGTTATGTTATTACAAATCTGGTAAATAGTCTAATTCGGTAGATTACACAAGTGGAAATGGAAGGGTATTGTAGTTACGACATAAGGAACATATCCGATATCATCTGTGAAACGGTTATTCCATAACTGTCAACCAACTCGTGATTTACGAAGGGATGATTTCAACTTCCCCATTTAGAACTCTTGGTTTTATAGCTTTCTCGTGAGCAGCAACCCTCTTGCAAGGAATCATGATAGGATATTCAAACACGGAAATATCGTTTAACTTTTAGGTCTTTTGGAAAATGTTGTTTGTGCTGTATTTAGACCCATCTACAACGTAATTTATTTTACATGGGTACGAATAAAAAATGCAGTTTTTGTCCAACGCAATCTTAGGTTTGAAAGTTGTGTTCAATTAAGACTTGTTAATATTTAATTCGTTTGGGTTTGTATTATTTTTTCCCTCCGGTTTATATAATCCCTGTATCCTATTTTGATTCATTAAAATTCAATAGTCTATTCTTAATTGAGGTAAATCATATGGCCTTCCAAATACTGTTTCGATCCTTTACATCACTGAAGAGACATTAATTGTCGAAATTCGGATATGTGCACAAATTTTTGGACCTCATGTTTGTGGTCTACCATCTTTGCCGCAAGTTTATTGTTTTATGTTTGGTATTAAATTATTATTGTGATTTTGTTACATCTTGTGGTCAATTTATTGTGAGGTCTAGGTGGCCGAGTGGTCTAGCGTGTCGGATACAGTGCAAGGCCATTTTGTGTCACGATATCTCGGTATTTCGAATCCCGGCAACGGAAGAACAAAAAATCTGCGAAATCAAATCTACAGGATCTAACATTGTTGGGCTGATGTTTAGACGAAATATATATATATATACATATTTAAGTATGTCTGAACCAGTGACGACTCTACAACAGATTTTTTTCATCGGATCATCAGCAGTGATTGTGATACATGCTGACAATACATTCTTTATATAAAAGTTGTCTAAACATCAGTCCAATAATGTTTTTTTCTGTTAACACGAACCCCACCAAAAACTGGGGGTGAACATTGTACGGCCTGTGCAAAGCAGATGAAAGAGGCCTAGGACATCAGATAAAAAAAAATGAACAAAATGACTTTAAAACATCAAGGAACAATTTAAGAACGCTCACAGGTGAAGTAACCTATTTAAAAGCTAATTACAATTAAAAAATATATCATTTATCGTAGACCAAAATATCTATCAGTTAACACCCTATGGATTAAGCGAAAAAACGTCATGAGAAAACACATGACCTTGTGTAATACCAACATATTAGTATCCACAGAATATTTGCATATCAATGTTAAGGAATACATATTTGGTTATGTTTAAATAGAGGGCAAACTAAACCAAAGGGATATTTAAACTCATAAGTTGAAAACGAACCTGCAATTACACTGCAGAAAACAAACTACGACTGCAGAAAAACAACACAATAACTACACAACATAGAAAAAAATAGACCGAGCAACAACAAACTACTGTTGACAAATGTTATATATTATATTGGCTTGTTAACAAAATTTGGAAAAACCACGAAAATAGATTTCTACGAACATGCAAGTTCTCCTTAATCCACGAAAATTAGTACCCACGAAAATAAATGAACCTACAGTATTAATATTTAAATCAATCAATGTAAGTAGCGATAAAACAACCTTATAACCTAAAAATTAGTTCACAGGATCACTCACTTTACATGAATCGTATCGAAATCCTCTAGGTCTTTAAACAACCTAACCGTAATAACGATGAGTAAATGCAGTTGAGGACTATGCAAGAAAATTGATAAAGCGCGAACGAAACGAACCAGAACTGGAGACTTTGTCTGAATAAATCAAAGCTATTCGATCATGCATTCAGAAGCGCATTCCGAAACTATGATGTACTTTGAGCACAAGTGTTACGAACCTTTTCAAGAATTGGTACATTGTAGATGCTTTATCCTCTTTGCATGGCAAATATATTAGTGTTCCAGCAGATAAAGCCTCCAATAGTATTGTCTTCATATGTAAAAACCATTATTTGCAATGTCTCACAACAGAGCTTGGAATAAATAGAACAACTGGTAATCCTACATATTCTTTAATATCATTTACCAAGGAAGAAATTCTTCAAAATCACAAATCTGTCCTTCTTTCTTTTAGTATCAACACAAAACTTCACAAAACTCCATATAAAGAACGATACATAGCTGGGTCATCAAAATGTTCGACTAAATATCTTTCTAAAGTGTTGCATTTTGACTACTATTCTTTCTACAGTTGGGCTTCAAAATATTGTGATGAGATATATTATTCCAGTGGTGTTAATCAGATGTGGATTTTCAAAAATTCGAAAGATCTTCTCCTTAATCTTAGATCACAATCTTTGCAATTTTGCAACAACATAAAGACTTTTGATTTTTCTACGCTTTACACTACAATTCCCCATGCTCAGTTGAAAGAACGAATTCACCATCTCATTAAACAGAGCTTTTTTTCTGTAAAAATGGAAATCGTTGATACACATTTCTTGTTTTTGGTTACAATAATTCATATTTTGTGAGGAACCACACTGAATTTACAAGACTTTTTGATTGACACTATATTTTTGTTGAGTTTTTAGGATTGATATTTCAACAGACAGTCGGTATTCCAATAGGAACTATTGTGCACCCCTACTGGTGGATTTTTTGTTGTACTCGTATGACGCAAAATTCATTCAGAACCTTCTAAAAGGCAAAAAGAAAATGCACTTTGCGAAATTCTTTAATCTTACTTTCAGATATATTGATGTCCTATCATTGCATAACCCATATTTCAGCCAATATTTCCATCTCATATATCCCAGTGAACTTGGAATTAAGGACACTACTGATACTATAAGGACTGTTTTATACCTTTATATTTTCCTTATTATTGACACAGATGGACGACCTTACACGAACACCTATGATAAACGGGACGATTTAAACTTCCCAGTTATCAATTTCCAATTTCTCAGCAGTAACATACCCTCTGCCCCTTCGTATGGTTTTTACATATCTCAGTTGATAAGTTATTCTCGTGCATGTTCACAATGTACTCACTTCATATACAGGAGTGTGCTCCTCACGCAGAAACTGCTCCAACAAAGTTATGAAGAGGACAGATTAAAAATGATATTCCGAAAATTTTATGGACAACATCACGAATTGGTTGATCCATATGATGTGTCTTTGTCCAAACGTATTGTTATGCGTTTACTTTTCTAAATTGGTTTGAGGTACAGGGGGAGGGTTGAGATCTCACAAACATGTTTAACCCTGCCGCATTTTTGCGCCTGTCCCAAGTCAGGAGCCTCTGGCCTTTGTTAGTCTTGTATTATTTTAGTTTTAGTTTCTTGTGTATAATTTGGAAATTAGTATGGCGTTCATTATCACTGAACTAGTATATATTTGTTTAGGGGCAAGCCGAAGGACGCCTCCGGGTGCGGGAATTTATCGCTACATTGAAGACTTGTTGGTGACCTTCTGCTGTTTTTTTTTTTTTTTTTTTTTATTTGGTCGGGTTGTTGTCTCTTTGACACATTCCCCATTTCCATCCTCATTTTAACTAAGACATTTCTACCACGTCTTAGATTGTTGTGTGCCATTACGTCGTCTGATCTTTTAAGTACCGAACGTGACTTATTTCCGATGGTGACTGTTTTGCTGAGTATGAATTCGCATTGCTATAAGACGTGTCATAGTATTTTGCTATCCAAAATTCATGTTAATAGTTTTGATGTTATATTTGTTATTCTCATCGAATATGGTCAAATGTCTTATTGTTTGTAGTTGTAAATCTTTGTTTTTCTGTTCAGTTCGTGTGTTAGGGTAAAGATAACTAATCACCCAGTTCATTTATAAGATTTTAGTTTGGGTCAACTAAATCTACACGATGTACTTGGATTACAATTGGATTTAGAAGATTACCGACATAGCTAGATAGTACAATTAATTATAGAATTACTACTATAATTTTATATTACTAAGTATTGTAATTTTGATTGTTAATAATGCATTTAAATATCAGTATTACAAACCTAATCTTGAACTCTATCCTATTTTCTGCATTAAACGCTTACAAGCAATTTTTGGGAGGTGATACTAATTGGTTAATGCCACCTCCATCGCTTGTTGCCATGACAATAAACAAGAGCATGAAGGACAAGGCCAATTGCATGTTGGTTATTCTTGAATGGAAATGCTCCTTATTTTTATATAATGACGGCGGATTTAGAGATTGTGTACAAGAGTTTATTTATTTGCCTAGAGACAACATTATAGTAAGGAGTACCGGAAAGATGGGATATTCGGTAAACATTTTGTAGATTTGAAAGATTGCTTTAGTCATTTTTATTTTTGTTTTTGCGTTTTTTAGGTTAAAAACTGAGACATAACGTTGAGAGCAGTTTTGTTGGAGAAAACAATGTGTTGAGATCTCTTGCAGGACAGATGGATTTGTATTTAGTTGATTCGAAAAGTAAAATACACCAAAATAGAACTTTACCGGCTTTAACCGTTAGTAGTAATTTATTAGTGAACATGATTTATTTGATTGAACAGTTGAATCTGTAAATGTAGTGTTGTATTTTTTTTATTTCTTCAGCAATAAAATTGAGAATGGAAATTGGGAATGTGTCAAAGAGACAAAAACCCGACCATAGAGAATAGACCATAGACAGTTGTTGAAGTATATTACAGTCTGCAATTTATTCTATAAAATGGGCTCACATCTTAAACGGTTACAATTGTTTTCCATTCAGTCCTTTCTTTGAGTTCTATAGTCTTGTGAGCGATCTTCAATTGTAAAATTTTTGTCCATCTGATGAGTTAAGCCTTTTTCAACTGATTTTTATAGTTTGTTCTTATGTTGTACTGTTATACCACTGTCCCAGGTTAGGGGGAGGGTTGGGATCCCGCTAACATGTTAAACCCCGCCACATTAATTATGTATGTGCCTGTCCCAAGTCATGAGCCTGTAATTCAGTGGTTGTCGTTTGTTTATGTGTTACATATTTGTTTTTCGTTCATTTTTTTATATAAATAAGGCCATTTGTTTTCTCGTTTGAATTGTTTTACATTGTCTTATCGGGGCCTTTTATAGCTGACTCTGCGGTATGGGCTTTGCTTATTGTTGAAGGTCGTACGGTGACCTATAGTTGTTGATGTCTGTGTCATTTTGGTCATTTGTGGACAGGTGTCTCATTGGCAATCATACCACATCTTCTTTTTTATATTGAGATATTTTTGTTATATATTAGTATAGTGTGTATTTATAATTTCCCGCGTTTCGAAGTATAAAAGAAAAGTATTGCACTAACGGATCTTTCATATATATGTATGGACAAGTGATATCAACTGAGGTATCACGTGAGTGGTAATTTTATCGCGGGTTGATTTCTCAATTAGACCATTCTTTCGCTACATTCCAGCTAGTCAAGTTTTGATATAATGTTGACTCATTGTTGTTTGATTTTGGTATTATATATTGGTGTGTTGTTTACCTGCATACATCGTATTTTATTTATGTAAACATAAGCCAATTTTCAGTACTGTCCAATGTACACCTCCCGAGACGATCTTCTGAGCATTAGGGTTTGGACACAGGTTTCCATATCGACTGCGGTAATTTGGTTGTCTGTTTTTCCTGGCAGGCAGATTCGTTAATGACAGAGTAAATTTCATGAATTCGTATTGGAAGTTAGAATATTGTTTGTATATATATATGTGGAAGGGTGAAATTTCAATGGTTTGTATGTATATAGTTTTAACTTTCAGAATTGTATTTTGATCTATATGATATACACCTATCCATTCTCCTGCCAATCATCAGTTAATTGACCAATCACATGTGGTCAATTTACCACATGTGTAAACATTTGATAGCAGCACGTGTTGTTGGACATAACCTCGGTCAAGCTTTCTTATCTGAACAGTTAATTTGATAGAATTTTTTGAAATTTTCGCAATTAAATCATTAATAATATTGTTTTAGGGAAAGTTGTCAAAGTAAGAGGGTAGAGGAATGTGAAGTTGTCAATTTCCAACCAAAAAAAGGTTATTTTAATGAATGAAACTAATTGATAAATTAATTAAAAAGGAATAAGATGGCAGTGCTTATTGATTTTAAAATATTGTTTACATGCTAAAAGTATTTTAAACCAAAAAAATGATGAAACACAAGATTTCGATTGGTTTACAAATTGAATTAGTATTCAAATTGATATTTTTTTCATTCATTTAAGAATTTATTATACTATAAAACATCCAAGTTAGAATGTGTTATTTCTTGAAATTACATTATATATACATGTATCATAATGTAAAAAGATGGTTTAAATTCCCCAATAATTCTAAACTTGAAAAATAACAATAAAAAGATATATTTCAATAGATGCTTCATAAGAAAAATAAAGTGTAACTTTGATACGACTTGGTCTTCTGTGGGAATATTTACTGATTAAACGGGATTACTATATATTTTATAAAAAGAAAAACAAAGTAGTGAGAAGTTTTGGATATATTTTATTTTCTTAATTTGAAATTAAAAAGGTACAATGTGCAAATATTTCTATCTTAAAAGGATAAGAGTCTATATGAATTTGAAGCCAAGACGAACTTCAATGACCAAATATACATCATTTGAACATGTAAGCAAAAAATAAATTAAATTTCTTTTGTTCTTTATTTTTTACTTAGTGATAGGAATTTTAATTATCAGTATAAGTTATCTATCATCATATAAAAGAAGAAAATTGGTTAAATATTATTCAATAAACAAATAATAGGTACTGGAGCAATGATGCTTGTTTAACAAGTTGACCGACTGCTGTGTTTGTCTACATAGTAAACACACTTACCAACATTCATTAGCCATGCTTAATTAAACGTGTAATCTATCATCATAATTTATCTTATCAATCATATCATATTCTATATCTTGTTGTGAAAACTACATTTTTGTGAATGAAAGTAATGTAGTATAGCTTCAACTTTCAATATTCTATTTGTTTCTTTTAATTTAGTTTTAATGGTCAGAATTTCTTAAATCTATCTCTCAACTCTTGAGGAGTAACTATTTTATCATATTTTAACACACAAAACATATTTATAATTATATATTGCTCTACTTTATATTTTTTATAACATTTTCTTTACTTTGTTGTTATCCAATGTTCATAATAACCGCCATTTTGTTGATTAGCTTGACATAAGATGCTGGGTTGCCATGTGTTGCTAAGGGGGGCGGGTTTATCAGTAAATAGTGGAAAGGTGTATTATGGTTTTCTTTATGATAAAATATCCATTGAAACATATTTATAGGATTTGTTTACTTATTTACAGAATAGAATCTTATATCAATAATAAAAGAATTAAGCATGCTATTTTGTTTATCGTTGTATGCTAATTAAGGTGATGACTTGAGTTCTAGTATGTAAACCCTTCAAATGCCTATTCATTGTATTGATGGTCGGTAATGGTCACTTCGTATATTCTCATTGGTCAGTTAAATCACATGCATATGTGTGGAGGGAAATCTCTTTGTTCTTTGAAAGTAATCATTTTGGTTTTACTCAGCATGAAGGCAGACATTTTGAACTTTACAAACTAATTTATATTATGATGTCCATTTGAGTCTTTATACTCAGCCACTGTGTTACTTTGTCACCATATTATTTATTTTAGGTATTTATGATTACTCAGATATATTTACTTGTCATTTAATTAATAATTCTAGTGTATTTGACATAAGTGATTGATTGACTGAAGGATAATACAGCTAAATTGATTAAATGGTTAAAAACTATAAAAAAAATAAAAAATGAAAACGTTGATAAGTTAATTTTTAAAACCATAGGATATTAATATAAACTATCTGAGCAGTATGTTTCATTAAACTAGTAAATATAAACTAAAAGTTTCATGTACAAAATTTGTAGTAGTGTAATTGTGCATTTTTGTGGCACAATAGTTATATTCCTTATTTTATATTCAGAAGTTACTATGTACTGTTAATTCCATCCCATGAGGGGATATTGTTATTGACCTTCGCATCTAAGTGTGAGGTAAGTATTCAGTTGGGTTTTAAATGTTTTGGTATCAATCCTTTCTCAATTTTATTATACTTTTGTTTGCTTATGCTTACTTTTAAGTGCTTTGCTATTGCTTAACATTAACTATTTACTTTGGTTCGTGTAGAATCTAGTTTTGCATGTAATTGTATTTTCAAGACATTATTATATAACTGAATAGTTTGTAAAATCAATAAGCTATTTAATTCAATTAGATTACATTGATATTTGGTTAGAATAACAAAATATGAGAAAGTATTAACAGCTTGTATAATTTATTTTAATTGGAAAATCATTGAGTTCTCATTGTACTCGTGCTATTATTCTTGAACCGTTGTTATAATGTTATATTTAATTACAGGGTTTTTTGTTTACAACTATTCGTTATCGTAATAAATTAGAATCCAAAACCTGAGAAGTGTTTTATTTGTGTATACTAAAGCCAAGAAAACCACTCAACTACAAATATAATATTTTTATAAAGTTAGTATGTGTATTAATGATAGATTATACTAAAATCCGGTGTCCGTCTAGTCTTGTGGGCGATCGGCAATTTTAAAATGTGTTTATTTGAGAATTTTTTAGGGCATTAACTAAGCAAAATGACAATGATACATAAATTACTGATATTCCAGCTCTAGACCTCAGTTAAACTGATTTGTCTTTATCATTACAGAATATTTTTAGGGCATTAATTAGTATAGTCCGTATTCTATTCGACTGGTATTAAAATAATTTTAAACGGATTTTTTAAAGATGAGTAATACCTATTTGGCAGATCAAGCTAAATTCTGATTTCGTGGAGTCTTTCGGCGAGCAGCGCAGGAAAAGATATGCAGCGGGGATTTTTGTTTTGAGGTTCACTTAGGAGATTTTTTCAACTGAAAGCGTCGAAGGATGTTATTGCGGGCGGTTGCGGGCAATTGTAACCAGATGATGTGTCATAAAGTAAACAACCTGACCAAAAATGTGTACTAGTTCAGTGAACATGGACGTCACACTAAAACTAACATATAAATGAATAACAAATAAAATGCACAAAAGACTATATAACTTACGAAGACCATAGCCTCCTGACTTGGGACAGGTGCAAATATGCGGCAGGGTTAAACATGTTTTTTTTTTTATTTCTCAACTCTCCCGTTTACCCCTAGTCAATATAGAATAAACAAGCACACAGCAATAAGCACAGTAAAAGATATTCGAGTCCGAGGTTAGAATATGTAATTATAGAAGAAACAAAGCAAAATGACAATGATACATAAATTACTGATATTCCAGCTCTAGACCTCAGTTAAACTGATTTGTCTTTATCATTACAGAATATTTTTAGGGCATTAATTAGTATAGTCCGTATTCTATTCGACTGGTATTAAAATAATTTTAAACGGATTTTTTAAAGATGAGTAATACCTATTTGGCAGATCAAGCTAAATTCTGATTTCGTGGAGTCTTTCGGCGAGCAGCGCAGAAAAAGATATGCAACGGGGATTTTTGTTTTGAGGTTCACTTATGAGATTTTTTCAACTGAAAGCGTCGAAGGATGTTATTGCGGGCGGTTGCGGGCAATTGTAACCAGATGATGTGTCATAAAGTAAACAACCTGACCAAAGAGCTGAAAACAATCAAAGGCCAGCAATGGGTCTTCAACACAACGAGAAAATTCCGCAACCAGAGGTCGCTTTGGCTGGCGCTAAACAAAAATGTGTACTAGTTCAGTGAACATGGACGTCACACTAAAACTAACATATAAATGAATAACAAATAAAATGCACAAAAGACTATATAACTTACGAAGACCAGAGCCTCCTGACTTGGGACAGGTGCAAATATGCGGCAGGGTTAAACATGTTTTTTTTATTTCTCAACTCTCCCGTTTACCCCTAGTCAATATAGAATAAACAAGCACACAGCAATAAGCACAGTAAAAGATATTCGAATCCGAGGTTAGAATATGTAATTATAGAAGAAACTAAGCAAAATGACAATGATACATAAATTACTGATATTCCAGCTCTAGACCTCAGTTAAACTGATTTGTCTTTATCATTACAGAATATGGCTATATATGAGTTGCAGCAAATAAATTAAACATCAGATTTTCAAAGGATCATTTAATTAAATAAGAAAAAATGTTGTTTTTTTATAAGATTAAATTCAAACCGTAAATTGTGAAGTAAGCGCTCAACAAGTAACAAGTAAATAAGATTGCACTTTACTTTAACAATGCGTCCTATGCAGTTTCACATATTCGCCATTTACAGAAAGATGAGCAACTTGTATACAAAGCAAAATGCTTGAGTGGTTAAAGGCTTGGCTTATAAAAAGTCAGCAGTATAAAGCATATCAAATTGAAATATCATCAACCGCCTTAAAGAAATAAGAATTACTACAAGGAAAAATGTATGCCCTTGTATGTTCCTTTTGTATATCAATCATATTAGTGGTGAAATCAAGTCAAATTGGTTAACTAGGCAATTTAATGAACCATCATGGTCATAGTGTTATGTTTTTGAAAAAGTAATGCTTATAATACATAAGTATCACATTCAGGGAAAAATTGTGGAAGATTTAGACCAAAACTAATATTTAGAAATTTAGTTTACAAACACACGTTACCTGGTATCTATGACAGTCGGAGCATTTAACACACATCATAATATTATGGAATTCTGTAATTTGGAAAAACTCATGTTGACTTCTTTTGAATAACACGCTCAATTTGCGATGGGAGCTAACTATATTTTAAACTTTGATTCTCAGAAAAAGAGAAACAAATAAAAATTCATTTACTGTAAAATGTTGTAACCTGAGACCTCCACACATAGAAAAAATATATAGAGTTTTTTTTAGAATTAAACATTCTAATTTAATTAGTCGTAATTATTTTTGCCAAATATGTAGTTGGATGCAAAGTTTTTCACGATAACTGTTTAAGAATTTCTTTTTAAATATAAATCTAAAATGTTAGAATTGACATTTCTAATATTCAAGGAATGACTATAATATGTTGTCTGTCTATGAGGAAAAAACATAAAAAATGTGGTGCACACTAAATAAAAGAGGGACGAAAGATACCAGAGGGATAGTCAAACTCATAAATCGAAAATAAACTGACACTACCATGGCTAAAAATGAAAAGGACAAACAGACAAATAAAAGTGCACATGACACAACATAGCAAACTAAAGAATAAACAACACGAACTCCACCAAAAACTAGGGGTGAACTCAGGTGCTCCGGGTAGGGTAAGCAGATTCTGCTCCACATGTTGCACCCGTCGTGTTGCTTATGTTATAACAGATCTGGTAAATAGTCTAATTCGGTAGGTCACATTTATGAAAAGGAAGGGGATTGTAAGGACGTAAGGAACATATCCGATATTATTTTTTAAACGGTTATTCCATAACTAATCAACTCGTGATGGCGTCCGTAAAATTTACGAAGAGATGATTTCAACTTCACCGTTTGGAACTCTTCATTTAATACCTTCCATGTGAGCAACAACCCTCTATCAAGAAATATCGTATCAAAATTTGGAGATATATACACCGTGTTAGCTGCTGGAATGCTGAAATAATCTCTTTTGTCGTTTTGTTTTCAATCTACCTTCATTGTCAATTTCTAAATGTAAGTCAAGATATGAGGCCGACTAAACTGTATCTGTTGAATACTTTCTCTCTAGTTCAATGAGATAAATGCGTTCGACATAGTCACCACATTTTGAATTATTTAGTGAAAGAACATCATCTATATAGCGGATAGTAGAGTTAAAGTATATTGATAACTTCTTATCTTTCTTCCTAAGAAGTTCCTGTATGAAGTCAGCCTCATAATAATAAAGAAACAAGTCAGCAAGTAGAGGGGCACAACTTATTCCCACTGAAATGCCGACAGTCTGTTAAAAAACACGTCTTCCGAA
The DNA here is from genome assembly GCF_036588685.1 of Mytilus trossulus. NCBI lineage: Eukaryota > Metazoa > Mollusca > Bivalvia > Mytilida > Mytilidae > Mytilus > Mytilus trossulus. The sequence goes on along the minus strand of NC_086382.1, from coordinate 840,424 downwards.
CATAACAAGTATGTTGTCAATCAAGAAATCAAGCATCTTGATAATGCCAGTTTCAGGGAATTTTTTTTTTAATCAGAATGATCCTTTACAAAGTAGGATTTATCCCTTCCTAAGACAAGATACTTGTATCATTCATTTTGATGAAACAAAGCAATACCAACTTTTTCAATTTGTCTTTTAGTTTGGAATGTGGAATTAGCGTAGCGGCTTATTTTAAAGTATGCACCATATTTTTTATGTTATTTCGAATAGACAGATAAAATATTACAGTCATTTCTTATAATTGAATTTTAAATTCCATTTTAAACCAGATATAACCATGAAAAACGTTGATGACGTCACGGTCACATGACTGAATTATATCTATGAGCTGATAAACAAAACGATGTCAGCTAATCAGAAGATTGTTACATCCAAAATCAAATTATTAAAAATTAAACAATAGGACACATTGTGCTGTATCAGGTACGAATTGCGACAATTAAGTAAGGTCAACATATTCAGCAATCTACTACCAAATACAAACATTGAATTATTGTACAAGACAATCGTACAAAAACAAGATCATTTGAAGCTTTGTTTGTATGAACAAAAACATATTTATCATGCAGTTATGATAGGCATTTTACAGATTCTTTGTCTCTGAAAGTTGATTTTGGTCGATCATTCACACAGATTTTTTTCAACATATAAACTTAACGTTTTATCAGAGATCAGATTGATTTACCCATTCTGACAAAATTTCAAGTTCAACTTCTTCTTGCTTAGTTCATGATCTAGCGCTGTTCTCAATGGAATCTATATTTAGTTTTGAAGTCACCATCTTGAATTATTTTTAAATTCATGTTCTTGTTTAATTATTTTTAACATTCCTTATAATTAGAAATAGCATAGCCAGATATAATGCGAGTGAAAACAGTCACATGTTAGAGTTTTTTTTTTATTACATGTTTCCTTTAAATCTAGTTCCTGCTTGCTTATAGTTAAATACTTTTGTTGTAATGGTTTTTTCGTAACGATAGGGCACAATAGGAACAGAATGATGTTGAAAATAATGTGGAATTTTAGACGATGAGCAGATCCCTTCAACATGTAGTACCGTATTGTTGCTGACGTAAGTACATCAGATGATATGTCTTATTTGGTAGGTCACATTTGATGGAGAGGGAAGGATACTACAATTGGAGCATATCAGTCGCTATTTGTGAAACAGATAGTCCTTACCGGTCTATAAACACTATGAAACAAATTCTTAATGCAGTGTAAAAATAAAATAGGGGTAGGAGATGTAGTCTTGAAAAGTGTATAAAAGACATATTTAGATATTTTTTATTTCAGTTATACTAGATACAATGAATATAGATATAAGAAGATGTGATTTGAGTGCCAATGAGACAACTCTCCAACTAAGTCATAATTTGTAAAAGTAAACCATTATAGTTCGAAGTACGGTCTTCAACACGGAGTCTTGGCTCACACCAAATAGCAAGCTATAAAGGGCCCCAAAAATAACTAGTGTAAAACCATTTAAACGGGAAAACTAACGGTCTAATCTATGTAAAATACGAAAAGCCATTACATCGAGAAAGACATTAATCAAAAATATTTTTAGAATAGAAACTACATTACCTTTAAGAATGGAGATGTTACGCAAAAGGTACACAAAGAGCATATCAACTCATTAGTCTGTCGAAAAAAAACATTTACAACGCCATGACGAAAAGAAGTGAAAAAAGACTAATTCCACGGCGCTGTCGAGATTGCGCTGCACCACGGGGTTGTACATTTTTTTGTTAGGACTGTGAGTTGATTATTCGACATTGGATGTTTCGTTTACCTATTGTGCCCGAAAGATGACAATGAAACCGTTTCGTTAGCTATCGATCTATTGTTAAAATTGTTAATTGTCAGGAAAGATTTATTTTGAAAGATTATCATTTCTGATATAAATTTTATTTTTTGAAAAACCAAGTGTTGCGTTTTCATTTGCACTCAGTATATATTTAAAATTATTGCATTTACAAGCTAAATACGTTGTCGATATATCATTTATTGAATATTGGTCACATTTGTTTTCAAAAAACATATGTAATAAAACTTTTCAAAATACAAGCCGAAAATATCTTTCACATGTTATAAAACATGTTGAATTTAACAGAAATAATTGATTGAAAGCTGACCAACGTCTTGTAGTAAACGTGACATGCATTTTCTGAATAATAACCGTATAAGAAGTGTGGACATGTACTTTTCTAATGTTGATTTTTATTTCACATTAATTCACATCTATTGATCCTTGTTTACAAAAATATTTCTCATCAATAGCGAAAACTTTGTTCTCAGCAAACAATTATGATGTCATGTAAACCATTTTGTTTAGATTCCACTACTGCATCAAGGTGTGAAACGGTATTTTTCCACTCAAAACTATACATTTTTGAAATTGATATAAAACGCGAGATTTGCCGAGCTTTTGAAATAATATATATGGTGAAATATATCCCTGATGCCGTAGTTGAATCTATATTTCTTTGTTTCCCGATAAATCACAGAGTCGAATGTTTACACTTCACAAATTAGTTGTCTGCAGGAAGACGTTAGAAAGTCTTTATCACATGGCACACAAAAACAAGCAAATCTAAAATGTAAATACTTTGATTGGACCCAATAGGAGAGATTTCTGCATTGAAGGTTTGAACATAATCATAATCATGATAATCAGCAAATCTCAGATAAAAGATTCCACTGTATCAACTGTGTTTTATAAAAGAGAAAATTTCAAAGCTGAAGACGAAGAATTGAAATAAACTTTTAACTTGTGCATCGAAAGCGCTTTTCTGAATTTGCCATCATCAGAGCAGTTTACATAAAAAACGTAGAAAACAGAAATTTATGGAAAAGTACCTGGACCAACATGACCAATGTAAATGTATATGATAAAAAGGGACTCAAAAAAGAAAAGGCAAATCCACTTAACGGTAAAGTTTGAAGAATTTAGTTTAAACCCTAGTTTCTAAATAGATTTATAGACAATAGAAATATATCATAACAGTACCGAATTCATTAATACTGTCCTGAAGATACACTCGTATAGCAGGGTTTGAAGGTGGACTGAATAACTAAAGGGATAAACAACATTAGTATTCTGAATTAGCTAAAAACAAAAATTAAACTGTTACAAACATTGATACTTTTGGACGTATAAAATTTGGGTAGATTCATAAATACGAAATTAAGATAAATAAACACAAATATATTAAACGATAAATTAATGGCTAAACTTGAAAAACTTTCAAGTTATTAGTTATTGAACTTGACTGTAATGAAAGAAGTAGTAATATCCTGGTTAAATATAAAATAACAAAACTCCAAGAAAAATTCAAAACTGAAAGTTTCTAATCAAATGACAAAGTCAAAAGCCCAAACAACATCGAACGAATAGACAACAATTGTCATACTAACGACTTTGCGCAGGCATTTTCTTATGTCTCAAATGGTGGACATGTCCCAGGCTTATAGCAAGCCTAACATCTCCAGGGAAGGAAAGAGAAACTGATGACAAGAAAAAGATAATTTTATTTACACAAATATTCATACTTTCAATTAGCAATCAGTAAACATTATGGAATGAATAGAAAGTGAAAAAAATCAAATACGATTTATGATCTTCTTTTCTCTTTTCTTTTCTTTTGGTTCATTAAAAATGGAAAAAAAAAGATAACAAATAACATTTTCACATTTTGACTCTTGTTATTTTATTTCTCAAACTCAAAAGATGACCGAACTGGCAATCATTGGATACCTATATCTTAATTGATTCAAACTGTAGGAAAAACACAATTGTTAGTTACAAATGCAGTAGATTATGTATTCAATTTCTTATTTTTGTTCATTTTGATAATTAATTGACAAGCCTCTCATTGCAAAACAGGGACTTCAGATCACCTTTAACATTTTGAAGACGCAGTTCAATTACTGAAGACACAGTTCAAATACTGAAGACTTTTTTTCTTAATTGAATTAAGATACATTAATTGTATCATTCAGATAATACATGCCATATAAGAAGAGAAAATGTCTTTCAAATTTAGTCAACTTAAATATAAACAAGAATGTGTCCACAGTACACGGATGCCCCACTCGCACTATCATTTTCCATGTTCAGTGGACCGTGAAATTAAGGTCAAAACTTTGATTTGGCATTAAAATTAGAAAGATCATATCATAGGGAACATGACCGTTGGCCATACTTTAACCTATAATGGTTTATTTTTTAAATTGTTATTTGGATGGAGAGTTGTCTCATTGGCACTCACACCACATCTTCCTATATCTATATGTATTAAGTTTCAAGTTGATTGAACTTCAAATTCATCAAAAACTACCTTGACCAAAAACTTTAAACTGAACTACGCACTACAATTTTCTATGATCAGTGGACCGTAAAATTGTGGTCAAAACTTTAATTTTGAATTCAAATTAGAAAGATCATATCATAGGGAACATGTGTAAAAAGTTTCAAGTTGATTTGACTTCCACTTCATCAAAAACTACCTTGACCAAAAACTTTAACCTGAAGCGGAACGGAAAAACGAACGGACGGACGAACGAACAGACGGACGAACGAACGGTCGTACAGACCAGAAAACATAATGCCCCTCTACTATCGTAGGTGGGGCATAAAAACTTAACAAATAAAGGCAACAGAAGTATACCAATGTTCAAGATTTATAAATCGATTGAGAGAAAACAATATGAATAATATAATGAATTTTAACACGAACAATGTTAATAATGACATTTTTATAATATACTCAGGAATTTGGTTTGTTTATTTTTCATTTAAGGCAGAAAATATGAAAAAGGTAAAACATCACATATACCGAGTTCCAAGGAAATTCAACACCGAAAATTCCTTTAGAAAGAAAGCAACATCAAAATCTCAATCACATCAACCAAATGTCAATAAATGGCATATTAGGTTTTCAAAAAGTTTCATGAGATCGCTAATAGCAGTTAACACAATATAAACTTTCTGTAACATTTACCTTATTTCATCATCAATGTAAAAAACAAAAAACGAATTACAGTAATGGTTTAAGCTAGTTTCTGAAATGCATGTAATACTGTATGAATTAGCAAACAAACAAATATTTGCCAAATTGTTTTTACAAAAGTAACATGTTTTTAATTCAAATGTTTTTATTATTATAATTGGTCATACTCTTTAAAGGAATAAAAAAAACATGTTGCTTTTGCATAACATTTTGTTAAATATTTGTTTGTTTGCTCATTGTTTCATATTTAAAAAAAGAGGATGTAAATGTGAATTAACATGTTTCTTTGTCTTACAGTTTAATTCCTACAGTATAACATGCATTCCAGAAACATAAGAACATTCAGTTTGATTTATGAAATTAGATAGTAATATTACCATACATTTTGTAGTAGATGTTTTCTTACTTTCTTTCATGAAATGTTATAAAATTGAACACTTTTAACACAGTATAATATTCAACGAACTATGCAACAAACTTTTAATCATGATTGTAAGTTTTATCAATTTTCTCGAATCTTCCCTTTAAACAATTATCCCTTACCTTAGCAAACATACAAAACCTCGATTATTAAAAAAATCAAAAAAATCTGAAGATGACTATTGTGAAGTTCTTCTGTAAAATGTTGACACCTTTTTACAAGGATTTGCATTCTCAAAAGTATGAAGCCGCTGTTAGAAAAAAATACTGCATAAACCATATCGCAATCTGCTCCTTTCTACCATCATTTTAAAATGCCTGTACCAAGTTAGGAATATGACAGTTCTTGTCTATTCATTTTTGATGCGTTTTGTTATTTGATTTTGCCATGTGATTATGGACTTTATATTATTGTATTGATTTTCTTCTGAGTTCAGTATTTTTGTGATTTTACTTTTTTCTGTACCAGCATTTTTACTATATCTTGATGATTCCTCATAAACGAAAAAAACAAAAGAGATTATCAACATAATGTACACTTATGTTTATCGGCTTTGTTGTCCAGTAATATTTGCACTATCTCTTTGTGATTTTTCAGACAAGCAATAAACAATGGCGATGATCCATCATGTGCACTTTTATTAATATCTGCTTTGTGGGCAAGTAACTCCCTTACTATTTCGATATTATTCTGGTAACAAGCAATTAACAAAGGAGATCCTCCATCAACTAAACACTTATTTATGTCAGCTTTATTATCCAGTAATATCTCTACCAATTCTTTGTGATTTTTTTTACATGCAATAAACAAAGGAGTTGCACCATTATTTGCACCTTTATCAATGTCTGCTTTGTAGTCAAGTAACATCCTTACTAATTCTAGATGATTCTGATGACAAGCAACATACAAAGAAGATGGTCCGTCTTTTTTACACTGATTTATTTCTGCTTTATTGTCCAGTAATATCTTTACTATCTCTATATGATTCCTCTGACAAGCAATATACAAAGGGAATTTTCCATCATCTCCGCACTTATTTACGTCTGCCATTTTTTCGAGTAATACCTTTACTATCTCAGTACAGTTATTCTGACAAGCAATATACAAAGATGATGCTCCAAAACCTACACACGTATTTATATCTGCATTGTTGTCCAGTAATAACTTTACTATCTCTATATGATTGTTCTGAATAGCGATATGCAACGGTGCTCCGGCGTTAGAAAGGCACCTAATAGGGCATCCCTTGTTGTTGAGTAATAGCTTCTCAATTTCTGTACGATGCGTATGATTGGCTTTAGACAAAGGAGATGCTCCAATATCTCAACACATATTAATGTTTGTGTTGTTGTCCTGTATATTTTTTAATATCTTTTTGTTATTATTTTGAAAAGCAGAAAACAAAGGAGATGCTCTATCATCTAAAGGCCGATTTATTTCTGCCTTGTTGTCCAGTAATAGCTTAACTATCTCTATGTGGTTATTCTGACAAGCCATATACAGAGGAGACGCTTTATTATCTGCACACTTTAAAATATTTGCCTTGTTGTCAATTAACAACTTTAAAGTCTCTATATGATTATTTTGACATGCAATTAACAATGGAGATACTCCCTCGTCGGTAAACTTGTCAATATCTGCTTTTTTGTCCAGCAACAGTTTTATAACATCTACATTATTATTACGACACGCACCAAATAATGGTGATTCTCCATTATCTCTACATTTGTCAATGTTTGCGTTTTTGGCAAGTAATAGTTTCACAATCTCTATGCTGTTTTTATTACAAGCAATAAACAAAGGAGATATTTCGTGGTTTTCACACTTATTTATGTCTACCTTGTTATCCAGTAATAACTCCACTACATCTGTATGGCCTTCTTGAACACTAACAAATAAAGGACTCTCTCCACTAACGTTGCACTGGTTAGGATCAACACCATGATGGATACACCAAGTGATCAATGGAATATCACCTAAGCTACAACATTGTAACAAAACAGTGTCTTTGTAATCAACATCACAGGTTAGTGCTAATTGCCTCTGGGAAGAAATATCTAATGCTTTTAAATAACAGAGAAATCTCTGTCTGATCTCTTGTATCTTCAAATTGATATTATTAAACACATGTTGCACCCTTCCTTTAGACCAGTCATAAAGTATTCTCTCCCTGTACATTTGGTGGTATTCAAATGGTACAACTGTGATAAACTGTTCGATATTACCTCTTTTTTCTAATAACAGTCTCTGACTAATAACCCGACTGTCTGCATTTTTGATCACACACTGGATCATATTTTTTCCAAAATAATATGTCAGAAAGTCAAATATTTTACCATGTATACAAGTATATACGTCTTGTTCTTTTATCATGAATGTATGTATGAGAGACTTCATTTCATCTAATAAGGTAAGTCGAGATGTTCCTCTGTTCAGCTTACAAGCCTCATATGTGTTCGTTATTCTTATTTTTATTTCTTTATCTGTTTCATCTGTAAACCATTCCTCTTCCAGTCTGTTGTTAAACATGACACACAGAGCCAAGGCGCAATATTTTCCAAAATGTCCATTTTTATGCAACTTGTCAATCTCTAATTCAAAAACTGAAAATGGATACTGAAAGAAATCTGTTATGTTAGAATTTGAAATGCTACTATACAATTTACAAAGAAGTGGAAAACAATCATATACACAGTCCATACTTATGTTTGAACTTTTTATGTCAATATATTGTTCTGCTATTGACTGTTTCTCTGTTTGTGATAAACACAATTCTTTTGATTGAAGGTTACATACACATGTCCTGAAAAGTGACAACGATTCAAATTTGTTATCTTGGTAAACTTGTAGTCGACATGCTACAATGATTTTTGTTGTTTTATTTCGGATCAATATATCTTTGATACTTTCCATGACAGGTTCCAATATATTCAGGTCAGTTTGATTGATAGAATAAGTTCCACAAAAGTCATCCATAACGAACAGATTTTTTTTATTTGGATTGTTAAACTTTACTATATCACATGGAGTTGTTACTAATAGAACATTGTATCCTTCATCTTCCATTTGTATTGCCACATGTCGTAGAGTTGCTGTCTTTCCAACACCAGAACTTGCTGTAATTGTTACACATCTGTGTTTCTGTAAACATTCAAAAACATACTGCGAAGCCTTTGTTCCAACAAATTTGAAATTCATCAGTTTCCATGCTTTCAATGTCTTACTGATTTGATCTGAAATATATGAATTTAAATAATATATTCTATGATACTCATACATTTAAATCCTAAAATTAAAAAGCGATAAGTGCATTGTTGGTAACAAGCTGTGAGTATCAATCACACAATATGGAAGCCTGTATTATCCGTCTTCATTGATCGTTCTATACTTCAAACTATTAGCTCAAAAGAGGGGCGAAAGATAGCAGGAGACATTCGAACTCACAAGTCAAAAATACAGTGACAACGCCAAGTCAAAAACTGAAAAGACTAACTGACAAACAACATATAGAAAACATAAAATAGAAAACACGAACCCAATAACAATTGCCCGAGGATAATCTTTTTTGGAAGGAATGAGCACATCCTGCTCCAAATGTGATTCTCATCTAATTTTAGGAAAAACAACCTGATAATTCTTATTCGGCGATAACATTTGGGAAAAATTGCAGGAGAACGGTAAGGAACTTTAGAATAAATCCTGGTACGTCTGGGAAACAGGTATTTCTTATAGTCAGCCGACTCGATGTGAGTCTTTTATCTCTAGTTGATGAGATAAATGCATTTAACATAGTTACCAAACGTTTAATACTTTAGTGATACTGCAACATCTTTATAGCGAAAATTAAAGTTAAAGTATATTAAAAATATCTTAAATGTCTTTAGTTTCTTCCTTTTAGGCTGGATGTCAGCCTCATCTGAATTAAGGAACAAGTTGACTTAATGAAGATAGTTGAAACGAGTGCAAGGGTACCAACATTTAAGAGGCAATGGAGCAAACCCTTACCAGTAGACGTATGCATTTATTAAACCGTTGGATTTGTTCAGCCAATATATATTAGTAAAGGTTGCCATAGAGAACAATTTACCTACTTTCGAAAGAAAACAATTTTACTACTACGAATATCAATTCAATGTCAACTTTTGTGTACAGTGTGCAGAATTTCGCAATATACAACCTTGATGTATCGCTAATATTCATATATAGACCATATACAGTGGAAGTACTTTGTTCGAGAGGTAAACATTTTGGGTGGTTATCATTTATGGCTTCATCCACGAATTCATGAGTCAAACGTTACTTATTGTTACTTATACTGGTGTCCAAATTAAAACGTTGAAAGATTCCCAATATGGTTTTCTGCATGGATACAGGCAATTAATCTAGTGAATACATTGCATATCCGCGACGCACATTTACTATGAGAGAGAAACAATGGAACAGCAGATCTAAAAAAAACTAGGTTGAAACAAAAACAAACACCAACATGCATAGAAACGGACTGTAGATAACAACGAGAAACGGTCCTGACGTGTTACCCGTTGTAAAACAGAAAACCAACGTATTATTAGCACAACCACTTGTTTGATTATTTCCATAAAATGCAAGTTCCGGGTGCTTCTGTCCACTGAACTGTTTTTACTAACAACCATTAAGCTGACTGTTTGCCTGACTTAAATATACGTTCTCACACGGCATCGATTGGTGAATAGTTAAAAGGTGTAAGACCGCCATTGATTTTCCTCTATTAGTCTTTGTTTAATTTGGTCTGTTAAAACAATGTGCAGAATCTATCTTTGTTTCAAATAAAGACAAACTTGGCATGAGTTTTATCCTGTCTCGTACTATGGAAAAATTTGACATAACGTTTCATTACATATACGAAAAAATGCATCACTGGAATTTAACCAATCAAATGTTCACCCTTTTTCCCCTTGTGTACAAGCTTCATATCAGTAACTTTGTAAACTCAAGTTTTCAAAATATTCTATTTAAACACCAAATACATTGTGTAAACAAATAATGATGCTGTGAAACACACAAGATAGATGTTTATGACACAGACTTTTTTTACTGCACTGAAATGTAGGATAACTTTTGTACAACTGTCAATTTCAAAGGAATATATTTTCTTTTTTGTACGCAATTGGATGTGACGTACTATGATTTGGTGGTATTAAATCTGGAGAAGATGTTTTTGTTGAATAAACTGAATGTGAATAAACTCATCATAGATACCAGGACTACATTTTGTATATTCGCCAAACGCGCGTTTCGTCTACAAAAGACTCATCAGTGACGCTCGAATCCAAAAAAGTTAAAAAGCCCAAAAGTACGATGTTTTCCTCGGTAAAACTGATTATGTCTAGTATTACTGTCAAGTTTTGGGATAATCGGTTCAATTTTTTAAAAAACATCTAGTATAATTTAAGACGTCATCTGTAGCGATTCAAACACAATTTTTTTGCAAACATTAAGCAGCATCATGATGATATATAGTGTGGACCAATAAAAGATGAAATATTTATCTTGTCTGCCTACCCACAGTTGAACATGATATAAAAGATGACATTTGGATTGTAAATGTCACTTATAGGCCTGTTTGTCTCCGAATTTTATTATAAGGTCAGTTTTGCTCCTTAGCATACCTCTCATTTCCTCATAAATTTAACATTTTAGGCCAATAAAAAAGAATAGCGGTAATTTTCACTCATTAATTACAGAAATTTGATAATAAATGAATAATTTAAATATTTAAGCTAAAGAAACTATCCCTATAAAGGTTTAATGATTCGATGGAGGTTTAAAGAAGTATTAAATAAAAGTCCCTTTTCGTGAATAATTTGGTGTAAATGCTTTAAAATATAATTTCATTTGCTTATTACCGTATATTCATCAAATTAATACTTGGGAAAAGGTTTTTAGTATAGAAAAATATAAATAATTACGGAGGAAAATATAGAAAAAGCTTCACAAACATTGAGTGTTGCTTGCTCTTTATAAGTATATTCTTGGTACAGGTTTTTTCAAGGCAATTTTCTCATAAAATTAGTTTATGAGACTCATTGAATTTCGATTATTTCATTTTTGTAATATTTTACCCAAATACCATATAATGAGAATCCACACAAGGTCAAGGGAGTATGTGCAGTTGTCCATATGAGTTGTAATACAACCATTGATTTTCCCCTATTAGTCTTTATTAAATTTGAACTTTTCAAAAAATTGTACAAAATTCATCTCAGTTTCAAATAAAGAAAGACTTGACATGAGTAAAGTTTATCATGTCTACTATTATCTTATCTATGTGAAAGTATAAAAAAGAAGATGTGGTATGATTGTCAAAGAGACATCTCTCCATAGGAAACCAAATGATATCGAAATTAACATTAATAGGTCATTATACGGCCTTCAGCAATGAGCACAGTCCATATACCGCATAGTCAGCTATTAAGGTTCCCGAAATGTCCATGTAAAGCAATTCAAACGAGAAATATAACTATCAAAATTATTTACAAACAATGAACGAAAAACAAAAATTGAATTACAGGCTCCTGACTTGGGACTGGCAAATAAATACAGAATTTGACGGGGTAAAACATGTTAGCAGGATCCCAATCCTCCCTCTATCCTTGGACAGTGGTGTAACAGTACAACATAAGAACGAACTATAAAAGTTATTTGAAAAAGACTTATTTCGTGAGATGGATACAAATACAAATACTACAGAGTACAGATCTGAAAGTACTCGTAGTAAGTGACAGCTAGTTTAATGCCTCTAACATCTTATAATCAAATCATGCATCTAAGACTAAAAAAGGTATGGTTATGTTCTAAACGTGTTGTTTCCAATGTACGTATAATTTGTTAAAGGTTTGATCCCTACCTCTTATGTTCCAAGGTACAGTCGACTGGTCCAATATTTTTGTCCTTAACTCTTTGCATTCATCAAGCATACTTTGGCCACCTAGTCTATAAACAGCCTGTAAACAGTAATATAAAACATCAGATACTTATAAGCATTTTCTCATATGAAATTTTGAAATTTCAGATTACAGTGTATCTTGCCTAATCCGTCACACAGGTGGATCAGAAAAAAACATGTCGGTTTAACATGTTTAAATAGGGTGTCGGAATACTCAGGTTATTTTCTTTAACGATTGGCATATTATTGGACCAGGATAACTTGTCGAATAACGCAGGATGTTGGAATACTCAGGTGTCGGATTAGGTAGGTTACACTGTATAATGAGTCAGTACATCGGGCTTTTGTTTACTATTGTCAATATATTTTTTGTATTAGTGCCCAATTACATTTCTTATCTTCAATCAATAAATAGAAACCATGTCTTGCACTCGCTATCCTTACTTTTGTGTTTATTAAAGTTGATTTTAATTTCACTTCATTATAAACATATGGACTACTAAGTTTGATGATAAGATAACAACTTCAAGGTTGATTATCTTATACCAAATTTTAAACGTGATATGAAACATATAAACAGAAAAACAAATTTATGGAATAGCATAGTCGACTAATGTACAGATTTAAAGACGATGCTTTTTACAATATTGTAGGTTGGCATTGGTTTTGGTATTCATGTTCATGTTTGGTAGCGCTAGAAATAAGCATTGTTGATATAATCTTGGAACAATCGGCTGTTCCTTGGAACATTAGAGGTAAGGATCAAACCTTTGAAAAATTATACGTAAATCGTAAACAACACGTGTGGAACAAAACCATACCTTAAACACTTTAATTATATGATATGTGGTGGATGTCTTAATGTTGGTTATTATATGGACAACAACCTTGACCTGAAGATCAGTATATTCGAACATTCCATATAGGAACTTGAACATTAGGTTATGCATGGTTTAATGTGGATTCATTTATTTTCGTGGGTACAAATTTTCGTGGATTGATGAAAACTTGCATATTCATGGATATATAAATTCGTTGTTTTGGCTAATTCTGCATACATTCCTTTAGATAATCTGTATTTCGTTGTTCCCCTGTCCCCACGAAATCCACGAAAATTGGTATTCAACGAATAATAATGAATCCACAATAGTTTCTCGTTCACATTATGATATAATCAAGTTTTTATCTTTGTCATTGTTTTTTCCGCTTTGAAATGGCAGGTTTCTCCACATGTTTAGCTCTTTACTATTTTTTTTTTGTGAAGGTTGTTTTGTAAATTTGAATTTAACTGTTTTCCAACTTCATTCCAATATATTTAATTGTATGATAACAACTAGAAGAGTCATGCCACCATATACCCAGTCTTACCTCAATAATATCATTCCATGCTATGCTGAAAAATGTGTTTTCTAACTTGCCGTCTTTATTGTGTGATATGTGGTTTCTATAGTATTTCATCCTCCCCAAATCAGCTGCTGGTGTGGTGTCTGTAACCAATGGCAACTTGTCATAATGGTTCAACCCAGTAAGGTTTGTAAGTAATGTTATCATCAAAGTTATATCAAACATGTTTGAATCTGGAACACCTGTTAATAGAGTTAAATCAGGAGTTTTAACTATACTATTCATCAGTCATATGTTACTCCGACGTATAAGTACCGTTTGGGGGACCTGTTGGTGCAATTGGAAATTAGTGTAGGTTACATTTATTAACATTAAAATAACAGATTCACAAGTGTATGCTGATAATTTCTGTTCTTTGGCAACTTATTACTTTCTCCTATGATGATGACTTCATACAGGAACTTCTTAGAAAGAAGGAAAAGAAGTTAGCAGTATTTTTAACTGTTTCCGCTATTTAAACTATGTTATCGCACTAAACTAGGTTGAAAGCATTTATTTCATTAAACTTGAAATAAAGGATACAACTGAAACAGAAAGTCTGCCTCATACATTAACTTACATCTAGAAATTAACAATGAGGATCTGTTGAAAACAAAATTTTACGATTAAACTAATGATTGCAGATTCACGATTGTTAACTTTCCTTTTCTATATAGCAACATTCAAACAGCGCTTGCATACGGTGTATAAATATGTATATATATACATCTTAAGAACAGGACATACTTTTGAAAACATCACCTTTCAAATAATTGTGGTAAACCAAAATTGGGACTCAGAAATGAGAAAAAAGAGAGAAAGGTTCTGGATGCATCAGCTACGTACTCTTGAAGCTGATGGACTTAATGAGAGGGATGAAAAACAGTTCTACCCGAAAACTAAGGAATAACTCATCAAGTTTACTTCTATTTAACTAAAACAACTATTTGTTTTAATTTTTGAAAAAAATGTTTATGTACAATAAACGGCAAAAATTTGTTTTATACAGATCATTAATCAATATGTTAAACTTTTGTGTAGCTCAAGCTACAAAGATATTTTTTGTCATGCATCCGATTTCACGCCCGATGAAGCTAATTTGTTTAGCGAAATATTGCGTGAATAATATATAAAATATAACACCTAATTTTATAACACTCATTAGTGTGTTCAAGTTAAATTCTTAGACACTTATATAATTCAATTTAGTAACTGCATCAGTTTATTTACAAATAAGAAGATGTTATTGTTACAGATCAGCTAAATTATCTATAGTAAAGGATCCTACAAATTAATGTAAGATACAGTCACAGAAAATAATTATATTCATAAGTACGTCTGAGTCAGTGACAACCCTACAACAGATGTATCCATCGGATATATATATATAGTGCGTCAGCTCTCTGATGAGAGATTTTATAAGAAGCTAGACTATGACCCTACTTCCGAGTTTAGCTCCAAAATTATCACTGCGTTACAAACCATGTACAATGACGGTCACATAGATGAGGATACAATTGGTTAATTAAAGCCAGAGAATGCCAAGCCTGGTCGATTGTATCTTCTTCCCAAAATACACAAGGTTAACAACCCTGGTAGACCCATTGTATCCGCAAACGGCCATCCGATTGAGAAATTTCGGAATTCGTCGATTTTCATTTAAGATCTCATGTAGAAAATCTTCCTTCCCACATTCAAGACACTACAGATTATCTTCGTAAAATGGAATACATGAACCCTCTTCCTCCGGAAACCCTCCTTGTCACTTTAGATGTTACCTCATTGTATACCAACATACATCATGATGACGGCATACAATCTTGTAGGGAAATATGGGACTCGCGCAACATTTTAGAACCACCTACTGAATGTTTAGTCCAGCTGCTTACTCTGGTCCTGAAATGCAAAAATTTCACCTTAAATGGTGAGCATTACCTTCAAATTAACGGGACAGCGATGGGGACAAAAATGGCACCGTCTTACGCCAATATTTTCATGGGCAAATTAGAAAAACAAATTATTGCAACATCTTTATCCAAACCTTTGTCTTGGTTCCGTTTCATTGATGATGTTGACATGAAATGGATTGAATCTCAACAAAAACTGGATGATTTCATCAGACATGCAAACAACGCCCACCATTCAATTAAATTTACGTATGAAATTTCCGACTCTAAGATATCTTTCTTAGACACAACCACATCTATAAAGGACGGTGTCATATCAACAGGCCTCTACTGTAAACCCACAGATAAACATCAATACCTTTCTCCCCAAAGCTGTCACCCAAAACACTGTACAAAAAGTATCCCGTACAGTCAAGCTCTCAGAGTCAAGCGGATTTGCTCCTCTAAGGAGGCTGTCACGAAACGGTTACAGGAACTTCGCGGATTTTTGACAAAACGAGGTTATAAGAAATTGGACATAGATAAGGGGTTTGCGCGCGCTAACAATAACAGCCACAATGACCTCTTACAGTACAAACGGAAGAGGCGCAGCAAAATAGTCCCGTTTGTTCTTACATACAATCCAGCCTTTAATAACCTTTCACGTTTGATCCGTGCCAATTGGCAAACTATTGCCAAACACCCTAAATTATCCAAGATCTTTCCCAATCCTCCTGTCTTAGCTTTTCGAAGACCAGCAAGTCTGAAAGACTTATTTGTTAGAGCTGACGTTTCCTCAAATAAAAGCTGTTCAACTGCAGAATGGTGCAAGTCATGTGGTAACAGACGTTGCCTGACTTGTCAACAAATACTGAATACTAAAACATTCACTTGCCACTCGACTGGGTCTGTGTACACTATATATTGCAATGTAACTTGCAAAACCCAGAATGTTGTATACCTCCTTCAGTGTCGATGTGGCATGCAGTATGTTGGCGAGACAGAGCAGCCATTTCACAAACGCATGAATGGTCATCGAAGTGACTACACTTGCAAGCCCGACCTACCCGTAAGTCGTCATTTGAGACCACCTGGACACACACAAGCTGATCTCAAAAACCTTACCATCACGATCATAGACCACAACGAGTGTTGGTCGAAGGTCGACAGAGTCGCCCGGGAAAGATTTTGGATAAGAAAGTTACGGACAGTCTCCCCAGAGGGCATAAATGAAAAAAACATAGAACGAGTCCCCCATTTTCCTGTGACCACCTGTTTCAAACAACGCCGGATTTAGTACTGGCTTTACAGTTCGAAATTATTTTTAAAATTACCGTTTAAATTACAGGTTTTCATTGATTCGGGATGATGTATAAGTACGTTGCCACGTTCAATTTTTTAAGCTCAATATACAAAACTTATTTTTTCAATCACTATTAGACTGCTATTCGTTTGGAAGGCTTTAATATGTAGTTTCCGTTGTAATTGCCCTACCATTGTCTAATTTATACCATCCTGGATCGGTAAGGACATTTTTGATTATTTTGATTTTTTTGTTTGAGGACTGCCCTCAATGCAGTTATTACATCTCAACTGTCACATCCTTTGGAAATCTAAAGTTGTGCCATTTCACATCGTAAATAACTATTTTTATTTTTGGCATATTTCTGTAGTCTTTGCGGTGTGTTTGGAAATTTTAAAATTGTTCCAGCATTCGCTTAAATTGTATAAATCAAGATTTTGATAGAGTCTCAATTTGAATTGACATGATTCATTTGACATCGTGCTATTATTGAAGAAGGATATCTGTTATCCGAAATATCTAATATTTGTATATTTTATAGTTATTTTATGGTGATGTTGTACCCTTTTTGACTTGTTATCTATGTAGATATATATATATAAAAGGACACATATAAACTAAGACGCCATCACGAGTTTGTTGACTGTCATAGAATATCTGTTTCACAGATAATAACGGATATGTTCTAATTGTCGTTACTTCAATCCTGGCACCTTTTCACCGGGATGAGACTCAACGAAATCGAGTCATAACCGAGTGTGTGCTAACATGGGCAACACAACAGATGCCTCATGTAGAACCAGGCCTGCTTACTATTCCAGTGCACCTGATATCAACCCCCTTTTTCATAGGATTCTGTGGTTTTCTTTTTTAGCAATGGCGTTGTCAGATTAATTTTGACTAATAAGTTTGACTGTCTCTTTGGTATCTTTCGCCTCTGATGACCTATTCTTTTGTATGACTTGTCGGGCTTTAGAACAGTATGAACGTATAAAATAAATGAAATTTAACGACACGGACATTTAGTGCAAACTTCTGTTTAACTACCAGATGTGACTATATAATGCAGAAAAAAACTTTTCGTTCCTTCTTATCTTAACAGTACTGACCAGATTTGAAGACAAATCATTTTTTTTTAGTATACTTGAAATATTAAAAGCTAATAGTTTAACTGGTCCAATGGTTTCATTCAGTGTTTTTAATCGAACTCAGACATGTTTTTTTGACAAAGACGTTGTGTACTTGTCATAAACTTACTATTGCGTGGAAACAGAAATTCCCACTGTGGTTGGTTGATTATTTTTTTCTTTTTCAGGTCATTCAGTTTGTAGATTTCTTTCTTAATAGTAACATCTAAATTTGATGGATGAAATTCATTGTTAAACAAAACTCGTACTGCACGAGTGGAAATTCCAGTTAGCAACAAGTTCATCCTGACGAAGTTTTCCTCTTCTTCAGAAATTGTTGTCATTTCGTTTTCACCAATACTTAGACTGGTCTTTATTTTTTCCATTATCTAAATTGAAAAAAAGATTCTTATATAAATTCAAATATTTATCATGACCCAACCTAACAAACTAGATCATTATTATACACTGTGTAGAATTGTCTCATTGGCAATCATACCACAATCTTCTTTTTTATATAATAAAAGTAAATATTTCAAAAGTCACCTGTCCTCAGTTTTATAGAGTGTTTTTAAAGTATCATAGCTCACAAAACATTATAAACAGACGGACGGACAGACGGACAGACTAAGTTGAAACTAAAGATTTCAGGATCGATGATTAGGGATCTTAATTAATACCCTTTTATCATATCATATTAATACTAACATATATGTTGTTATTAAAAAATGTTCATATCACCAAGATGTATTTTAAGTCCAACGGAAAGGTTTTCTCATAAATTAAAAGCTAAATGACATTTTTGTAATGACAGCTAGGGATATGGACACCTCCGCTTGTGTATCGACTCTGTGGCTTAAATTGCATGAATGCATGGTATGCAAAAAATGAAGGAAAAAATGTATGTGTTAGAAGTAGATAAACTCGCAGGTTTCTGAATGTAACCAAAGTTAGAATTTGATGATGACTCCCAATGATTTCCTCAACAGTATCAATGAACACGCTAATGAACAATCAGAACGGCACTGAAAAACTACTTGAATAAAGAAAGGGAAACAAAGGAAGATAAATCATGAAAATAAACGTAAACTTCTCTCATTTATATTAGTGTTTATCAAATGAATTTCATTTGTGCAGGACCAGTATATTTGGAGCCGGACCAGTAGATTATCAATCCGTCTGTGCGTTAGTTCGATCGTGCGTCCATCCGTCCGTCTGTCCCACTTCAGTTTAAGTTTTTGGTCAAAGTAGTTTTAAATAAAGCTGAAACCACTCAACTTGAAACTTAGTACACTTGTTGCTTATGGTATGATCTTTCTAATTTTAAAGCCAAATTATACTTTTGATACCAATTTAACGGTTCACTGAACCTAGAAAATGAAAATGCGGTGTTTCGGTTAAGTTTTTGGTAAGATAGTTTTTGATAAAGCTGAAGTCTAATCTACTTAAAACGTAGTAAACGTGTTGCTTATGGCATAATCTGTCTTGTTGTACAGCCAAATAAGAATTTTGACCCCATTTTCTCGGTCCACTGAACAAAGAAAATGAAAGTGGGAGTTTCAGGTTGAAGTTTTTGGTGAAGGTAGTTTTTGATAAAGCTGGAGTCCAATCAACTTGAAACAAGCTTCCTTTGGTATGGTTTTTCTAACTTTAATGCTAACTAGATTTTTTACCCAATTTCACGGTGAATTGAACATGGAAAATGATAGTGCTAGTTGGGCATCCGAGTTCTTTGAGAACATTCTTGTTTTTAATATGATATATCTCATATATCTTAAGGAGGCTCGAGGGTACAAAAAGATCACCAAATATTGAAACATTTTTCATTATAAATTCTATTTATGAAACTATTAGTTGTTACTTTATAATTCGGCACAAACAATCAATTCGGTTTGGCCCCAGATGATTTTTAAAATGTTTATATAATTAACAAAGCTTGAAATTATCTCCCTGAAATAAACTTTTTAACTCATTGGTAACCTATCTTTTTTATTCCTTTTTTCAAATGAACTGTACTTAACCTAAACTATTGTAAAATTAACACGATTTCTGTAATTTAGTTCTTTTTACTATTTTACCTCTTTTTCTCCTATTAGTTCAAAAATTAAAAAAAGTAACAGAAATGCATGATTCTTTCAAAAGCAGATTGTGAGTTTAAATGAACACTGACCCCATATTTTTATCTAATTTTTCTTTTAGATAAAGGTTAACGTTTATTTATAGAAAAATATAGTTAAATCTTATATTAAAAAAATGATTTAGACCCACGAGCCCCCTTAAAAGAATTAAGAAATAATTCAGGGCGGCTTCAATATATTTCGATTTTACCACGGGTTGGCCCTTTATGACAAATATTTTACCCTGAGCAATATCAGCATGAAAGGTACAACCCGTGGTAAAATCACCATATATTCAAGACCCCATGAATTATTTGTATTCTAATAGGATAAATACGGCAATTCATTTGGATCGAGCGTTCTAGGTGGAGGCAAATATTTGTCTCTCCCATGAATAAACGCACCATTAAATTGGCGTAAAAGAACGAAGAAAACTGAATTTGTGACATGCTTAAACTATTTACAATAACGTATTTAGATAGTTTTGATGAATTTAAATAACATTTACTTATATGTCTTATAAGTATATGAAACAAATGGCTCATACCATATTTTAGCATCGTTTGTTTAGATTTCCTTGTTGTGATGGTCGGTTTCAAAAGCTTGTTTTTTTCCCATAAAATGTTTATATTCATACGTCATCGTTCTATGACGTCGGGTACCTCATTCATAAAAAAGCATATGACGTGGGAGTACGTTCGGACAGCCCAGGCAATATATTTATATTTTACCACGGGTGTGTACTCAAAGCGTTTGAAGGACGTCATGATAGAATATACATTTTGTAACATTGCAGAGAATATTTTTGATAATATTAAATATTTCAACATTCTGTCTTGCTTAGATCGGGTTGAAAATTTACATTAAATATTTAGAATATAATTTTGGATGTAACGCGTCTCCTGATTGGCTGACGTTATTTTATTATGAGCCCATATACATAATTCAGTCATGTGACCGTGACGTCATCAACGTTTTTTCATGGTTTTCTACGGTTTAAAATGGAATTTAGAATTAAATTTTAGGAAATGACTGTAATATTTTTTCTGTCTATTCGAAATAACATAATAAAAGTGGTGCACACTGTTAAATAACCCGTTACGCGCGTTCTTTAGTGTGCACCAATTTTGTTTATGTTATTTCTACATCGACAGAAAAAATATTTAAGTCATTCGAGAAAACAATACAATTTTGCATACACGGAAAATGTATAGATTGTTACAATATAACGTGATATCTGACCTCTCTTTATAAAATTCATGTCTACGAATATATGAATGATAAAAGTAAAATAACAAAATTCCGAACTATGTCATATTACTGAATTGCTACGGGCATTTTTCTATGTAGAAAATATTGGATTAAACCTGGTTACAAAAAACGTACCTCTTAAAAATGAACATACCCAATTGATAGACATATCGCCACGATGCTTTAAATGGTATAAAAATGACAATGAAAATTATAACTTATCTATGAAGAAAAGCAACAAGATAAAACATTTAACTTACGTTATCCAGCTGACGACCATTTAACAAAACTTATTGTGTAGGGTGTTTTATCACAACAGTATTTATACAGCATAATCATATTTGTGACTAGCGAATCAAAGTTTGTATAGATATACATTTTTGATAAGATTGCAACAAATAGGTTAAATTGCGTTCTAATAAATATTATGACACTGAAATGTTTTAACCTTAAAATTGTCCTTGTTATTGGGGATTGTCCAGGGGTTTTCCATTACTTCCTATTTTTTATCTGTTTTTTTTTGGTGAAAAAGTTGCAAATGTTTTTGCTGGTACATGTATTTTCAATAGGAATAAAAAAAATATAATCATATAAAAAAGAAGATGTGGTATGATTGCAATGAGACAACTATCCACAAAAGACCAACATGACACAAACATTAACAAGTATAGGTCACCGTACGGCCTTCAAAAATGAGCAAAGCCCATTCGCATATAGTCAGCTATAAAAGGCCCCGATAAGACAACGTAAAACAATTCAAGCGAGAAAACTAACGGCCTTATTTATGTAAATAAATGAACGAAAAACAAATATGTAACACATAAACAAACGACAACCACTGAATTACAGGCTCCTGACTTGGGACAGGCACATACATATATAATGTGGCGGGGTTAAACATGTTAGCGGGATCCCAATCCTCCCCTAACCTGGGACAGCGGTATAACAGTACAACATAAGAACGAACTATAAAAATCAGTTGAAAAAGGCATAAAACTGCAAAGTGTAAATTGATTATATTAGTTTCTCTAATTCTTCGTCAATTTATCCCTTTCTGCAGCCATTGTATATTTTTTTTAATAACGTGTGATTCGTTTGATGACAGTTCTTCATTGGTTAAAATCCGATTATGACGTCGTTTTTTCCTGTTTTCCTCTGATTTTCTATTGTGACGGCATGAAAAAAGGCGACCATGTCTGATGACGTCACATAGAAAGAACATATCTTTTTGCAGATCAGTCGCAAAGAAGGAATAAGTTTGCCTGAATATTGTTTGAAAATCATTGGAGAAACAGATTCCACCACCAAATCTCGTGTAATACGATATTAATCCACTCTCGACAGATAATTTTAAATATTTAAAACGCTAGGCGAGCCTCGTGTTTTAAATTTGAAAATTTAACTGTCGAGAGTGGATAAATATCGTATCACCCATGATACAGTGGTAGAATATATATGTACATAATATAAGTGAATACATCATTAAATTGATATTTATGTAGGGACAAAGACACACATTTGATGATATTACAGCTTAATTCCTAAACAACGTTCGAATATCTTGGTCGGAAGGTGCAAAGCTTGCGACAATTGGTATATTCAGAAAGACTAAATACAAGATATGTCTTTAATTCATTGGTTTCATGATAAGTGAAGATTCAATGACTTTGATTCTATTTTGATACACATTTTCTATCTATCTTATCGGTAATCAAAACCAGACTGTATACTTAATCCCTCAATTGGTTCGCGTACACAGTTATCGTCCTTTGATTTTCGTTGTCTACAAATAGAGTCCCTAGTATGGACAGTGTGTTACTTGCCAATTTTTTCGTACTCCTTCCAAATTCATTTTTTCATGTTCTATGCCTCAAATAGCAAGAAAGGGGATGAAATTACACAGTAAACAAATTTTGGTCATGAATTTGAAAGTCAAGTTGTGAGTTGGTCCAGCTAAAAAAGGTCAAAATTAGCATTTCGAAAGCTGTCAAAAGATTTCAAGACCCCCTTACCATAGCATTGTTCATATTTTGAGTAAGAGATGATGAAGTTTTTTTATAACTTTGATATAATTTGTCCTAAAAGTAGTTCAACACACTGTAAAATATTACTCAGAAAGTGCCGGTGGGAATTTTTTTATTTTCATTTATTGTCTAAAGAAAATGCACTACAAAATAAATGTGGTCTTGGACCAGGAAAAATCTGAAAATATGGTATCTGTATTTTAGCATCTTTCTTGAATGATTTAATGGTGTCAATTTGTCAAATAGCATATAACTAAAGGATTTAAACTATTATTATTTGTAACCCTTATCAGTAATATTTCAATTCTTCCTTATGTGTCACGAACATAAGATAAAAATATTCAAAACTTGTCATTTAAAATCAAACTTGGTATTTATGACAGATAAAAATTATCAAACAACAATATTTTTTCACCGATAATATCAAGGTCAAGAGATGTATTGTTTGAAATGAAGGACAAACTGTTACCTGAAGAACTACTAGTATGCTGAATGTAAGGGACACCAAGTTAAAATGTTCGATTAAATATTCCATGTGTGATATAATAAATCTGGCAATTACTACAGTACGTTACCCTTTCCTCATATTAAGTCATCATTGGAATGTGAGCATGGCGAGCGATAAACTAATGACTATCGGCCTAAACAGTCCTCGCCACACACACTCTGTACTCACTTTTGATTCAGTCATACCTTTTAAGTCAGCACAAACTATCTTTTCAACGTCTCTGTCTTGTGTGGACGAAAAGCATATCATGCGTACAATATTATAAATCTGGTAACTTTAATTATAAGCTTTTCATACTCTTGATCTTATTTAAAAATCATTACTTTTTCTAATATACATAGTTAATCAGATGATACGTTTGTCCGTTGGAAATTATGAATCGTATAGTTAAAACTGTTTTGTATCCAAAGTGATGACAGAAAAAATAATTACAAATTAATGTCATTTCTTTGTTACGAAATTATATATGTTTTATTCTAACGAACGCAATGGTTTTCTTCTAATAAACACAAGGTTTTATTCTTATGAAAAAAAAAAAAGTAAAATCACAAAAATACTGAACTCAGAGGAAAATCAATTTGGAAAGTCCATAATCACATGGCAAAATCAAAAAACAAAACGCATCAAAAATGAATGGACAAGAACTGTCATATTCCTGACTTGGTACAGGCATTTTCAAATGTAGAAAATGGTGGATTAAACCTGGTTCTATAGCGCTAACCCTCTCACTTTAATAACAGTCTCATCAAATTCCGTTACATTTACATGATGCGTTAAATAAACAGTCACAATCAATAAAATAGTCAAAATATGGGAACATCAGTCATCATCGTATAACAATTTAACAGGACACAACAACATCTACTATCTACGAACACATGGATTGATTTGAGTGTCTGACGTCAGAAAAATTATATACGTCACATAAATTTGTCGTTCAATGTGCATACAATAGTTATCCAAAGTACCTGGATTATAAACAATTTTAAATTTTACATAGGCAATGAGCGCAGACAGGGTTAAAAAAATCAAAAGTATGTAAGAATAAATTACAGAAATCAAACTAGTCCAAAAGTTATACATAGAATTTATGAGAATCCAAAACTTTTAAAAGGAACAATTTAACAGGACACAAAAACCTATCCACGAACACATGGATCTACTTGAGTGTCCGACGTCAGAAAAATTATATACGTCACATAAATTTGTCGTTCAATGTGCATACAAACAATTTTAAAATTTACATAGGCAATGTACGCATACAGGGTTAAAAAATCAAAAGTATGTAAGAATAAATTACAGAAATAGACCGAGATTCGAACTAGTCCAAAAATTATACATAGAATATATGAGAATCCAAAACTTTTTAAAGGGAACAATTTGAACGCATTTGTTTATTTGAATGAACAACGAAATATTTTATTATTATGGTCGTAATGTAAAAAATGTATTATTCTAATGCAAGCAACGTTTTCTTTTTAAGAACGCAATTTTTTATTCCAAAGAATGCAGTGCTTTATTGCACATAATGCAACGTTATATTCTTGTATACACACTGTACGTGTACTTCAAATACTGCTAGTATTTTTAGAATGCTGTGCAAAATACTAATATACAGGGTGTTTAATGTATAATAAAACGTTATGGTAACACCCTTATCGGAGTATAGGGTAATGAAGGATCAGATATGTATGGTTTTACTTTAAATTAAAGTTACACTGTATCATGTAACCTCTGCTTTCCTAATAAAAACTCCTTCATTTAATTTCTTTGAAACATAAGAAACAATGTATCTTACCATCTCCAACTAAAACTATTCCCCCCACAACAACTATATCTCAACAGCTCTGTTAAAATTAATTCCCCGATCTGCTTTCTGCTTGGCCGGTCCGTGCAGGGGATGTTGGCATTGGTTGGCGTTTCCTCTTTTCCAGTAAATACCATATTGATCACGATGGCTTTGGCATATTGATAAATTATTTAAAAATTCTGAGGATACAAATAAACCGGCTCGAGATAATATGAATGTTGATTCTGATATGTCTTTTTGATCTGAAGCATGGAGAGATCTCAAAAGTTTGAATGTACTTTTCACACAGTTAGTAATTTTTACATAGAGTTCCTCATGTGTATTGTAATTTTTAGATGCTCCGCATGGGACATTGCCATGCCTGTGAAATAGACATGCATATGGACCAGCCATATACAATTTAAAAAAACACTTCTTTTCTTCTAGTTTTTCATTGTGTATAATCCAAAGTAGGCTAAATGTCTGTAGAAATATGTATCAGAGTCATGTGCAAAACGAAAATCTGTCTGCTGTCAATGTTTTCTATCTGTTATGCATGTACATGTGCAAAACGAAATTCTGTCTGCTGTCAATGTTTTCGGTGTGTTATACATGTACATTTTTACATTTTTATTGAAGAGTTATAATAGGGAAGATACTTTGTAACTCTATATTTGAAGACAACTCCTATAAAAAATTAGTTTATTTGTTTAAGTGGTTTATTTAATAGGTTTACACAATTAGCAATGATATCATAAATACAAACTACATTTTAAAGTTTTTTTATGTTAATTTAAAAAAAAATTAAATAAAACCAGAAAAATAACCAAATGGTAAAATTTAAACTTCATTTTACATCTTCCTATATCTATCAAGCATTATGAAAAAGTTCTGAAGTTGTAATCAAATGAAATTTACATTTTCATAATTTTAAGGATAAAACAAGTTGAACATTTATTT
Organism: Mytilus trossulus; assembly: GCF_036588685.1. Classification (NCBI taxonomy): domain Eukaryota; kingdom Metazoa; phylum Mollusca; class Bivalvia; order Mytilida; family Mytilidae; genus Mytilus; species Mytilus trossulus. The sequence goes on along the minus strand of NC_086382.1, from coordinate 813,673 downwards.
TTTAAATACATGAAATATTGATAAAAACGTGTGAAAACTACAGATTTTAAATCGATTGTCATGGTAACAGTGTTAGAGACCCCAGCTCAAAAATCTAAAACACCAAAGCACACACGCTAATCTTCAAATAAATATTTAATATATTTCAAAAATATAAATACTTTATGAGATTTCAAGTCATTTTGGTGGTCTTTTGAGGTATACAAAAAATAATGCCAAAAAGGCACTTCTTATACCCAAAGGCCCAGATATATAGGGACTTTCAAACTATTATGTGGAATTTTGAAGGACAAATGATACTTGTTGTATAAATCAATTCAAATATCAGCTGCAATTAAACAAATTAAGCATATCTAGGGCGACAGAAATGAGAAATTTTAGTGGTTTTTTTTGGAAATTATGCATTTTCCAGTAGATGGCGCTGCAAAGTCTATAAATAGCACCAAATCAAATTTTAAAGATGGATTTTTTTTTCTTTTGGCTATGTTAACATATATGCAAAATTTCATTACATTTGGTTGACATGTCATGTGGACCCTCTAATAAGTTTTTTGCATGGCTCTTTCAAATACAGGGTGTTAAAGTAACGTCAATTTACTAAGAGGCATGGGGACCAAATAATATTCAAAACAAAGTCCATTTTTAAAGACAAATTTACGAATTATGTAAAAGGTTCCGTCTCAGCCGTTCGACAAACAGCAATCATTAAGAAGGAAGGCAAACAATTGCCAGCTAAATTCAAACTTGTTTCATTGACACGAGTTAGGTGTAAAATTGATCACATTATTGTGAACCATTTACGGATGTACTTAGGTGAGGTTTTGTGTCAAATGTTCGGAATCCTTGGTGTTTTTCCATACAATACAATGTGAAATATTTTGCCCAATAACACCAATTTCTTTTTTCATATAAGCCAAAATTTTAAAAGATTCTTGATTTTTCTTTCTTTTGTTTTGAGACCCAATAATACCAATGCAAATATAAAATAAAAGTCCGAGTCAGCTTTACATCGCCATATTTTAAAACTCAAATATCTCGAAAAGAAGTTTCATAACCTATCAATATTTTCAGCTTATTGTTTATCCTTAATTGATGCTCTACCAGCTGATAGTATCAATTTTAACTTTTTAATTTTAATTATTAATTTTCTCCTATCCTCACCTAAGTACATCCTTAATGCAATATAACATTTGAAATATCTAGAAACATGAAATCCAAGTAGATTACCATCACGGCTTCAGACAGAAAAAATCATGCGAATCTAGTATTAGAATAAGTAACAAGAGTTAAAGATATATCCAAACATCTATATGCAGATATGCTGAAATTAGACTGAAGCAAAGTGGTTTTTTTGTGTGGTACCACTTATGCGCCTTTAGTGGAAACTAAAGCATTATGAAATAAAAGGTAAACTTTTTTTAGTTGACAAAACGTCAAAGGTGTGCAGCAGATAAGGGTGGAACATCTTGAAATCCCTGTAGATTACCATCACGGCTTCAGACAGAAAAAATCATGCGAATCTAGTATTAGAATAAGTAACAAGAGTTAAAGATATATCCAAACATCTATATGCAGATATGCTGAAATTAGACTGAAGCAAAGTGTTTTTATTTTGTGTGGTACCACTTATGCGCCTTTAGTGGAAACTAAAGCATGTGGAGCAGGATCTGCTTACCCTTCCGGAGCACCTGAGATCACCCCGAGTTTTTGGTGGGGTTCGTGTTGTTTATTCTTTAGTTTTCTATGTTGTGTCATGCGTACTATTGTTTTTCTGTTTGTCTTTTTTATTTTTAGCCATGGCGTTGTCAGTGTGTTTTAGATTAACGAGTTTGACTGTCCCTTTGGTATCTTTGATCCCTCTTTTATAGAAATCAGGAGTATCACAAGTAACTGATTATAGTGAGAGGGTTAGCGCTATAGAACCAGGTTTAATCCACCATTTTCTACATTTGAAAATGCCTGTACCAAGTCAGGAATATGACAGTTCTTGTCCATTCGTTTTTGATGCGTTTTGTTTTTTGATTTTGCCATGAGATTATGGACTTTCCAAATTGATTTTCCTCTGAGTTCAGTATTTTTGTGATTTTACTTTTTGATGTTCCTTTTGAACATCAATGGTATAAGTAATACATTAAAGTCAAAGTTGTGCCCTTTTTGCATAGCATAGCCTTTTAAATCGATGTTAAATCTAAATTATGCTGTCAAAGAAAAAAATATCAAAGCTTTCCCGTTAGAAATTGAAAAAGAAAGAGCATATTTTGAATATACGAGTAGTTTCAATCACGATCCATATCAGGAAATAGATTAAGAAGGTAGAAATGGAGAGAAGATTGACACATTTCATTTTACATTAATACAGTAGAAAACCAGGATTAGTTACTAACACATTGAGGGATTTGACACAACCGTCAATTGAGTGCTACAAAAAATCAAAATGCTGTGCATGTTTCATAAGGACTTACATCATGGAATGGCCAAATAGATACCGAATTATATACAACAGCAAAATAGGACATCAACTTAGGCAAAAAGACCAACGGAAATTCAAAAACTTTCAACTATCAAACAATACGTACAAATACAGTTTCTTCCTCGTATCATCAATGACTGTAACAGTTTACCAACAAAACGTTTAAATATAGATGATGCAGAGGCATCTAAAGAACATCTCCACATTTTATTACAGAATACACATACAAGAAACAGCATTATTTTAATCTGCACATGTATATCTGTTTTTAATCATCACCATATTGAATAGCTGACGTTAAACTTGCTAAAACACTGTGCATTTCAACGATGTAGATACATGTAGCATTTAGTTGTAATAAAATGTCAAATTTTATTTTAAAATTTGTATTTGGATTAGCATTAATATTTTTACTTCTAGAAAGTGTTCCGTTGTACAAAATATTCATTTTATAACAATACTATGTATCGCGCATTACTGTTTCTAAATCAAAAGAGAACACAGAGGAAATAAACAATCATGGTGAAAAAACTGAATGAGAAACACTTCATTTGCAATGATATTTTATTTGGCTCAGCATATAATTGAACATTGATGCTATTTAATTTGTTCCAACATCCTATGTTTCACCAGTCCTACATTCTTGTACATGCACATTCATTTTCGTTTGGATTGATGAATGTAACCCAAGGACAACAAATACATTGATACACCATAGGTGCAGTTATTTGTATATTGTCACAATCAGTCAGTAACCGCTGTCCATTTCTTCTTCCCTTTCTGAAAATATCAATGGAAATAAACTAAACAGAATTTATTATTTTGAAAGTTATGAGTTGTAACAACTCATTTACTGTAAGAAACGATTTTTAAGAGGTAGGCGTCACCTGCTAATCATGCATCCACCTTCAAGCAAATCCTGACTCGATAAAAAAATTCACGCTAGGGAATAAGATACAACATGTAAATTTTAAGATCAAATCACGTCACCAGTATCTTTAGATCTAAGATTAGGATAGAGAGTGTTTCATGATTTGGTGGACATTTTGTCCCCGAGGACATCATCCGCCCAGTAGCAAAACTACAATTGCATGAACTTACGAAGAACTAACAGGAAACTGGCTCGGACGTCGCCCAGTATAAAAAGGTCCGAAACAGACGTCACCATGGACACGGTGTCGTCTGATACGGCAGGTGTCCCCTCATCACCAGACATGACAAATAACCCAAACACGACTCATTCAGATCATCGTCCTAGTTACAACAGCAATATTACACATATACAGCCATGTTCAGTTCTCCTTAAAGACATTTTGGTTTTTGATGACACAGTACAACACTGTTGCATTTCAAAATGTGAGACCAAAGGCTGCAAAACTTGTGCTATTTTAATTACAGATGCTGAATTCACTAGCAATTTGACCAAGAAGTCATATTTTACCAGAAGTTACGATGATCTGAATTGTAAATCGATAAATGTCGTCTACGGATTAGAGTGCAACCTTTGCGGCTTGGTATACGTCGGTGAAACGAAAGGAAGGCTAAACAAACGTATGTGCGGTCATAGATCAGACATTAACCTCAATGCTAACAACATTCTATACCAGCATTTCAATCAGCCCGATCATTCCATCGTTTCTATGACAGTTCGAATTATTGAAAAAATATACCATAGCTCGAACAATCCTAATCTTTCCACGACTCTCCGTAGACAAAAAGAAGACTACTGGATTAGACAATTGGGAACTGCAACACCGTATGGCTGCAATGACAAAATTGATGGTATAGGTATTCTATCTAGTCCTTCGTGTAACTCGGTGAATGTGATGAATATTTTCAACTCGACTCCTCGACGTAGACGTAATCATGGCCATCGTCATTATACATCACCCTCTCTGCATGATGTCTCTATTAATGACTTGCTGCCATGCATACAAAAACCGTTAGGTATTCATCACATTCGCACGAAACTTTATTCATTACCCCTTTCAAAACTTCATTCTCTGTTCAATTTATGTTTGGAATCCACTGTAACAAACCCTCATTCAAACCAATACAAACTACAAGCTATAATTTCGGATATTATTAGTCACAGACTTTTCAAGCCAGTTCGCATTGGAAAAGATGAAAAAGAGAAAAGATCTTTTCTAAATCTTTCCTTTGCCAACAAAGGTCTCGGTGGCGTCAACCTAGGCAATATCCTTGATCATAAATTAGTTCAATCGAAAATTCCTCCTTATTTCAAAGACCAGTCTGTACCAATAATTTCTTATACCTATACTAAACCTATTGCAACTAAAATTTTCAATTACAAACGCGTTTTGCAGGATCTCGATATTGACGACTTCAAGTCTAAACCTCCTGATTGCACTTGTGCTAGTTCCCAATATAATCCTGCTGGTCACGTTATTGCCGGTGACCTTAACATTGTTAATAACACTTCTCTACGAAACGTGTTATCGAAAGGTCCGAAATATCGTGAGCCTAAATCCATCAATTGGAAACACAACTTTAAAATTTTGATGGATTCAGTCGAGGATTATGCAAGGCAATGGGCTAAGCGCGAGAAGGAAGACGTAGATACTCTATCCGAATGGATTAAGGCAGTGAGGTCGTTAATACAAATCAGAATTAAGAAACTGAATGGGTCCATCAATGCCCATGCTACGTCAATCTTCAAAGATCCAGATGTTGCTAAACACCTATCTGAGTGACCTCCATGATGAATATGTTGTTGTCCCCGCAGACAAAGCCCGAAATAAGATCGTTTTTATCTGTAAAAGTCATTACATTAATTGCTTGATAAACGAATTAGGTATAGACAATTCACTTGGAAACCCAACATATACCCTCATGACACTTACCAAAGAGGAAATCCTGGATAATCATAGGTCTGTTCTTTGTTCCTTTGGTATTTCAACCAAAGATGAAGAACTGGATCTTCCATCACTGTATTGGATACCTAAACTACATAAGTGTCCTTACAAACAACGGTATATTGCTGGGTCTTCGAAGCGCTCCACGAAATCCCTTTCTAAATTATTAACATCCATTTTATCAGCAATCAAAGACGGGCTTCAAAGTTATTGTGAAACTGCCTATTCTAGAGGTGGCGTGAATCAGATGTGGATACTTAAAAATTCCAAAGATCTTTTCGAGTACATACAATCTAACTCTCTATCATCTTGTAACAGTATTAAAACATTTGACTTTTCTACTCTTTACACAAGTATTCCACATTCCAAACTAAAAGACAAATTAAAAGAGTTGGTATTACTTTGCTTCATAAAAAAGAATGGCCAACGTAGATACAAGTATCTTGTCTTAGGGAGTGATAAATCATACTTTGTAAAGAACCATTCTGATTCAAACAAAAAATTCTCTGAAACCGATATTATCAAGATGCTTGATTTCTTGATTGACAACATATTTGTTACGTTCGGAGGACGTGTTTTTCGACAGACTGTCGGCATCCCAATGGGAACAAACTGTGCCCCTCTACTTGCTGACTTGTTTCTTTATTATTATGAGGCTGACTTCATGCAGGAACTTCTTAGGAAGAAAGATAAGAAGTTAGCAATATCCTTTAACTCTACTTTCCGCTATATAGATGACGTTCTTTCACTAAACAATTCAAAATTTGGTGACTATGTGGATCGCATCTATCCCATCGAATTGGAGATAAAGGATACTACAGATACAGTTAAGTCGGCTTAATATCTTGACTTACATCTAGAAATTGACAATGAGGGTCGGTTGAAGACAAAACTTTACGACAAAAGAGATGATTTCAGCTTTCCAATTGTGAACTTTCCATTTCTAAGTAGCAACTTTCCAGCAGCACCTGCATACGGGGTATATGTCTCCCAATTGATACGATATTCCCGTGCTTGCATTTCCTATTGTGATTTTCTTGATAGAGGGTTACTGCTCACAAGGAAGCTATTAAACCAAGAGTTCCAAATGGTGAAGTTGAAATCATCCCTTCGTAAATTTTACGGACGCCATCACGAGTTGGTTGACCGTTATGGAATAACCGTTTCACAAATGATATCGGATATGTTCCTTACGTCGTAACTACAATCCTCTTCCCTTTCATGATTTCGACCTACCGAATTAGACTATTTACCGGATTTGTAATCACATAAGCAACACGACGGGTGCCGCATGTGGAGCAGGATCTGCTTACCCTTCCGGAGCACCTGAGATCACCCCTAGTTCTTGGTGGGGTTCGTGTTGTTTATTCTTTAGTTTTCTATGTTGTGTCATGTGTACTATTGTTTTTCTGTTTGTCTTTTTCATTTTTAGCCATGGCGTTGTCAGTTTGTTTTAGATTTACGAGTTTGACTGTCCCTTTGGTGTCTTTCGTCCCTCTTTCATGAGCTGATATACAGACACATTATATCCGTAAACTAAATCGTGATGATACCAATAAATATTGTCTCGTGTCAATTTCATAATTCTTCCTCAAAACCCAGCTGAAAGAGTTTTTTCCCAAAACGATCTTGTTCTTGTGAAAATGCACTCAAGTAATGTAATGATAGAGAAATCTAATGTGTCGTATGGAACGCCAACACTGTCTTGTTATGACCATTTTCATTATATGATGTGCATTTACTTTTATATGATGTGCATTAACCTTTATATGCTGTGCTTTTACCTTTATATGATGTGCACTTGTCATTATATGATGTGCAAACACCTTTATATGATGTGCAAATATCTTTATATGATGTGCAAATATCCTTATATGATGTTCAAATATCCTTATATGATGTGCAAACATCATTATATTATGTGCAAACATCATTATATTATGTGCAAACATACTTATATGATGTGCATATATACTCATATGATGTCAAGTATACTTATATGATGTGCAAATATACTTATATAATGTGCAAACATTCTTATATGATGTGCAAACATTATTATATGATGTGCAAATGTACTTATATTATGTGCAAAAATCTTTATATGATGTGCAAAGATCCTTATATGGTGTGAACATATCCTTATATAATGTGCAGTTTTCTTTATATTATGTGCAAACATCTTTATATGATGTGGTTGTGTCATTATATGATGTGCTTGTAATGTTATATTATGTGGGTAGGTTTACTTCATTATATGATGTCGAAACGTCATTATATGATGTGCTTTCATCGTCGTTATGGTCAATGAACATGATTACGATTAAAATGATTACTGTCTACGTCATAACTGATTCCGATCTGCATCTGTAAACCATTAAGCCGGCTCAAATATGTATCTATCGCTAGCGAAAGTGCAATTTATAGGGGAAATGAGACAAAGCAATTTAACAAAATCAACGTTTCAAACATTTCGGTTGAAGATTAAGATCAGTTAATACAGGAGCTAGTTGAAGAAATTCCCGGCTGTGGAGAAAATGATAACAAATGAAAGAGCCTTTTATAGCTTGCTATTCGGTTTAAGCATAGGCTCCGTGTTGAAGGTCGTACTATGACCTATAAAAAGTAAAAACACAAAAATTCTGAACTCCGAGGAAAATTCAAAAAGGAAAGTCCAAAATCAAAAGGAAAAATCAAAAGTCCAAACACATCAAACGAATGGATAACAACTGTCCATTCCTGACTTGGTACAGGTATATAATTGTTTCCTCTTACAAATTATGACTTGGATGGAGAGTTGTCTCAGTGGCTCTCATACCACATCTGCTTATTTCTATTCATTGCAAAAGACACCATTGAAATCACAGTCTGTTTCAAAAATATTTCATAACAATAGCTATAAAATTATCTACTGATGCATAATATGGCGAGATGGTTTGTTTAATAAAATGTTATTGAATAATATTAATCTGTAAATGGTAAGATGTATAATGTAGTATTGAATATGTACAATGATATTAAATCTAGTATATCATATAATCTATGCCACTAAAGGAAGAGACCGATTTCATTGAGCCGCAACTCCTCTAAAAACATACCAAGTCGGAAATATTTGTGATATGACGTTTACATGTAGTGTTTTTTACTTTTAACTTGTCTTTGAACCAATCTTTTTTTTCCACAGAAATCGCCAATTATGTGAGAAAATACCATATTTCGAAGATTGCAAGCTAAGTCGACGTAGTGCCCGCGAAATGCGAAATGGCTATGTTGGTAATTAAAAACAAAAGAAAAAGTGGTATCTTTGCTAATGAGACAACTCTCCACAACAGACCAAATGACACAGAAATTAATAACTATAGGTCACCATACGGTCTTCAACAATGAGCACATATTGGCATATACAGATTGTTTATTTTCAACTTATTTTAATGGAGATTTTTTTAATTGCTAATAAAATTCTGAAACATGAGTACTAGTATGTCAACAGATTTGGATTAGCGTCAACGATTTCTGAGATACAAGGGGTTGATTCCTGATGAAGTGTTTTAGATTTATTTTTTCGTCCGATCACATCGGATTTTCCCCATTGTGGTAATGGCAACGGATTTTACGTAGACGATACAGTTATTGAGTTAAAAGGAAAAAAAACCACTGAAAATCACACTTTTTCCAATTTAGAGTATTTAATATTTTTATTTTCCAACCGAGATGAATGGGATGACGCCCGTCTTTTGCATTTTGTTCCTCTTTTTCGTCTCCTTAAAAAATAGAATAAAAAGGATTAACTTTGTCATTACTGTGTCTACCTTATTATTGTGTCATCACTCTTTGTTTCAACACTTGCCCACTCGCTGGCATCTCCGTGTATCATCGGTACAGCGGATATAGGTACTAACCAAGGGGTCGTGATCGATTTTTCGTCTGACACGGTACGAAAATCTTTGTTTTGTTTACCAATGTGCACTTCAATCTAAACATATTTGTTGTTTAAAGAAATGATTTGGTCGTAGGGTGGTGATTAGAAAAGTTTCACTATTTGCCCAAAACAAGAACCCTTACTAAAAACATGTGCAAATACTTGTCAAAGAAGTTGGCGCTCGTCTCATCCGATATGATTCGATATTCATTGCAACTCTTTTTCTGATAGAAGGCCACTGTTTGTGCGTAATAAGCATAGCTGTTTCAATAATTGGCATTGAAATATTTTGTACACAAGTTATTTTTCGATATTTTATTCCGACAAGAAGCGTTGTGTATAGCTGACCAAATGAATCCTTCTGTACGGTGTATAGTTAAATGAATGTACGGTATATAGTTTTTCACGCTTCGAAGTACCTATAAAGCTATATTCGCAGTACCGATGATACACGGTAGTAATTATAATTCGGAATACTTTGCTTGCTTGTGACAATGGTGTTCGACAAGGAGAAAACGTATCACCTTTCCTATTTTATTTACTTTTGATTGACTAAATTAATTTCTTAGTGACTAAAAATATTACAGGACTAACAGAACTATACCAGAAGATCTGGAAAGAGAATAAGAAATATATCTTAAGTGTTTTGTTATATTGTTTGCAGATGACACGGTGTTGTTGGCTGAAACAGCACAGGACCTGCAGACTCAACTCAATGTTTTCCATGATTATTGTAAGGCTTGGAACTTGAAAGGAAAGTTGTCAAAATTAAAGTCTTTGTGGGTTTTTTTTGGTGGGAAGCCAAACAATCTCTGATTTTCTTACAATGATACTAACATTAAGATGATAAAATAATATAACTAATTGGGAAATGTTGTTACTAAAACGGGAAATTTTAATATGACAAAAAACATTTATCCGATAAGGCTGTAAGCCATGTACGAAAACTTGAAAACAGGAAGGATGTATAAGATTTCTGTAAAATGTCAACTTCAGCTTGTTCGTTTTTAAAAAAAATATATATAAACACGTGCGTTTGTCCTCCAGCTGGCTTAGTAATTTTGAAACCTCTCTCTCTTGTTTTGTATATACTGTAAATATTTATTATTTTTGTCTCTGTATACTGATGTCATACATTGACTTTGCGAGACCAAATATATAGATTTAGAGGCCATAAGTATACCGGTATGGATGATTGATTGACTGTTATTTAGCGCCACTTTCAACACTTTCATGCTATTTCGTGGCGGTGAGTTTATATTGGTGGAGAAAGCCGAAGTGCCTGGAGAGACCCCCTGACCCTCGTTTGGAAAACAGACAATTCTGGTCAATTAAGATTGGAATCGAGCTGACCTGCCACGTGCGGAATTGAAATCGCACACCTAAGTGTTGACATGCTAGTGATACAGCAGTTCGACTACTTATAAAAAAGAAGATGTGGTATGACTGCTAAAGAGACAACTCTCCAAAAGAGGTCTAAATGACACAGAAATTAACAATTATAGGTCACCGTACGGCCTTCAACAATGATCAAAGCCCATACCGCATATTCAACTATAAAATGCCCCGAAATGACGTCAATGTAACCACTCGACCACCGAGCGCCCATCACTTTCACCCGAAATGGATTAAAGGAGATATGGAATGAAGGTGAACTCTGTGCATTACATTTACGTGGAGCTTTTTATCATGTTTTTGTGCATATATTTCACAGTTTCAACTGTAGATGATTATGGGTGGATTCCTGAGGTCCAGCGGCAAATTGATGTATGCATATTCGTACAAGAACATGTTAATGTGATATGAATATTAACCCTGTTTTGAACTAGACCGACACCCTGAGCCAGATTTTTTAACATGCTAGTTCAAACGGTAGCATTCCGAAGGAAGACATTATATTACCTTACCGGGACACATTTTTCTGATTCCGAGCCGACCAGCTTTTGCTCTTAATCCTTAATCCCGCGTGCTTATATAATTAGCTGGGAGGCAGCATGAAAACATGAATGTTAAAGTCTTTGGTTTTGACCCGGCCGGGGTTCGAACCCACGACCTCTCTCACTCAAGGCGAACATGCTACGCCGAAAGGGGGGGGGGGGGGCACGTTGTTTTGAAAATGTTTGATTCTAAATTTCTTGAAAGAGATTTTATCTATTTCAGAAGGGAAATAGTTTGTTTCCATTTAAAATGAGGAAAAAATTTAACAATGATGAAACTTAAAAAAAAAATAAACCATGTTTTTTGTGTTTTTTTTTTTATTATTAATTTCGAACAAGGAATACACGTGCTCCTTCCCTCAAACTAGAGTCGGCGTCTACCACATTTATTTATTAATATATAATGTACATATCATCTGTTTAAGCGTTGGATACAGAGATCTGACAACACGTCATTTTATTTTCTGTCCTTGTATATATTACATCAGCCAATGAAATTTCAGCTTTCAAATTTTTGAAGGTGTGTATCAATCCAACAAACCGGAGAATTGAACGTTTTTATCTGGTGTCTAAATGAACTTGAAACACTGCATTTATTTATTTTTTACTGAGACCTGTTGTTCTCTTACAAATAGAGATTGGTGTTTTGAATTTTTCAAAGTGAAGATTTACGGCAGCGGCTTTTAATATTTTGCGTTTATCCTGGAAACATAATAGATTTTTAAAAAAAATAGTGGAATGTGTCTGAATTATACTCTACAGTAAAGGTTCTTTTTGGGCAATTTTGGCTTTTCAGAGTTTTGTTGTCTTATTGGATATTATCTTGATAACTAATAATAGAGAGACCTTTTCTTGCAAGGTATAGACAAGCACATATATAATCAAAGTACTGAAGTATGAAAGTTGTTTGCAACTTCAGGGAACTTAATTAGTTTGGATTTGCCGTTTGTGGTTTCATTAATTTTTACCAAGCCTTCATTCAATAATAGCTACAGATGAAAAATTTTCTGCTAAAAGAAATTGTTGAAACTAAATTTTCAGGTTTTAACAATTCAGGTTAGCGAAACGAGGCGTAAATATTGATGCCTACGGTTGACGAAGAATTCGCCATGACATTATACCGCGGCAAATTTATAACTATATAAAATTGAATGTCACTTTTCCATTCCAAAAATGATAAAATGAAAGGCCCCTTTTATTTTTTCCTATCGCCTCTTTTTTTTTTTGGTTTCAAATGACCGGTTCCTTATATGAACTATTACTCTACCAGAGTCCGGTTTTTTTCCCAATTGTTTGTGTCAATCTTGAGAATATACAAAGAGAAACTCCAACAGCTAAAATGATCAGAAAGGCAATATTTACATAAATGGCAATACTAAACTTCGTGTATTATCTTCTAAAAATATAGAAAAAATGCTTACGTTAGGTATACTGAAATTGACAAATATAATGCCTTCCCTCGTTAAAACGTTCATAGAGCATGACATAAAAGAATTATTTATTTAATTTAATAACCTTAACCGTATGGTAGACTTCGTATGACTATGTTTATTATTAAAGACCCGTCGATTTAAACAAAACTTTGCAATTCATATATATTTTTACAATTTTCCAACAATATCAGATGAGTTTTTTTGCATATTAAAACGAGGTACTAACATGGCAAGGTTTATCTCAAGTCTCAACCATTTTCTAGACGGCAGCTACAGATTTGACCTAATTAGTAGTTACGGTCACAGGCCCTTGTCTCAGAAAAAAAATCCTATATACCTTATTATAACACAAGGTACTTAACTTGCATTTTAGAAAAATGTTGGGTGGTGACGAAGTTCCGTTATATGCCGCTTTATAGGCTGTTAATCCCACTAAAGCTTGTTATATCGTAAATCTAAATTGATTTATCTTTACAATGGTGTATTACATGCCTATATTTATTGTCGGAATCATCCGTAGCAATCCTACCAAAGTATATCAATCGTTATAATTTTGCAAACCGCTGAAGAATTGGCAATAAACGGCCGCAGTAAATGATTTATTATAAAAATCGTTTTAAAAAAAACCTGTTAGTATTCGTATGAATAGAACTTATCATACAGTTAGTAAAATTGTATGATATACCGTGAAAAAAATCTAACAAGTGTTGTTTGTGGTTAGCCTCATTGGTCAATTTACCTAGCGGAAGTACATGTACATGTGACCATAGTAGAATGGTCATTCTTTCAATATCCCCGGAGGTAGAAAGACGTGTCTACTGGAGAACGACAGCCGTACTGAGACTTACAAAGGTAACAAATCTTTTTTATTTAAAAAAAATAAATAAAAAAAAATGCCTAGGTGCCATAGACCTTGGTGGTCATAAGACTTGGTGGCTATTAATGAGATTTATTAGACCTTGGTGGACAAAAGCCTAGGTGGCTAATATGAGATATGTTATGACCTTGGTGGTCAGGAGCCTTGGTGGCTATATATTTTTTTATATTGGTGTTATTTTATTAGAATATAATGAAAGAGTACGTGCCGGTTTTTTCAGAATTTAGTGAATAAATGTTAGAATGTCGAGAATAAGATAGGACCACGTTTGACCGCTCGGGTTGCACGTGGGAAGCATGCAAATATGTGAACAGAAAAGTATGGTAATATGTTGGTACTTTATTATATTATAGTAAGAATACATTTAATGCTGCATAATTCAAGTAGCCATGCGTGTTATTTAATGTAGCGGGGTTCTACTTTTGAACAGAAATATGAAAAGAAGTAGTTTTTATTTTACGAAAACCGTTTAGTTTATATCTAGTTCAATTTGTTAACCGTTCTATTTTCTATTTACGCGGTCTGTTTGATTTCTTCAGTTGTGCGTGTTTGATTAATCAATATTAGAGCTGGTTTATTTATGCATGTAGAGCGGGACTTTGGTTTGATTGCTTGCTTTGTTGGTATATTGTATAATATATAGTTATTTGAATAACTTCTAATCAAATTTAAATATACTATATTTACCATATATACTGTTTGAAGATTTGTATCTTAATTACAAAAACTTGAGTAAACGTTTTTTAAAAGCAAGCATGCCAACCAAAGTTTTGCTCTGCAAACATTGTGAAATTAGCTGTATGCAATGTTAATAGAATGATGATACTTACTATATAAATTCTTTTGGTTGTTTATTTATAGATGTTGTTGCCACCAGTCCTAAAAAAGCGATATAGTTTAAAGGGAATGAAACTAGTTCAAGTAATCAAACGCATAAGACCAGGGCAGCCGGAATCAGTAAAAGGATTAGCTAGAATGAATAAAGAGCTGAAAACTGAAAATTTGAACATGGAGGAGATAGCGCAACATGTAAAGGTGCTTACTGGGGAGGACTTGGATGAAATTTGCCAGTTGTCTGGGAGAAGTGATGACGATGTGGGTGAGGCCAGGTGGATCCTCCACTCACTGATTATATATGCAAATGAGTTTGGACAGCCGAAGGGTCAAGATCTGCAGGTTTCGGAAGGAGACCCTGTGAGTTATTTATTTTTTCTATATTTAATATTCCCCAGCGCGGTTTTTTACTTGCATTTTATATTCCCGGGTTACAGCTAATTTCCTAATGCATGTGAAGCAGGACTTTGTTTGGCTTGCTTGCTTTGCGTGTATAATTGTTTATACAAGCTTTGTAAATAAGATTCGCATCTTTAAACAATATATACAGGCATAGTTTAATCGTATATATCATATTTGAATTTAATTGGGTGTTATCCTTAACCCCTTCCTGTTCCCATCGGTACTCTGGTACCGATGGGCTATATTTTTGGGTAACTAACTTGCGCAAAGTATTGAATCTTTGACATTTGTTGACGTACAGAAGTTGTTGATGGCTCAAATCAATCCCCTATATCACAGCTGTGTGATTAGTGGTGCCTTAAACTTCTTCCGAGTACGGTTTGGTATCAAATCGCCCCTAACGGACATCGTTTTCTCCTGTAAAAACCGTGTTGTTTTTTTTAATTTGAACTTAATGTTTCCGTCGAGTATGGGAAAATAAACTGTTGATTTTAGTGGCAATATGACTTTTTTTATCAACTTCGCCGTGTATTTTTGAGGGAAACTATTCAAAGTATGATTAAAACTTGTACTTAAGTGAAAAAAGTGATTGAAAGTGTACCAACGCAATCATTTACTTGAAATGCACTCTCAATTTGTGGTCATTTCTTTCCAAATTAATTGAAAAAAAGACAAAAAAGACAAAAAGTCATGAATTTTTTTTTTTCGAAGTTGAAATAGATGTAACAGAACATTGTTTCTGAAGTGCCTGGTTATGGAAATGTCGAAAACACTTTTGTTCAAATAAAGAAACCGGTAAACGTCTAGAAAAAAATGGCAGACTAAAGTATGATATCATCCTATATTTGCTCAAAATAATGGGTTTTACAACAATTCTATGTTAAATCGAGACTTAATTTCAAAACGAAAACAGTAAACAGGCTGATTATTTGATTACTTTCACTTCGTTGCTTTATGAAAGAGCTAAGTATTAAAATTTCATCATTTTAAACTGGAACTCCCGTGGTTCAGTGGGAAGCTGCACTAGCCCACATCAGGAAGATTGCATGTACGAACCTCAAAGACGTGTCTACTGGAGAACGACAGCCGTACTGAGACTTACAAAGGTAACAAATCTTTTTTATTTAAAAAAAATAAATAAAAAAAAATGCCTAGGTGCCATAGACCTTGGTGGTCATAAGACTTGGTGGCTATTAATGAGATTTATTAGACCTTGGTGGTCAAAAGCCTAGGTGGCTAATATGAGATATGTTATGACCTTGGTGGTCAGGAGCCTTGGTGGCTATATATTTTTTTATATTGGTGTTATTTTATTAGAATATAATGAAAGAGTACGTGCCGGTTTTTTCAGAATTTAGTGAATAAATGTTAGAATGTCGAGAATAAGATAGGACCACGTTTGACCGCTCGGGTTGCACGTGGGAAGCATGCAAATATGTGAACAGAAAAGTATGGTAATATGTTGGTACTTTATTATATTATAGTAAGAATACATTTAATGCTGCATAATTCAAGTAGCCATGCGTGTTATTTAATGTAGCGGGGTTCTACTTTTGAACAGAAATATGAAAAGAAGTAGTTTTTATTTTACGAAAACCGTTTAGTTTATATCTAGTTCAATTTGTTAACCGTTCTATTTTCTATTTACGCGGTCTGTTTGATTTCTTCAGTTGTGCGTGTTTGATTAATCAATATTAGAGCTGGTTTATTTATGCATGTAGAGCGGGACTTTGGTTTGATTGCTTGCTTTGTTGGTATATTGTATAATATATAGTTATTTGAATAACTTCTAATCAAATTTAAATATAATATATTTACCATATATACTGTTTGAAGATTTGTATCTTAATTACAAAAACTTGAGTAAACGTTTTTTAAAAGCAAGCATGCCAACCAAAGTTTTGCTCTGCAAACATTGTGAAATTAGCTGTATGCAATGTTAATAGAATGATGATACTTACTATATAAATTCTTTTGGTTGTTTATTTATAGATGTTGTTGCCACCAGTCCTAAAAAAGCGATATAGTTTAAAGGGAATGAAACTAGTTCAAGTAATCAAACGCATAAGACCAGGGCAGCCGGAATCAGTAAAAGGATTAGCTAGAATGAATAAAGAGCTGAAAACTGAAAATTTGAACATGGAGGAGATAGCGCAACATGTAAAGGTGCTTACTGGGGAGGACTTGGATGAAATTTGCCAGTTGTCTGGGAGAAGTGATGACGATGTGGGTGAGGCCAGGTGGATCCTCCACTCACTGATTATATATGCAAATGAGTTTGGACAGCCGAAGGGTCAAGATCTGCAGGTTTCGGAAGGAGACCCTGTGAGTTATTTATTTTTTCTATATTTAATATTCCCCAGCGCGGTTTTTTACTTGCATTTTATATTCCCGGGTTACAGCTAATTTCCTAATGCATGTGAAGCAGGACTTTGTTTGGCTTGCTTGCTTTGCGTGTATAATTGTTTATACAAGCTTTGTAAATAAGATTCGCATCTTTAAACAATATATACAGGCATAGTTTAATCGTATATATCATATTTGAATTTAATTGGGTGTTATCCTTAACCCCTTCCTGTTCCCATCGGTACTCTGGTACCGATGGGCTATATTTTTGGGTAACCAACTTGCGCAAAGTATTGAATCTTTGACATTTGTTGACGTACAGAAGTTGTTGATGGCTCAAATCAATCCCCTATATCACAGCTGTGTGATTAGTGGTGCCTTAAACTTCTTCCGAGTACGGTTTGGTATCAAATCGCCCCTAACGGACATCGTTTTCTCCTGTAAAAACCGTGTTGTTTTTTTTAATTTGAACTTAATGTTTCCGTCGAGTATGGGAAAATAAACTGTTGATTTTAGTGGCAATATGACTTTTTTTATCAACTTCGCCGTGTATTTTTGAGGGAAACTATTCAAAGTATGATTAAAACTTGTACTTAAGTGAAAAAAGTGATTGAAAGTGTACCAACGCAATCATTTACTTGAAATGCACTCTCAATTTGTGGTCATTTCTTTCCAAATTAATTGAAAAAAAGACAAAAAAGACAAAAAGTCATGAATTTTTTTTTTTCGAAGTTGAAATAGATGTAACAGAACATTGTTTCTGAAGTGCCTGGTTATGGAAATGTCGAAAACACTTTTGTTCAAATAAAGAAACCGGTAAACGTCTAGAAAAAAATGGCAGACTAAAGTATGATATCATCCTATATTTGCTCAAAATAATGGGTTTTACAACAATTCTATGTTAAATCGAGACTTAATTTCAAAACGAAAACAGTAAACAGGCTGATTATTTGATTACTTTCACTTCGTTGCTTTATGAAAGAGCTAAGTATTAAAATTTCATCATTTTAAACTGGAACTCCCGTGGTTCAGTGGGAAGCTGCACTAGCCCACAGCAGGAAGATTGCATGTACGAACCTCAAAGACGTGTCTACTGGAGAACGACAGCCGTACTGAGACTTACAAAGGTAACAAATCTTTTTTATTTAAAAAAAATAAATAAAAAAAAATGCCTAGGTGCCATAGACCTTGGTGGTCATAAGACTTGGTGGCTATTAATGAGATTTATTAGACCTTGGTGGACAAAAGCCTAGGTGGCTAATATGAGATATGTTATGACCTTGGTGGTCAGGAGCCTTGGTGGCTATATATTTTTTTATATTGGTGTTATTTTATTAGAATATAATGAAAGAGTACGTGCCGGTTTTTTCAGAATTTAGTGAATAAATGTTAGAATGTCGAGAATAAGATAGGACCACGTTTGACCGCTCGGGTTGCACGTGGGAAGCATGCAAATATGTGAACAGAAAAGTATGGTAATATGTTGGTACTTTATTATATTATAGTAAGAATACATTTAATGCTGCATAATTCAAGTAGCCATGCGTGTTATTTAATGTAGCGGGGTTCTACTTTTGAACAGAAATATGAAAAGAAGTAGTTTTTATTTTACGAAAACCGTTTAGTTTATATCTAGTTCAATTTGTTAACCGTTCTATTTTCTATTTACGCGGTCTGTTTGATTTCTTCAGTTGTGCGTGTTTGATTAATCAATATTAGAGCTGGTTTATTTATGCATGTAGAGCGGGACTTTGGTTTGATTGCTTGCTTTGTTGGTATATTGTATAATATATAGTTATTTGAATAACTTCTAATCAAATTTAAATATACTATATTTACCATATATACTGTTTGAAGATTTGTATCTTAATTACAAAAACTTGAGTAAACGTTTTTTAAAAGCAAGCATGCCAACCAAAGTTTTGCTCTGCAAACATTGTGAAATTAGCTGTATGCAATGTTAATAGAATGATGATACTTACTATATAAATTCTTTTGGTTGTTTATTTATAGATGTTGTTGCCACCAGTCCTAAAAAAGCGATATAGTTTAAAGGGAATGAAACTAGTTCAAGTAATCAAACGCATAAGACCAGGGCAGCCGGAATCAGTAAAAGGATTAGCTAGAATGAATAAAGAGCTGAAAACTGAAAATTTGAACATGGAGGAGATAGCGCAACATGTAAAGGTGCTTACTGGGGAGGACTTGGATGAAATTTGCCAGTTGTCTGGGAGAAGTGATGACGATGTGGGTGAGGCCAGGTGGATCCTCCACTCACTGATTATATATGCAAATGAGTTTGGACAGCCGAAGGGTCAAGATCTGCAGGTTTCGGAAGGAGACTCTGTGAGTTATTTTTTCTATATTTAATATTCCCCAGCGCGGTTTTTTACTTGCATTTTATATTCCCGGGTTACAGCTAATTTCCTAATGCATGTGAAGCAGGACTTTGTTTGGCTTGCTTGCTTTGCGTGTATAATTGTTTATACAAGCTTTGTAAATAAGATTCGCATCTTTAAACAATATATACAGGCATAGTTTAATCGTATATATCATATTTGAATTTAATTGGGTGTTATCCTTAACCCCTTCCTGTTCCCATCGGTACTCTGGTACCGATGGGCTATATTTTTGGGTAACTAACTTGCTCAAAGTATTGAATCTTTGACATTTGTTGACGTACAGAAGTTGTTGATGGCTCAAATCAATCCCCTATATCACAGCTGTGTGATTAGTGGTGCCTTAAACTTCTTCCGAGTACGGTTTGGTATCAAATCGGCCCTAACGGACATCGTTTTCTCCTGTAAAAACCGTGTTTTTTTTTTAATTTGAACTTAATATTTCCGTCGAGTATGGGAAAATAAACTGTTGATTTTAGTGGCAATATGACTTTTTTTATCAACTTCGCCGTGTATTTTTGAGGGAAACTATTCAAAGTATGATTAAAACGTGTACTTAAGTGAAAAAAGTGATTGAAAGTGTACCAACGCAATCATTTACTTGAAATGCACTCTCAATTTGTGGTCATTTCTTTCCAAATTAATTGAAAAAAAGACAAAAAAGACAAAAAGTCATGAATTTATTTTTTTCGAAGTTGAAATAGATGTAACAGAACATTGTTTCTGAAGTGCCTGGTTATGGAAATGTCGAAAACACTTTTGTTCAAATAAAGAAACCGGTAAACGTCTAGAAAAAAATGGCAGACTAAAGTATGATATCATCCTATATTTGCTCAAAATAATGGGTTTTACAACAATTCTATGTTAAATCGAGACTTAATTTCAAAACGAAAACAGTAAACAGGCTGATTATTTGATTACTTTCACTTCGTTGCTTTATGAAAGAGCTAAGTATTAAAATTTCATCATTTTAAACTGGAACTCCCGTGGTTCAGTGGGAAGCTGCACTAGCCCACAGCAGGAAGATTGCATGTTCAAACCTCAAAGCCGGAGGTGAAAAAATAATTTCCTATATTAAATGAAACTTAACTTAACTTTACTTTCAATTTCAAAAAGAGGGTCATGAATTCATACAAAAGTCAACTTAAAAACAATGTTTGTATGTTTTTTAAAGAATGTGTGTCCTAATTGCACACCCCCCCCCCTTAAACTAAAACATCATAGGCCCAAAACACCAAAGTAATTATTGGTCATTCATTGAATCTTTACTTTCAATGTCAAAATTCTATGTGCTGCTTGGAAAAACATAATTTAAGCTAACATTTGTGTCAAGTATAAGATTTTTGACGAAAAAACGGCTGAAAACCGTTATTTTGTATGTTGCGGGCATCAACGTTTGGGGGGCATATAGCACGTATTTCCTCCAACAATACCATAATGGTAACTTTCCTGTGTCTATCAGACTTAGGACATTGCTTTGACACTAAAACTTTATCCTATTAGCCCTTATAAAAGTTTCAACACGACCTTTTTCGGAAGACTTTTGTATTTTTTTACTTTTTTTTCGCAAGTCACGTGACTTTTGGACAGATAACACGTGACTTCAAAAGACAAAATTTCTGATATATTATATTTTTTGAAATATTTTATCAATTATCTCTCAAATGGACCTAAAACGACCTTTATGTAAGCCTCAGTGCGAATGCTATATGCGATTGAACTTTGATAGTGTCTTTCCATAAGTTTACGTCCAATTTGGCGGAACGTGAAAGGGTTAAGATTGTACAATATAAAAACAAGGCGAACAAGCTAACCAAGGTTTTGATTTGCATGCATTGGGAAATTGGCTGTAATCATTCGTGTTTATTTATATTTAAAAAAAAAAAAAAAAAATAGATCAATACGATGCTTTGTAATAGTTTTTTCCAGATTTTCACTTTATGTATTTGCATTATTAAATATAAAACTAAAGTATTTATGACATTTTAGAAACACACAGCTGAAATTAATTACTAATCAATACACGAAGATTAATTTAATGGTTGAATAAGAATGAATCTACAAAAGGTCACGTGTACTGTTACACAGGAAACAATAATAAAGGTGATAAATAAAGCTACCCAACTCATATGCTATTATATTGACTTTATTCATGCTTATTAGAATAAAATGAATAAACATTTTGAGCTTGAAATAGAATATATGTAATTTTTATTGAAATATAATGTTTTCATTATTCAAATGGTTTTTTACATGAATGTTTTATAGGCTCCAATACAAAGTACTTCTGATATGGACACTCAACCAAAGGCTGGAAAAGGAAAACCCGACGTGTCCACTGAGAGTGATAGCTTAGAGGATAGGATAGCTTCCTTGGGGAAAAAAGACCAAAGTTGAAATAATAACAGAGCTGAAGGACAAGGTGAGGACATTATGCTTGCAGCAGAGTCCAAGCGACTCTCTAATTCTGTTAACGTTAGATGAACTTGCAAAATTTTCCAAAAAATTAGATCATGATGATGCGGACGTTTATGAAGAGCTGGCTAGGCAGGCAAACAGGCACTACTCCAAACTGGATATTTCTAGTTTGTGCCTATCAGTTTTAGGTGGGAAAGCCGTTGATACGATAACGAAGGCTATTTCTAAATGTTTGAAAGAGAAACAATCGGAGAACAAAAATGATGGTACCACTGTTCAGGGTAGTGATAATGCTCCAAAGCGGGAGGAATCCCCTTTGAGTAATTTGTACCCACAATTCCCAAACCCGCTTATGTATTCCATGTATCAGCCAAATTATCTACCTCAAGGTGCGCAACCGTATGGTAATTTTACAGCGGGGGGTTACAGGAATACAAGGCCCATGGGGGCTAGGTTTGGATTCCGTCCTAGAGGCGCTTGTCACTTTTGTGAAAGTACTACACATCAGATAAAGGACTGTAAAAAAGATGAAAGCGGCCAAAGGAAAATGAATGATAAATTTAATTTGTTGATAACTATTTATCTTTTGTAATAAAACAAAATAATGTAGCAGAATTATTTGCATAGTGTTTTTATTCTATTTATTTGCTATTTGGTTTTCAAACCAAACATGCTACTGTATGGTAATTTGAGAATTTCTTTGTCTACAGTCCAAGGGGCACTGATCCCCTAGTGGTTTTTCCACGCGGGTTGCAGGTGAAGGAATTCTTCCTTTGAGTGTAATTTATGCTGGTTTTCATTTAAATCAAAGTAGTTTCTTTGTTATCTACAGGGAACTACGGATACAACTATTGGGGATTCTTTTGTACAAATCCCAGAGTGGGAGTTAGAAAGTGGATTTGATCCTTTGAATGTAACAGTAAGGGAAAAACCAGCATGGCTAACAATTAAAGGCAGAGTTCCTTCACTTACAAACCTCAGTCCACGTGCGGAAGAGGTCTATCATGATAATGTTTTGTTTGATATAGACTCTTTACAATTACGTGACCCTGATAAATTTGTCTCTGGACAGTTACATAATTGTGTATCAGAATGGAGGCTTATTATTGATGAAAATGCACATCAAGACGTGGTGAAATGGCTTGAAGATGGAGTTGATGTTGCAGAGTTTTTTCGACGTTTTAAGGGAAACTTTAAGGGAAGAAATTATGACTCTGAAATACCCCCTAGAAATTATTTTCAGAATGCAGCTATTTGTAAAAAATACTCTGCTTTTATATCAAAAGAATTGTGCGAGAGAATTTCAACTGGGTGCATCAAACTTTTGGGAAGGGTAGGTGAATGTCAACCCCCTAAAGTTATTATGCCGTTAACTGTAGAACCAAGTGAACCACGGTTATGCCATGACGAAAGATATCTTAATTTATGGGTCAAAGATTTACCTTTTCATTTGGAGAATTTGAAAAATGTTCATAGGTTGGTTCAAGAGAATGCTTTGATGATAACATGTGATGAAAAGTCAGGCTATGACCATGTCAATTTGCAAGAATCATCTCAGACATATTTTGGTATTCAATTTGGTGGTTTTTATATGACATATACTACTCTACCGTTTGGATGGAAAGCGTCGCCGTTTATTTACCAATCGATAGGAATTTGCGTGACCTCTTATTTAAGACAGCTAGACGTCATAAATACATTGTATATCGACGATAGGTTTGTTGTTACAGGTGGAAGTAAGAATAGCGATGATGCTATGCTTGAAGCAAGTAAAATAACCTATATGGCGTTGCAGTTGCTGACAAGGCTAGGTTATACACTGTCTCTTAGTAAATGTTCACTGATACCTGGCACATGTAAGAAATTTCTTGGTTTTTTAGTTGACTCTGTTAAACAGGCGTACATACTTCCTGATGATTAATAACTGAAATTTATTGATTTGAGGAAATCTATACTTTTAATGGATGAGGTTGACTTGAGGACACTGCAAAGATTTTGTGGTAAATGAATGTTTTGACATTGGCTGTTCCAGGGTGCAAATTGTTTTGTTGGGAAGTGAATGCTGCAACATCTACTTGTGTTAAAAACAGTAGAAAGGTTAAGGTATTAGGACCTTTGAGGGATGAACTAATGCATTGGCGTTTTCTTGATACTTGGACTGGATATTCCAAATGGAGGTCTGAATTTTACAAGGTGATTGAGTTGTCGACTGATTCCTCTGGTTTCAGGTATGGCGCTTCAGTGAAGCTTGAGGCGAGTACAATGACATTGGGAGACTATTGGGATACAAATGACTGTAGGCCAATTCATGAGAAAGAGGCTGATGCTGTCCTTAAGTCGTTACAGTCTTTAGACAGTTCTTTGCAAGATTGTAGGGTAGATTTGTTTACAGACAACATGGCTGTTATAGCGGCATGGGAAAACCAAGGTTGCAAGTCTAGAGCTTTAGGTTGCATCATGAAAGAAATATTTAGCCATGTGTCAACTTTTAACATTGATTTACATTTGAAATATGTCCCTTCATGATTAAACGAAGCGGATGCCCCATCAAGATTAACTAATACCGCGGATTCAATGTTAAGTGAGGAGTTATGGTTACTGGTAGAGTCTTTGTATGGTCCCCATTCAGTTGACCTAATGTTTTTGGATTCTAATGTCATGAAGTCATCTACAGGTGTTCCACTGAAACATTTTACGCCATGGCCTACCCCATGTTCCGCAGGAAATAATTTGTTCTCACAGAACCTGAGGAGTGAGCAAGATCCGTATGTTTACCCACCTTTCGTACTTGTATTTCCAGTATTGAGTCTGTTGCGAGAGCAGGGCATTTCTTGTATAATTATTGTCCCCGAAATGCGACCTTTACCGATATGGTGGCCAATTTTGAAATATTACTCCGTGGAATCGGTATGCCTTGGTATGAAAGGTGACAAAGGTGTAGTCAAGACGCCATCAAAACGTGGCTTTATTCTAGATAAAGTGGGATTAAGGTGGTCATTGTTTGCATTTAGGATCTTATTTTCACGAAGCTAGAGTATCTACTGTTTTATATATAGTAAATATTCCAATGGTATGTTGTAGGGTGCTGACATTATTATAGACTGGCAAGCAATAAATGATCGGACAACAGATTTGGATGAAAGGATGACTTCTTCTTCCGACTATAAAAGAAAGAACAGTTTGTTTGAAACTTTTCTTTGTTTTCTTGAAAAATCACCTAAAAAGCCTTCGCTAGCGACATGTGGACCAAATGATGTAAGAATTTTTTTGGT
This sequence comes from Mytilus trossulus, assembly GCF_036588685.1. Lineage (NCBI taxonomy): Eukaryota > Metazoa > Mollusca > Bivalvia > Mytilida > Mytilidae > Mytilus > Mytilus trossulus. The sequence goes on along the minus strand of NC_086382.1, from coordinate 788,490 downwards.
TTGGAAGGATAAGTTTGGAAAAACTACTGTCCATGATATTAACTGTCAATATTTGGGATTAAAGGGTATGTTTGATTAGCTTCGGCAACAGTAGAAGGTCTCATTAACCAATTGGTAAATTTATTTGATGATAAAGGGTTGGGTAGAACTTGGTGTGATGTGGAAAGAAAAGGAAATCCGGCAGTTTCGCCTGTAATCAAAGAGTATCTAAAATTGGTGCAAGTTGAACAAGCTAAGGCGCATATTCTACCCAAACAGGCGAAGCCTATATTTTTGACAAAGATTAGATCTATTAGAGCTTTTATTTCTCGGGAACTTCAAAAAGACGGTTCTAAGCTTAAGGAAAAATTTGTCCTTTACAGAGATCAAGCTTGGTTTAAGTTGCAGTATTTTGCTGGCGATAGAGCAAGTGATCTCTCTATAGTTGTTGCACAAGAGGTGAAGTTTCTTAAAGACTTCAAGGTTTGTTTTCCAGCATACGTTTGGTAAAACTCTCCGAGGTAAAAAGGGTAGAAGTAACTCGTTCGTCATCAAGAGATGCGATGACAATGTAGTTTGCCCGGTAAAAGGATTGTTGGATTTTGTTCAATTTGCCCACTCGTGTAATGTGGATTTGACAAAAGGCTACTTGTTTAGGGTAGTTTCAGAAAGTGGTAGGGTGTTGGAGAAACCAGTTAGTTATTCTGTGGTATATGAGAGATTACGATACTATCTGTCGACTCTGGGTATATATGAAGGGGAAACGCCTCATAGTTTCCGGTCTGGTTGTACTGTTACTATGGCTTTGTCTGACTCAGCTAGCAATGTTGACGAGGTGATGAATCACGTTGGGTGGTTCGGTAAGGCAAGTGCGGAATATTATGGTCGTGTAAATACACTGATTGATTCTGAAATTGTGGCTTCGAATCTTGCGGCGTCTGTTAGCCAAGCCGAAAATATTGAACTACAATATAGAGAGAAGGCAGATTTTTCCGGGCTAAAAAGGGTTTTTTAAATGACAATCTTAATGGTAATAGGTTAGGATTTCATACAATTTGTATTTTGTTGTGTACCTATGATTTATAGAATTAATGCTTATATATGTTGAACTTAATGTTGGTCTTGTAATTGATGGCAATTAAAAGATTTAAGTTCATAAAGATTTTTTGTTTTGAGTATTGGGAATAAAAGTGTTATTATTTATGTGATTGCGAAGTATTTTTCTAACTCTTGTGTGAGTTACCACGTATGATTTTGTAAATTGCAGAGTTTTCTCCCAATAACTTAACATGGACTGAATGCTAGAAGATATTAAACAATGAGGATATGGGTATAGCCTCATTGGTCAATTTACCTAGCGGAAGTACATGTACATGTGACCATAGTAAAATGGTCATTCTTTCAATATCCACGTTTACGGTAGTTGGCCGTAAGAATACGGTTCGACAATAGTGTTAACCATTTTCCATATTGGTGGTATTTCAAAAGATATTCTTTTGCTAGTCTAAGCTGGGTGTTATTTGTATTTTTAAAGAAGTAACCCCCCTCCCAAACCCTTGTCTATATGTTTGCTATCATCTAGTATTCGGTTTCACATTGCAGAGTTTTCTCCCCATAACTTAACATGGACTGAATGCTAGAAGATATTAAACAATGAGGATATGGGTAATGTCTAATAAGTTACAAATTTTCCCATGACGTCAATGTCTTTCAGACTCTCTCTTGACTTTACGTATGAAATGAAACAAGATCAGTATCTCCGAGAATCATTTAGACTTTCCCATAGAATTGACCAATCTGAAACCGAGATATACAAGGAGCATGACGCGTTTATTGCCAATTCTTCAGCGGTTTGCAAAATTATAACGATTGACATACTTTGGTAGGATTGCTACGGATGATTCCGACAATAAATATAGGCATGTTATACACCATTGTTAAGATAAATCAATTGAGATTTACGATAAAACAAGCTTTAGTAGGATTAACAGCCTATAAAGCGGCATATAACGGAACTTCGTCACCACCCAACATTTTTCTAAAATGCAAATTAAGTACCTTGTGTTATAATAAGGTATATAGGAAATTTATTTCTGAGACAAGTGCCTGTGGTTACGGTTACTCCGCAGAAGCAGATCGGAATCAGTTATGACGTAGACAGTAATCATTCTAATCGTAATCATGTTCATTGACCATAACAACGATGAAAGCACATAATATAATGACGTTTCGACATCATATAATGAAGTAAATAAAACCACATAATATAAGATTACAAGCACATAATATAATGACACAAGCACATCATATAAAGATGTTTGCACATAATATAAGGGAAACTGCACATCATATAATGATATGTACATATCATATAAGTATATTTGCACAGCATATAAGTATATTTGCACAGCATATAAGTATATTTACACATCATATAAGGATCTTTCAACATAATAAATGTATATTTTCACATCATATAAGAATGTTTGCACATCATATAAGTACATTTGCACATCATATAAGTATATTTGCACATCATATAAGTATATTTGCACATCATATAAGGATGTTTGCACATCATATAACGATGTTTGCGCATCATATAAGGATGTTTGCACATCATATAAGGATATTTGGACATCATATAAAGGTGTTTGCACATCATATAAAGGTGTTTGTATTGTAGTCCTGTAATATTATGTTGTCATTTCAATATTATATTTAACTTTGCCATTAAAGTGCGAGGTTTGGCATGCCATAAAACCAGGTTTAACCCACCACTTTTATTCCCCTTTAAAAGTGTCCTGTACCAAGTCAGGACGATGGTCATTGTTATATTATTGTTCGTTTCTCTGTGTGTTGCATTTTAACGTTGAGTCGTTTGTGTTTTCTCTTATTTTTGAGATATTGAGATAAGACGTGGCACGGTACTTGTCTATCCCAAATTCATGTATTTGGTTTTCATGTTATATTTGTTATTCTCGTGGTGTTTTGTCTAATGATTGATCAGTTTCTGTGTGTGTTGCGTTTCGGTGTTGTGTCGTTGTTCTCCTCTTATATTTAATGCGTTTCGCTCGGTTTGGGTTTGTTACCCCGATTTTGTTTTTTGTCCATGGATTTATAAGTTTTGAACAGCGGTATACTACTGTTGCCTTTATTTTGCACATCATATGATGACAAGTGCACATCATATAAAGGTAAATGCACATCATATAAAGGTAAATGCACAACATATAATGAAAAATGGGCATAATAAGACAGTGTTGGCGTTCCATAGTGTCGGGTGAATGATAAGACATGATGATAATCACCAGGCTCGAGAAAAGGAGGATTTATATCAAGGTTCAAAACTTTTCCAATTTTTTCTAGAGGAACACAATTGTAATCTTTATGTTAATTAAATTTGTTTATTGTGGTAGCTTTGATAATAGTCAAATACACATTGGCTTGGTTTGGTTTGAATATTTTGAATTATTACAAATATACTTTTTTGTTGTTGATACTTTTTAATTGAACAGATTGATATTACATTCATGATTCAAGAATAAAATCAAGTAAATTCAGCTACTCGTTCAACAAGGTGATCAAAGCTGTTTGACATGATCTAAAAAAAATATTGTGTAAGGTGAATTTCAGAGGGGACGCATTCCATGTCGGAGTTTCACTGTGAAAAAGATGTCACGGCGTGTTTAACATTACAAACTCTGGTGATAAAAGGATTTTTTCAACATTGCCGAATATAAATATAGCCTAAAAAATATAGGAAAATGGTTATAATGCATCAACGATACCATGCTTAAAATTTATTACATCTACACAAAATGTATCATTGGCGCTCAAATCAATCATTTTTCATCCAATGGATAATGATTATGTGTTACTTACGATTGGCATATTTTAAGATGATTGCAACTTCTCCCTGTATCAATACCATACACTGTCTTTGGCCGCTGTCCATAACAGGATTCATCGATCATCATAACTGACCTTTCAACACGACCACCTGAATAAATATGGTACAATGCAGTTCTTTCTCATATTGTGTGTTTCGATCTCATATGATAGAATTAGACAATTGAAAATTTGCTAATTAATAAAATGAGACACAGCATTCATTGCATTGCTAACAACTCGCGCTTTATTCTTCATTTTCATTTTTTTTAGATTTTGGATTTTTAACACATTCGCTATTTTCGCAATTCAACTAGTCATACGCAATATGCAATATTGCAATATGCAGATATGCAATATGAATAATGACTGTTGAATAAAGGGAATAGGTGAGGGCTAAGCGATAACTCTTTAAATTTTGTAATTGTCAGTTTTAACAGTTCTGTTTTCAAACACTTGTAAAACGTTAAAAAAATATATGTGCTTTTTATGAGCTATGAATGAAAAGCAGTAATTTAAAAGAGTTATGTCCCGTTTCTCCGTTTGATCTTAATCAACACTGTAATCAAAATCACATACATGTATATCTAATGTGGATGCTTTGTTATTCGTAAGCTACCACTTTTTTGTGGATTTCGTGGGTACAAGTGAACCACAACTCTAATTATTCAACGAATTCCAAATTTTCTATAGGTTTGTTTGTAGAATTTAGAACGAAAACCGATATCAAAAATCCAGGAAGAAAAAATCTAGGTACAAGCAATCAAACACAGAATTAAAGGTCGAGGTATTTACAGCCAAACAAAGAAGTGAAGGTCAAAGTATTTACAGTCAAACATATAAGTGAAAGCCTAGGTATAAACAGTCGAACAAAGAAGTGAAAGTCGCAGTATTAACAGAAAACATAAAAAGCAAGTCGAGGTATAAACTGTCAAACATAGAAGTGAAGGTCGAAGATTAAATAGTCAAACATAGAAGTGACAGTCGAGGAATAAATAGTAAATTTTAGAAGTGAAGGTGGAGGTATAAACAATCAATCAAAGAAATGAAAGTCAAGGTATAAATAGTTGAACATAGTAGTCAAAGCCTATGTATGATCAGTCACACATAGTAGTTAAAGTACAGGTGAAAACAGTGAAAACGTCAGTTAAAATCCAGGTACAAAACATACGGAAGTCAAAGTCAAGATAAAAACATTGAAACACCGGCGGTGATGTACATGTATAAGCAGTGAAAAACGGTATTAACAGTGAAACATTTAAGGAAAAGGCCAGGTATAAACAGAGAAACGTGAGGGTAAAGTCCAGGTATAAACGGGATACATAGGACTGAAGGTCCGGATATGAATAGACAAATAAACAGGGGAAAACATAATTTGGAGTAAAAATAAAGTCATAAACAAGCAAACATGGAGTGCATATCCGGGTTTCGGTAGACAAATCGGGCACTTAACATAATCCAATTAATTCAAAAAGACATGAGGCCCTCCGCATTGACCAAGTAAAATGAAATAGCGAGTATTTTCACTTGTATGTAACAAACAAAAAGAGTTCGTGTAGTCTAAATAACAATTAGTGTTTCCAAAGCTTAGAGTGGTATCTATCAAATCTTTACTCAAAGAAACAGCAGAATAATCCAATTGATTTTGTTCAAATATATCCAGTTTCAGTCTAAATAAAAATATGGGAAAGGTTAAAGTTTAAAACAGTTTCTTTCCTTTCAACACACTCAATATATCTGAGCTTTGCAATTATTATTCCTTAATTTGTGCTTTATTTTGATGACCAGCTAGTCGGGTTAAAACATGAATACCTATGCAATATGTCATGGTCTTACCTTTGAAGGCTTGTTAACGATTTAAAGACATTTCTCCCTTATAATTATCAATTTTATGCATTTTAATTGCAAGTTATTACAGTGAATCAGTATTTGGCACACAGTTATCAAATTATTTTCACCTGTATGGATACTCTGTTGTTACGCATGCGCATCTGGTGCAGTGAAATTGATACCATTAGTGTAATATTCCGTACAGAGTTTAATTACCATCCATTTAGGCACAATTATGGCAATTTATAAACGGTCCATTTTCTCAAAACAGTTAGAGTTTATTACATTTAACTATGTTTTACCTGCAGAACGTATTATATTCAATACTTCAGAATTGTCTGGTATATGTTTTTCCTTATACACAGGGTATTTAAAATCTTCATGAAACATATGCAAAGCCCCTCTGAGTGAAATGTTATCAAATATTTCATCGAAATCAGCAAAATACATTTCCACGACCACTTTTTCGTTTGCATTATTTATGGTTTTATCACCTTTGTTCTGATAAAAGAAAATGTTTTGATTAATAACACACACACACAAACCTCCACACCCACGCCACTCATAATCTATATCGATCATTATTGTTGATGTGGCTACAGTATCTATATTTTATACAACATGCCTAAAGGAAAACGATCATTGTAAATAATGATTTGATTAACTAGTGTTTCAAAAGTTAGATAAATTATCATTAATTTTTCGAACAATGATGAATACAAAATATCTTTAGAGGAAATTGGATTAAGTATGTTGATATTATACCACAGCTAAATGTCTTATTCGAACTTCATAATTCATTTTATAATTTTAATGCATTGCAATTCCTCTTAGATTGTTTTTGAATGGCGGCAAGGAAATGCTGACTTTGGAGTTGACTCTTCGAGGTTATTTACATTTAGAGCGTCCGATTATCTAACAGATGTATTATTTTAAAATAAATGAGCATATATATTGTATACCCAACTGTGAATAAAAGCCTCTGTAGTTTTTCCAGCATCTACTGCAGTTTTTCTGTCAATGTCCCTGAGTCTACATTGCCTTAAGGAAGGGAGACATTTCATCTGATGACCCTGTAACGAAAACTTTCTATTTCAAAGAATTATGATCTTTGTGCAATATTTGGTCGCTAATAAATGATTAATCATTAAAAATTGAATGTTCCTAACATTTTTCTGTGCAATTGATAATCATTTAGCATACCATTAAACAAAACACAAATATTTAGTCTCTTAAGGTAATATTAGAATATTCCGTCATTAGGGATCATAAAAAAAACGTAAATTATCGTTCTACAATATCAACTGAAAGTAGTAAAATGTGCCGAGAAGTGTAATTGTTTTTTTTTGTTATCTTAAATATTATAGAATTTTATTTCATTTTATAATATGGATTTAACTTTTTATGACAAATACAGAATGTTTTTTTCCGTTTGTTCAAATATTTCTAAAAATATACTTGACATACTATTACTGATATAATTAAGTTGATACAAGTTTCGACATTAAATATCTATATTATTTTTCTTTGGCAAAGAAAGTCTTCTAATTTTCAGAAAGCATTTTAAAGAAGCTATCTTTCAATATTTTATTTTAAAATCTTTTTCCCATTTTTTTTCTTATCACGCGCTATCATTAAGTTATCCGTGCAAAAAAAAATTTATTATAAGCAAATTTCACCACATTCATGGGTGTAATCTACATTTCTGACCATTCTTAGGTAATAGCGTTTTTGTATATTTACAAACCTGACGGAAATCTTGAATTAGGTAGGATTCCATAACATCATTGTGTGCTGGAGTGTGAATTTTTACTGTATTCTTTTCTAGATTTGTTTCTATATTTTCAAAATATCTGGCTTTCTCTTCAACAATATGATAACCAAATTTCTGAAAAAAAAATAAGACGTTTACTCGTTAAAAAACTTTGAAAGCACTTAGTATGGATTTTTGTTAAGAAAGCGAGGCAGATTTGAACAAACCTGCACCAGTAGGGTATCTTTTTTTTATTCACCATTTGAATACAGCAGTTTAAATTTGAAAATTGAAGTTATTGTCAAAAGCAACATAAAATCCTTTCAATTTTTTGGTCTTTTGTGGATAGTTGTCTCATTGACAATCATACCACATCTTCTTTTTTATATATAAAATCCTTACAAATTCATTCTTTGCATTGATTTGGCGTTTTCTAAACAATTTCAAGTTTAAACATGATTTGCAAAATAAAACAGAGCACAGAATAAACTTAACTAAGATCAAATTATCCTCATCAGTTATAGCTTTGACTTTTGAAGAATGTTTATATCCAAAAATGCATACGTATAATGAGTTTTTGTCACGTTTCATTCCTCCTGCTTGCGATAAATAGTAAATGTTGAATATCGTTAATTCGTTTTTCAATTTTTCACAATAAGTGAAAATGACGTTCACAGTTGTTTTAGTTTGTGTCCGTTTGTTCGTCTGTCTGCACATTAAATTGGCAATGTTTTACAATTATTTTAACAATACTGTTTCAGATTTCAATTTCTTTTTATATATTAATGATCATCGTTATTTCTCCATAGCAAAACTATTATTTGTCATATCTACAGAAGGAATTTGGCATCTTCAAAACTTTCTTTCAATTTATAAATTGACCACGTAAGTTACGTGTAGTTTTGTAGAAATCTCATATTTACAATTATCTTACCTTTCATAAATTTCTAGGAATATGATTGGTTAAAAGCAACCGCGTGGAGACCGTGTATATTCCATTTTAGGTTAGTAGACGGGCTTTTTTCAATACACGGTTAGTATTAATGTTACGTCCCTTTATAAAAACAACACGGTGTTGAGAGAAAATCGTAATGGTTTCAACAGACGAAGAAATTGAAAATTAACGATTGAAATAAATGCATTAAACACATTTAAAGCATACAAGTTGTTATTGTTGGCTTTGATTTTTTTATAGACCAATGGAAGAAGTTTCCTTATACTAACGGTATTGAAGATTTCATCACTTTGATAGGCCACTAGTCTAAGTACCCCATGTTAAGATAGTCGGTACGATAAATTCGTAACATAGTGTGTGAGTGACCTAATACGCTATATAGGTCATTACCACACTATGTAACTTATAATATCTGTAATGTGATCATAAAAAAAAGAAATATGTAAAAATTCATAGTTCCATGGCAAAAATGGAAACAACTAAGACGACAATCGTAAATCATAAGTCGAAAAAGAAAATGACAAAAATGACGAATAGACAAAAACTAGTCTACAAAACACTGAACAAATTACTGAAGATTGAGCAGCGCGAACATTAGTAAAACTGGTTGGGGAAGTGAACTAAAGGCTGCAGAAGGGTTAGCAGAATAGAATGTATGAATACAAATATTACACACAAACCATTCCTTTAAATCATGCATGGAACTTATTTATTTCCTGAGAAAGAAATAAACATACCATATCCATATTGGCCGTCACAACGGAAAGGAAAATAGCATTTATCAGAATCATAGGTAAATGGTCCATTGTTGATTTCTGTAAAAAAAAAATAAGGAATACAAATTAATTAATTACACTCATGTCGTTCGGACTTTTATTCAGTTTGTGAGTTAATCGCCCCGGTTTACACATCAATAACCTCTAGAAAAAATGTGTTTAATTCTATAATAAATGTGGCCAATTAACTTTTTCTTATCCCATATATAACCCTTAAATATTTTGTTTATTAAAATGAACTGATATTTACATATAAAATTTGTCTGAATAAAAAAAAAACCACGCAACGTGATGAATTTGAAATATTTAAAGAAATATTAACATTTTTCGGATTTAATGATATTTACTAAAACAACAAGTAACCATAAAACATAAAACAAAACAAAAATTTTTTTTTTTATCAAGAACGAGCTTAAGGTGGTACCTAACACTACAGGGACATAACTCTGTAAAATCAGCTAACGTTTTAATTACGTTGTGTTGTAGAGAGAAAATGAAGCTTTTCAAGGATCAAAAATAGTTTTTGTCAAACTGCTACATAACCAGTGTAATTTTTCTGATAAAACGGTTGGTTCAAATTTTTTTAAATTTTAATATTTTTGTCAAAGGGTCAAAGTAAATACTTTGTCAAAATTTTAAGAAAATTAAACGAGCCAAGTTAATTTTAGTTAAAGTGTTGGGTACCACCTTAATACATTTAATAAAAAGTATTTGAATTCAAAATCACTTACTTTATGAAGTCTTTACCACAATTGCATTAAAGATGGAACGTCGTCGCTTTAATACTTTCCAACCAGGATGCGATATAATTATTTCTTCGAAAATCAGACAGCTAGAAAGGTGTTGCTTTCCACATATTATATGTAGGAGTTGACACGACAATATTTCAAGTAAAGAAGGGATTTGGAAAGATTGTTTTAAGTGTGACTTTCCTTTGAGGTGGTGAAATAGCTTTGTACTACCAAATTTATTATTTCTACATCTAATGATACCAGAGAAAAAAAAACTGTTCAATTAATGTTAAATATAAAAATAAGGAAATGGGGTATGATATACCGTATAGTCGGCTATAAAAGACTCAAACATCAACAATATGAAACAATTCAATTGAAATAATATACAGCCTAATTTACAACAAAATAGTTAACGAAATCCAAATATGACAGACAAAAACCAACAACAACCAGTTAACTACAAGCCTTTGACTTGAGACAGAAATATAAAAGCAACATAAAAAAATTACCTAACTACAAGGAAAATTCAAAACGGAAAGTCCCTCATCAAATGGAAAATTAAGCTCAAACACATCAAAAGAATAGAAAACAACTGTCATATTCCCGCCTTGTTACAAAGAATTTGGAGGGGTTAAACATGTTTGTGACCGCTCAACCCTCCCCTAACCTTGGTGTAACAGCACATATATATGCTAAGAGAGTATTCACTTATTGGATAACTTTGTCGCCGTTTCTCGTTTATGCTTATGATGTTGTAATTTTCTCTTGGAGTTATGAGTTTTGGAGTCCCCTTGGTATTTGAATACTTGTTTTTTAAAGCTATATAGTAGACAACAGATATTTTCAAAACGATAAACAATTACCTGTTCCATTTGAAAAGCGTTTATTATTCGCTTTTCACATTTAAAATTATTATGAATAAAAGGCTTTAAGGAAGAACATAAGTATTCACCTTTTGAGACAGAATTTTCTTATAACTTGCCAAAATAAAGATTTTACTGTGCCTTTTTAAAAATATAATAGAAAGTTTGGGTCACCGTGCTATTTTTCATGCTATTTGACGTTAAAAAATTGCCTAAGTTTTGTTAGATCATTCACGAAAAAACACATTTGTATGCAAAAAACAAATCTATGAGATAGAATTATGATATAAATTATGAGAAGATAGGTTTTATTATATGTTTTAAGACAAGAAAAAGAAAAAAGGGTATTACCGAATGAAAAACACTTTATTAGTCCAGTATACTTTTTTCAATAAAAGAGTTATCTCCCTTAAATGGGTCATTTTAAAAAAAATGATTCTAAAAACAAAAATAAATGATATATGCTTAAATATTTTTAATAATACAATAAATCACCAAGTTTACTTTATATAAATAACAGTCTAACCATTAAATTGCAAATCTGTCTCCAAATTTGTGAAAATAACTAGAACGATTTGTTATTCTAATCGGATTTTGGCTAAGGCTTAGTCCGTTTCTGTGTATGTTACATTTTAATGTTGTGTCGTTGTTCTCCTCTTATATTTAATGCGTTTCCCTCAGTTTTAGTTTGTTACCCCAATTTTGTTTTTTGTCCATAGATTTACGAGTTTTGAACAGCGGTATACTACTGTTGCCTTTATTTGTACTGTGATTGTGCAATCCAAGATGGAGGTATACTATGAATGTACCTTTTAAAAATAAATAGAATGTATTCCTGGTAAATGTTGGGTTTCTCTTTTAATTATCAGTTTTATTAGCTCAAAGACATCAATTTCTTGAACTCTTGACCGACCTGAACCATATGATATTTACAACAGATGTGATTATTCTGGAGGGCATATGATCAATCTGCTGGCGAAATTAAAAAGTTTTGGATCATATGCATAATATATATTTCTAGTTCTACACTGGAGACCAAAGTTTGAAAGCTTGACAAATGAATCATCTTAGAGATTTATATGACATAATATCAACCTCACCAATAAGTTGTATGTAGGAAACAATATTGTTGCTTCTATGTATGTGTGTCGTCTCATATATTTGGTTTGGATATGATTGCCTATAAATTGTTTGAACTTTTCTCTGCTTGATCATGAGCTTGTTCTTTGTTCTAGTTTTGATCGAGTGTAGCTATCTTTTCTACACAAGTAATTCAACATAATTGAATTGCGCTCTTATTGTTGTATGTATTTTTCTAATTATAAAACCAGGTTTAACCAACCATTTTTATCGGAAAATGCCTATATCAATTCAGAAAATGACAGTTGTTTTTAAATTGGTAAATTAAGTCACTTTTTATGGACCACCATTTTTTTAATATACCTTAGATTTCGATACTTGTGTCCGTTAACTTTTGTGAGTTAAGTTGGAAATTCTACTCTGATCACCTCACTTGCAAATGCAATAAAAAGTCTTTGATGTTTTTCAGATGCTTGGTCAGCATGGTAATTATCTTTATTGATATGGAATATTTCATAATGTGGAGTGTAAGTTGTACTTTGAAACCTGGTAACTGATAAAATATCATTGTACTATTTAGTTAAAACTCCAACCTAATTTGCATTTTGGTTTGTCCTTTTGACACATTTTTTTACGGAGAAAAGATTGTCTCGATCTCAATTTACACTTATAGGAAAGTTATGGGCTTGCATTCATTGAACACTTACAATAAATCTTTCTAGTTCAATGTCCTTATGACTACTTCATATCATTTTAAATCTCGCCGAGTCTATTATTACAGAAATTTACTAATTAAAATGCTGACGTGGTACAATATGTATACATTAAATATATAATCTAGCTGATTCACTCAGATGTAGTAAAACTTCACTATTATTTAATAACAAAAGTTTTTAATTGAACGAATAGATTGTTGAAATATATGAATTGATTTAAATTCCAACAAAAAAATTTATTGAATTATGCCATGAAAAAAAAATTGTATAATTTTTCCTTTCAAACTATGAGAAGACGTATTCTTTGCATAACTGTGTATAATAGCAGAATGTTGAAAAAATAATTTTGATTTGTCATTAGGGAATTAACATCTACAGATAGTTTAAAAAGAGATGAATATTATTCTAATAAAAAAATGTATGTAAGTAAATAAGGGAGAAGACAAAGATGGTCTATTAATACAGGTTCTACAATTTCAATAGAAGGAATATCTTCATGTACATTATAACTAGACAAAAAACTTTTGCATTGGCCAACTAGAATGAAATAGCGAGTGATCCACTGGTATAAACTTACAACTGTGGTGGTATGATGTAAATTCTACTAGGATGTTAGATCATTGAATTGCAACTATAACATCAGTCCCATTTATTACCACATTTTAGATTAAGGTCATACGATACACAAAAGATTTTTTTATTTTAATAATTCCTCAACATTTCGACACATTGAATACGTTTTGGCAAATTATGAACAAATTGTATCATCTTTAATTTAGACTCCCATATACCATCTTAAACTGATATTGTGGTTGAATGTGCGATTAATGGCAATACAATTTGAGTTTATTTACAACCACTGGGTCGATGCCACTGCTGTTGGAGATTTATTTCCCCGAGGGTATCACAAGCCCAGTAATCAGCACTTGTGCTGAAATGAATTATCATTGATATGGTTATATTTATAAATTAACTGTTTAAAACATTTAGAATTTTTTGAAATACTTAGGCTTTTCTACCTCAGGCATAGATTACCTTAGCTGTATTTGGCAAAACTTTTAGGAATTTTGGTCCTCAATGCTCTTCAACCTTTTACTTTATTTGGCCTTTTTAACTTTTTTGGTTTCGAGCGTCACTGATGAGTCTTTTGTAGACGAAACGCGCGTCTGGCGTATATACAAAATTTAGTCCTGGTATCTATGATGAGTTTATTTACAACCACTGGGTTGATCTCACTGCTGTTGGAGATTTATTTTCCCGAGGGTATCACAAGCCCAGTAGTCAGCACTTTTTGTGCTGACATGAATTATCATTGAATATGGTTATATTTATAAATTTACTGTTTACAAAATTTTGAATTTTTTGAAATACTAAGGCTTTTCTACCTTAGGCATAGATTACCTTAGCTGTATTTGGCAAAACTTTTAAGAATTTTGGTCCTCAATGCTCTTCAACCTCTTACTTTATTTGGCCTTTTTTTAACTTTTTTGGTTTCGAGCGTCACTGATCAGTCTTTTTTAGACGAAACGCGCGTTTGGCGTATATACAAAACTTAGTCCTGGTATCTATGATGAGTTTATTGATGTTTTGAGTATTTGCTCTTGTTTGTTATTATGAATTAAATGTTTAAAAGAGACATTGAATAAAAATCTCATTTACAGAATATGAAACCAAAAGGTAGTGAAATTGTCAAACTCTGTAAGATAATGCCCGACGCTTTGAAATGAGTAAAAAAAGTCAAAAATATAAGACACGCACCAAAAATACAGAAAATATAAGAAATCTTATTGAAGAAATAAAAGGGGGCGATGATAATAAACAGACATAAGTTACAAGAAATTGAAATGTTACAAAAACAAAGGTCAACTGTTCTCAAAATAGCAAAATTCTTAAAACTGTAAAATATAATTAACTACATAGTGTGTAATAACCTTAAACGATACATATGGAGTCAGTAAATTCAATATGGGATGAGAGCGAAGCTATGTAACCATCTTACCGACGTTCTTAACATACGATATTCGTACTAATGGGCTATCAAAGTGATAAAGTCTTCCATACTTAGTATTTAGAACCCACTTCTATTGGTCTATACAAAAAATAACAACAATAACAACTTGGCACCTTTAAATATATATTATGAATTTATTTCAATCGTTCATCATCAATTTCTTCGTTTGTTGAAACCTTTCAGATTTTTAGCAACACCGTGTAGTTTTTATAAAGGGACATAGCACCACTACTTACCGTGTATAGAAATAAGCCCCGCTTACTAAACCCATATGAAATATACATACACAGCTTTTAACCAATCATATTCCTAGAAATGATTAGGAGGTAAGATTAAATGGTGTGTACTAAATAAAAAGATATATATATGTTACAGGCATTTTCTAAATTTAGCCATTTTGTAAAATGACTGAATTTTCAGGCAATTTATAAAATGCCTAACCTTGACAGGCATTATACAAAATGACTTAAACTACCTAGTCATTTTGTTAAATGACTGAAATTTTGATACAAAATTATTCCACAAATTACCTGTTCAGTTTCAGGCAATTTGTAGAAGGATGATATCATTGAGATTCATATGACAAAAGTGGACAAAAACACAAATAAAATAACTGATTGATCGGTAGAATAATTTATTTTCCAAAAAGCAGCTAGGAAGGTTTGTATGTCATATGATGTGTTCTGTTTAGTGAAGCTACGTTAAGTGTATACTCACTCTGTATTTCAGTAAGTAAATTTATGATTATTTGTCAAAATGATAGGAGGAAACATTGTTCTTTCAATAGAACAAACTTTCCAAATGATTCCTTAGAAAGTGCAGAGAAAAAGTTGTTTGTTTATAATTAACTGATTGTTTGCTTTCAATAGCAAAAATTGCATTTTAAAGCTAAGAATGATTTGGTTACAATTCATATGGGTTATTTTTGCAGTGGATTAATCTGAATAAAGGACAGTAATTGCGACTGCCGCTTGCCCATCTATAGAATTGTTTATTTTTTGCGATACAAAGCGGTTTATGGTTGTGATACTAATGTATTAGTATCTTCTTATTCCTTGCATCAAGTAAACCCCAGTTAAAGTTACAAACCCCGTTATGGGCTGAACTGATTCGGTCAGTTCAAAGCTATAAATCAAAAGTCAAACTAACAGTGGTTGTCGTTAGTTAATGTGTTACATATTTGTTTTTCAATAATTTTTATACATAAATTAGGCCGTTAGTTTTCTCGTTTTCTCTTTAAACATTTGTCATCTTGGGGCCTTTTATAGCTGACTATTCGGTAAAGGCTTTGCTCAATGTTGAATGCCGTACGGTAAACTGTAGTTGTTAATTTATGTGTCATTTGGTCCCTTGTTGAGAGTTGTTCTATAAGCAATCATACCTCATTTTTTTTTATAATCATGATAATGTATTTTGAAACTTCTTAAAACATATGAAAAAGAGGATATGCATGTATGATGTATGTGCTCATTGCGAAACCAAATGTTGTTGAATGTTAAGTGTTTTACAAGAAATGGTAATGGAAGTGCTTGATAAGTGATAATCCAAGTTTCTCCAAATTTGGTCGAAGTGCTAAAAAAGAGTTTTGCATCGGTCAATGCATTTGCAAAAAATCAGGACAAATAGTGTGATCATTTTTGTCATCCAAACAATTTGAGAAATTATAATTAATTGTCGAGTGCTGTGCTTGTGTGAATTCGGAATAAATAAGTAAAATTTAGTTTTGATTATTTTCTCTCTTCTATTTTAATTCAGTTTTTATCATAAATAAAACTGCTCCGGTATTCAAAGCCTTCAGTTGTGATTTTAACAAATCATTCTATAAATTGATTTCAGACATTTTGTAAAATGCCTTTTAATTTTTTCAGGCATTTTGTAAAATGCCTAGAAAAAATAGTCATTATGTATAATGACTAAATCTTGCAGGCATTATAAAATGCCTAAAGTTTTCAGGCATTTTATAAAATGCCTAAATTTAGAAAATGCCTGTAACATATACAAATATGACGCAAATGAAAAACAAATGGAATTAATATTCAACTTCAACTCGTTCCAAAAAAAGAAGTGTTGTCAAATCGTACACTTTTGCCTAACCGGTTACTCGGATAATCGTTCGACCGATATATTGATTACATTCACGTTGGTTTGTTTTTTTAATAGTTTTTGAGTTAGCTTTTCGTTTAAAATATGACCCAGTCTTGCACGACGGAGATTGCACATTTAGATATAGGTCTACACAATATTAGATCAAAAATGAAATAATGAAGTAAATTGTAAAATTTAATCGTATTACTGATTTAAAGTTACTGTTTAAAAAACATGTTACTAATTATGTTTCCTTAATATCTTGCCCCGACCTGAGAGACAAGTTCTAATTAATTTTATATTTTTGGATTAATAATAGCAATCAATATACTGGACAATTGATCTCTCAAATTAAGTACCACGACATTATCTTTTAAAGATAACATAAATATTGAATGATTTCAATACAAATTAATATCAAATACATTAAAATTGAGAAAAAAAAGTCCGGTTAACCGGTTAGCGTTTTTGGTATTCGGTATTCGGTCGTTTGAACCGTTGACAACACTAAAAAATACAGTCAATTAAGATATTAAGCGAAATGTTATCGCCCTTTGGATCCATGTAAGGTATTTTGTAGACAATGATGATACAAAGATGTTACTGTGGGATCGATCGAACGAAGACTTGTTCTTGTACTGATACGAATCACAGGGTATGATAAAACCCAGTTAAGACCCTTATAAGTTGCATTCAATTAATAAATTCAACAACACTTACCGTTATCTTGATGATATTTCGTTAAATAATCAAGAATTTTATACATATACTGAAGAAAATAATACAAGTGAACTTACTTCCAATAAATCAATAAATAAATAAAAAAAAGTAATTACTGTCCTTTTAAAGATTTAAATGATTCAGTCCTATACGGAAAACTCAACACTAACATGTTCGACAAAAGGGACTTTTTTGTACGGTGATAATGCATTTGGCACCTCTTTCGGGATATATCACAACTCGATTGCTAAACCAGTGTGTTATGATGTTTTTGATTTCAATAAATGTAATCTATGTATTATTCGTAAATTATAAAGTAAGGGATTTCACTACCAGAAATTACTAAAAAAAACTTTTTCTAAATTCTTCCGTAAATATTAAGCTTTGGCTTTGAAGTTTGTTTGCACCTGTAGAAAACTTATTTGAAACGGGATAGCACATTCTAACCTTTATGGAGATGTTATTTACCGAAAACCTGAAAACTGTTATTAGATCTTTGAAATGTTTTAATCGGTATTAATATTGATTTTGTTATCAATAAATTAAAATCAAAGTAAATATCATTTTAATATACCTATGCACGTTCATGGCTTTATAATTTATCGATACCTGTATCTTGCCGGTTTATTCCCGATTGTCCCACTTTTTAAAATTTTACAGTTCTGATTGTCCCACATGAAAAGTTCTGATTGTCACACATTATTTTTTTATGTGAAATGTTCTTAAATAAACAGATGACTTTGTGTTTATTTTGTTAAAATAACAAGAATTAATTATTAACTTTTATATAGTATTATTTTTGGATTATATCCATTTTATTAATTATTAGATATGATTTTTTTTAAATTATGAAATTAATTAAATAATATAACATTTTGTATCTAAAAATATATCTAAAATGTTACTTTTAATTATAAAACATATACAAATAACAACATTTATAATTTTTGTTTTGATAAGATTCTAACTAAATATCATTAAATAAAGGCAACAGTAGTATACCGCTGTTCAAAACTCATAAATCCATGGACAAAAAACAAAATCGGGGTAACAAACCAAAACCGAGCGAAACGCATTAAATATAAGAGGAGAACAACGACACAACACCAAAACGCAACACACACAGAAACAGACCAGTCATCAGACAAAACACCACGAGAATAACAAATGTAACATGAAAACCAAATACATGATTTTGGGATAGACAAGTACCGTGCCACGTCTTATCTCAATATCTCAAAAATAAGAGAAAACACAAACGACTCAACGTTAAAAATGCATACATTTAACATGTTTACAAAAAAAAGAGTATAAATAAATTTAATATTTTTTTGTTAAAATTCTAAATAGGTATTAAAATAATGCACACAATCAAAAAAAGAGTATAAATCAATTTAAATTGATTTGATAATCTAATTAAAGTTAATAATTAATTTTTGTATGAACAGAGGATGCTCTGAGATCATTGTTCATGTCACACAGCACAAGCTGCTGAATGTGATAAATATGGGATGCTCATTGAGCACTTCTCACTAGTGCTTTATAATGTAAAAATGCTGAAATTTTGACTATTCGCGGTTGACGTACTCGTACTGATCACAGTTTAACACTTCTCACTTTTTGGACAATCATCATGGATATACCTGATGAACTGAATGCCTTGTTAGCAGCCATGAAGTTGACTGGTAAAGAACCTGCCTGGTAGTTCTCGGCAAGTACTGACCAGGTGACAGTACAGTTGACGTGGACCAAGGCTAAGGAACAAGAGGCACCCTCCTGTAAACCCAAGCCGGACCTGAAGAGTAAGCCAACATCCACCAGGAGAAGGGACGCCAAGCGTTACGACCAGTGGATGGCAAACAAAACAGCCGTTGTACCTGCTGCCCTATCCAACAAACCACCATCACGCAAACCGAGGCAAGAGACAGCGTAGTTGGATATGTACTCACACCAACTAAGTACAAAGGGGAACCAGTTGGGGTTGTAGTCAATAGCTATAGTGATATTGTCACCAGTCCCTACAACCCCAAAAAGACCTGCCATCGCCTGGTATTTCACACCTCCACAAATGACAGAGGCAAGCGCAGTAGGATCGACTTGGAAGAAGGGTTTGACATCGACGACCCAGACCTACTGCGCACACCACCACACACTTCGCCCATCGTCAACGAAGATTCCAAAGAGGCAATACAAGCAGCCATACTAGCAGCACGACCTGATACTCCGTACCAGCAACACCAACGCAGTCGGAGTAAAATGAAGGCTAAAAGACAAACAGACTCCGGTCTTTAAAATCGGTTAGTCCAGTCCGCAATATCCAGACAGGATAGCCAGACGTGAAACATCCACATATCATCATCACATTTTGATCATAATCAGTAATTCTAACTTGAAGTATAGATGGCTAACGCACAGTTACAAGTCACGTTTATAGACAACGGGCAGAGCCTTGTATACAGAGACTACCGTTTCCAGGTTAAGAACAGACGCAATGATACTGGAGATGTGCTACAAGAACCTGCCCTGCAACTATTCGTATATTAAACAACATACCCATTGGATTAAACCTAGTACACAATCATCCACCAAACCCAGCCAAACTAGAGGTGACCAAACTATTGCAACAAATAAAGAAAAGATGTAGAGCAGAGACTACTCATGTACCAGAAATCTATAAACAGGAAATAGCCAAGCTTCGTACACCAGAATGAAATGATGATACTCAAAGGATGGTTGAACAGCTACCAACTTTCACTTCTCTGAAGTCCAGTCTTTATCGTCAGCGAGAGGACCCTATACCACATCTACCAACATCTCTACTGAATATTGACCTCCAGGATGAGTGGACCCAAACTATAGCTGCTGAAAAATTCTTGCTTATCAACGATGGTACTTTTGATAAGATTCTTGTATTCGCCACTGACAGCAACCTACAACAGCTGTATACTCTACATGCACTGATTGATGGATAGATGTTCCCACTGGTTTTTGCACTTTTACCTGGAAAGTCAGAAGACACCAGATGCTTCTCACTACTGAAGAATGCTTGCACCCAACGCCAGATTCAACTGAACCCAACTACTTTCATAGAATACGAATCTGCTGTACAGAATTCTGCAAGATCTCTTTTTTCGGGAATTACTATCAAAGGCTGTTTTTTTTCCACTTTACACAATGTATTTGGCGTAAAGTGCAATCAACAGGGCTCGTCACAAACTACAAAGGGGAACCATACATCCACCAACTGATACGCAGGGCAGCAGTTCTCCATCTCGTACCAACAGCAGAAGTAGAAGACGTCTGGTTTCATGCACTAGAAGAGTTGGAAAACTCAGATTCAACTGCAAATACTACCCCTTTTACAGATTACGTCACTACTTACTGGGTTGAAGAAAACAGACAGCTGTGGAATCACTACCAAACAGAAGGACCAAGAACAACTATATGGTTTACTTTATAAAGCATGTTAATTTGATTTGTATAATTCAGAAAATGATCCAAGTGCCACACCCATACATATATACACTACTAAATTACCTCAAAGAAGAACAGGCATTTAACGAGATAACTCTTATCCAGTACCATGCCGGGGAGTAAGACTTACAGAAGAAGACAATATACCCAACTCAACCAGCGCCTTCAACAACTGAAAGATCAACTACAGAATGGTGATATTACTGTATTTCAGTTTGCAGAC
The DNA here is from genome assembly GCF_036588685.1 of Mytilus trossulus. Taxonomy (NCBI): domain Eukaryota; kingdom Metazoa; phylum Mollusca; class Bivalvia; order Mytilida; family Mytilidae; genus Mytilus; species Mytilus trossulus. The sequence goes on along the minus strand of NC_086382.1, from coordinate 767,400 downwards.
ACTGCCTCCTATTTGTTACATTTGGACTAGATTTGTTTAATGATATTTTGTGCTATGTATGATTAAGCCTTAATGGTATACTTATGTATTGTGAATGCTTTATTGTTGAACCTTCTACATTATGTGTGCTTTATACTATCAATTTAGTTCAAAAATGCTTGATTGAAACCCATTATCATACATTAATGAAGAAATGAGTAGTGCTTGATGTATTATATTTTATGACTTTACATTATATTCTATGTAAAATGCTATTTCATATTAATATGTGCAAAATAAAATATTTAATAATCATTTTATCTTCTTTTTTTTTAAATTACCGAAAAATTATTAGTTACCTGTAATTACCTACTTCACACTATAAAACAGATTAATCACAATCAAAACAATTCCCGATTGTCCCACAATTAAACTTCCCAATTGTCCCACAAACATCTTCCCGATTGTCCCACAAAAATTCACTACCTTTTTACCTGTAATTTCAAAAAGTGGAACAATCGGGAAGACACCATCTTGCCATTGCACAAGGTTATGTTTATTTATGACTGTTAATGAAGTTTTTACACTAGATCCATGGGATGTTTGATATGAACTGATTGATATTTTAGTCTAAGATGATTTTTTTTATTAGTTCTTATTTGCTTAGAGCAGTTCCCTACCACGTCCACTCTGTCTTTCTGTATATGTCGTTGATGTGTATCCATCTGATGAGTTTAGTCTTTTTCAATTGATTTTAATTGTTTTTTATGTTGTATTGTTGCACCGGACTAGGGGAGGGATTGCACCATCCAACTAGTTTAACCTCTTCATGTTATATATTTGCCTGTCCAAAAGCAGTAGCCTGTTACTGAGTGGTTGTCGTTTTTTGTTTCTCTTATTTGTTTTTCGTCCAAATATTTGCATAAAATTGAAAATGGAAATGGAGAATATGTAGAAGAGACAACAACCCGACTAAAGAACAGACAACAGCCGAAGGCCACCAATTGGTCTTCAACGCAGCGAGAAAAGCCCGCACCAGGAGGTGGTCCTCCGCTGGCCCCTAAATAAAGGTGTGTACCAGCTCAGTGAAAATGGACATCACACTAAACTCCAAAATATACAAATGAACTAAAGTTAAAAAACATACGAGACTAACAAAGACCAGAGGCTCCTGACTTAGGACAGGCGCAAAAATGCGTCGGGGTTAAACATGTTTTGTGGGATCTCAACCCTCCCCCTGTAGCCAATGTAGAATAAAGTAATACATATCAATACGCACAGTAAAATTCAGTTAAAAAGAAGTCCGGTGTCAGCCATGCCAGCTTCAGACCTCAATTAAACTGATTGATAGATTATGTCTTCACCATATGAAAATCAAGTACAATCCTTCCCGTTAGTGGTTTATTTTATTGCATAGTTTATTTGTTTGTTGTGCCATAACACCACTGTCCCAGAATATGCGGAGGGTTTAGAGCCGACAAACTAGGATAACCCCGCCACATTCTGTATGTTACTGTCCCAAGTCAGGAGCTAGCCTGTAAATCGGTGGTTGTCATTTGTTGCTGTGAATCATATTTGTTTTTCGTTCATTTTTTGGTAAATAAACTAGGCCGTTAGATTCTCGTTTGAATGGTTGTACATTTTTCATTTCGGGGCCTTTTGTAGTTGACTATGTGGCATGAGTTTTTATCATTGTTAAAAGCCGTACGGTGACCGATACTTGTTAATGTCAAGGTCATTTGGTCTCTTTTGGTTGTGTTATTGCCAATTTTACCACATCTTCTTATTTTTATATTGCAAGTAACATGCCATCTCGAATACTCAAATTAAAAGAATGTATTTAACTGCTTATTTCTAATCCAGTACATAAATACGCATACAGAGAGCCAATTATAAATTATATATTGTCAAAATGGCATTTATTGTGTTATTAACTTTATGAAACTCCTTTTTAGACACGTTTCGAAAAAACGGTTTCGTTTGTTATAAATCAGTTCTGAAATTAATCTTTTGTTAATGTGAGTTCCAGTTATTCAAGTTCTTAAAAATCTGCTTTATATGCTTGCTAAAAAGTTTTGAAACATTCCAACTTCCGTAATGTTTCCTGTTTGAAAAATCTATCCTCTCTTTCCAATCTTTCCAAACGTCACTTTACACCTTACTGCGGTCAAGCTTAGCGAAAGGTCGTGCGACATAATCAGTCAAACAAACTTTATTAGATTAACTCTCTAAGGAACGTCATTTTCATTGGTCAATTCAAACCTTCAACCTCACACCTGCGAAAAAAGAACACACGTACTATAACGTTGAATGGGCTGATTAATATTCACGTAGCTGGTCAAGGTCGTTTAAAGCTTCCATCGTCATATTCGCATGCATGATTCCACAATTCTAGCTTTTATAAATGTGCATGTGAAATTCATTGGTTTTATAATTTTCTGCAATTGGTAGTAAAGTTTAAACTTTAAAAACTTAACAGTTTTCACATCTAAATATTCAATTTAAATGTCTCCTATAGATCAAGGGACGACATCAAAAGATCAATGTAGGATAAAAAAAAAATCAATTCACATATTGTTTTCATTGACTCCCCCCAAGTTGCTTATCCTGCCCTTTATTTTACTCAATGGACTCGATGAATTCACGTTGTACTTGAAAAATGAAACCGTACTTTACTACAAACATTTTTCATATTCTATGCCAAGTTTAAGGTATTCGACAAAGGATAGTGATTTTTTTTTCTGATTCCGTTTACTTGATGGAAGAAAAAATCCCGAAATTGTAAGTAAATTCATAACATGTAACCAACCATGCTTTGTTAAGAAAAAACGGAGATGACCAATCATGGCACAGGGAATGATTAAATGTAGTTTATAAACCCCAACGATATACATTTTTGTACTCCATGAGGTTTTGCTATTTTCGGTTGAAAAACGAACGTAAATTATATATTGGTTTTACACTAGTAATTTTGGGGCCCTTTATAGCTTGTTGTTCAGTGTGAGCCAAGGCTCCGTGTTGAAAGCCGTACATTGACCTATAAATGTTTACGTTTATAAATCGTTATTTGGATGGAGAGTTGTCTCCCTGTGTCTCACACCACATCTCCCTATATCTATGTAAATAGAAGTAAAGAGTTTTTTTAAAAAGTGTTTATTCATTAAATCATTTAAATATTTTGATAAAAAGGTGATTTTCTTCTTGTACATGCATTTAGTCATCCTTAATTTCTTGATATTTTGTTTATCAGTTTAGCATACACGTTCCGTTTTGTATTTCATTTTAAATACGAATACATACTAAATATACTTTGGCGGATAGTACAACAATGTTGTGCAGCTCTATTCTTACAGTATAAAATTAAAAGATAAATGTTCATTCATTTAAAATCGAAAACAGTACATTTATATTTAAAAAAGAAGATGTGGTATGATTGCCAATGAGACAACTCTCCAATAGAGACCAATATGACACAGAAATTTACAACTATAGGTCACCGTACAGCTTTTAACAATGAGCAATGCCCATACCGCATAGTCAGTTATAAAAGGCCCCGAAATGACAATGAAAAACAATTCAAACGAGAATTGTTCCTTATAAACTACGACATTTCTCACAAGTATTAATTTATTATTTAGTTCCACACATGCAAAAGTAAAATCTTCGCCAATGTAACATTTCAATTTATTACAACAACATGCCTTCACTGAATTCATTCAGGTGCACAAATTATACGATTAAAGTCATTTTGTTTCTATCTTTTAGGGACAATTTCCTCCGTTTATGGTACGCTCATAGCTACTGTGTGTATGTTTTATAGCATGCAAATAATAAAAGAGGAATGTCAGAGCAACCCATCATTAATTATTGTATTGTATTATGAGATACTTATCATAAGTGACTACGACATTGTTAGGATTATAACCTATCGTCAGTATGAAAGAAATTAAAAGTGGTTTATATATTCATCCGTATAAAAGCGGCACATGTATTTTATTTTATCCTTATATTTCTCATCATGCCGGTTACAAGATAATTGAGTTGATGCATGCATAAAAAACTTAGAATATTACTCAATACAAAATATCAGTATTATATTTCGACCCCACTATTTGAATTTAACAAAACATTTATTTAATTCTTTTGACCAAATGTTTGTAAACTATACAAATCATTGATTTTACGTTCGTAGTAACATAGCAAATTTCATTGTCGGTCACCTGTGTCAATTCACATGCATACTGACTACATTGCTGTTGTATTTGAATCTTTCGACCAATGAAACGAGACGTTACAAATTGTTAATTTATGATACGCCAGAATGTTATCAATGAACTATCAAACGCTAAACCTCACTGTATATCACTATATGTAGCTTACACAAGCTTTTCGTGGAAAATGTCTTAAAAACTGTTTTTTACATTTGTTGTTATCATCTCTCTTTGGGAGTAATGCGTAAAACATTTTTGTGGCCTGCATGGTATCACCGATAGCAAAATAAAGGTTTCCTACGGAGTATTCAAGACTAGGATAATTACTTTGGTTGGTTGCTATCATTTGTGTTATACGTTCCACCCATTGTGCGGCCCCTGTACGTATTTCGTCAGTCTGTTCAGTTTGGAATAATACATTTATAGCAATCAATAATCATCTTCGCTGACAGGTATTTGGCATTGTCATTTTTGGCGCCTATAACCTTCAATACTGCAGATACTAAATAGTCATTTTGTTCATTAAATCTCTCTCTGCAAGTCCTCATGATATCGTTTAAAATAACCGCATTTACAAGATTGTCATTTCAATCAAAAACAATCAAGACGTACTGCATTTCGCTTCTCTCAGTCAAGCAGAAAAAAGTCGGTTAAACTGTAGTTATTTTCGTCATATAATTCAATACAACTAAACATTTTAAACACAATATAATATTCATCAAACTAAGCATCAATGCCTTAATCATAATTATAAATTTAAATCAAATTTCTAGAATACGTCTTGTAACAAAAATAATCCGATATTACCCCAGCAAACAAACGTAACCTCGATTATCTAAAGCAAAAGTCTGAAATTGACTGCTTAAAATGCTTCTGTCATATTTTGAACCCTTCTGCAAAGGACTTTTCATTGTCAATAGTAAGAAGCCACAAGCTGAAACATCATACCAAATAATTTATTGCAATCTGCTCCATTTTGTACCAGCATTTCTACTATGTCTTTATGATGACTCATATACGAAACAAACAAAGGAGATGATCCACTGAATGTACACTTATCAATATCGGCTCTGTTGTCCAGTAGTTCTTTAACTATCTCTTTGTGATTTTTCTGACAAGCAATGAACAACGGTGTTGCTCCATTATTCAAACACTTATTTATGTCTGCTCTATTGTCCAGTAATACCTTTACTATCTTTATATTATTATTGTAACAAGCAATACACAAGGGAGATGTCCCTTTATTGTTACACTTATTAACGTCTGCTTTGTTGTCAAGTAATACCTTAACTATCTCTATAATATCATTTTGACAAGCCATAAACAAAGGAGATGGTATATTATCGTTACACTTATTAACGTCTGCTTTATTGTCCAATAATAACTTTACTATTTCTTTATGATTATTCTCACAAGCAATAAACAAGGGAGATCTTCCTGAATCTTCACACTTATGAATGTCTGCATTGTTGTACAGTAATATCTTCACTATCTCTATATGATTGTTCATACAAGCGATAAACAACGGGGATGCTCCAACGTCCAGGCACTTATTGATATCTGTCTTGCTGTCGAGTAATAGTTTTACAATGTCTGTACGATTTGAATGACTAGCAATAAACAAAGGAGAAGCTCCTGAATCGGAACATTTATTAACATCAGCCTTGTTATGCAGTAATATCTTAACTATATCTACATTATTATTCTGACAAGCAACATACAAAGGGGATGCTCCATCATGTACACACTTATTAATGTCTGCCTCTTTATTCAGTAATATATTTACTATTGCAATATGATTATTCTGACAAGCAATCCACAAAGGAGATTCTCCACTATTTAAACATGAATTGATTTCTGCCTTGTTCTCCAGTAATAACTTCGCTAGCTCTTCATAGTTATTCTGACAGGCTACATACAAGGGAGACGCTCCATTATATGCACACGTTGTTATATTGGCCTTGTTTTCTAGTAATAACTTAACAATCTCTATATAGTTACTTTGACAAGCAATTAATAAAGGAGATGCTCCCTCCTCTGTTAACTTATTAATATCTGTTTTTTTGTCCAATAATAATTTTACTACTTCTATATTATCATTCAGACAAGCACCAACTAATGGTGATTCTCCATTATGTCTACACTTATCAATGTTTGCATTGTGGTCAAGTAACAGCTTAACTATCTCTGTGCGGTTTTTGAAACAAGCAATAAACAAGGGAGATATCTCGTTTTGTTCACACTTATGTATGTCCGCCTTGTTGTCCAGTAATAACTCCATTACCTCTGTATGGCCTTCTTGTGCAGTAACAAGTAAAGGACTCTCACCTCTAAGGTTGCACTTATTGACATCAATACCGTGATTAATACACCAGTTGATGAATGGAATATCACCTAAGAAACAACAGTGTATCAGAACAGTGTTTTTGTAAGCAACATCACAAGTAAGTGCTAATTGTCTCTGGAATGAAATATCTAATGTGTTTAAATGACAGAGAAATTTCTGTCTGATCTCTGGTATTTGCAAATTGAGATTATCAAACACATGCTGTACTTTACCTTTAGACCAGTCACAAATCAATCGCTGCATGTATATTAGGTGGTATTCTGGTTTTATTGTGATAAACTGAACCGTACTGTCTCTCTTTTCTAAAACAAACCTTTGACTAATTAACCAGCTATCGGCATTATTTATCAAACACTGAGGCATGCTTTTCCCAAAATAATATGCTAGGAAGTCAAATATTTTATCATGGAGACTTGTATATACATCTTGTTCTTTTTTCATGAATGTATGTATAAGAGACTTCATTTCATCTAATAAGGTAAGTCGAGATGTTCCTCTGTTCAGTTTACATGCTTCACATGTATTTTTTATTCTTCTTTTAGTTTCTTTATCTATTTTGTCTGTCAACAATTCCTCTTTTAGTCTGTTGTTAAACATGACACACATAGCTAAGGCACAATATTTTTCAAAATGTCGATTTTGATGCAACTTGTCAAACTCTAATTCATAAACTTGAAATGGATTCTTGAAGAAATCTATTATGTTTGGTTGAGGATTTTCATTATACCATTTACAGAGACGTGGAAAACAATCATATAAATCACAGATCGAAATTATTTCTGATGTTTTTTCTTTAAGATATAGTTCTGCTATTGACTGTTCCTCTGTTTGTGATAAACACAAATCCTCTGATAACAAGTTGCATTCGCATCCCCTGAAAATTGATAAGAATTTAAATCTATCATCCTGATAAACTTGAAGTCGACATGCAACAATGATTTTTGTTGTTACATTTTGAATCAATAATTCTTTAATACTTTCCATGACTGATTCAAAACTATTTACGTCAGATTGGTTTAGAGAATTAGTTCCACAGAAGTCATCCATAACGAACAGTGTTTTTTTATTTGGATTGTTAAATTTAACAATGTCATGTGGATTGGTTACGGGTAAAACATTGTACCCATCAGCACCCATTTGTAATGCCACGTGTCGTAGAGTTACTGTCTTCCCAACACCAGGACTTGCTGTAATAGTTACACAACTGTGTTCCTGTATACATTTTAAAACATAATTGGCAGCCTTCGTTTCAACCAAATTGGAATCATCCAATGTCCATGCTTCTAATTTCGTACTGATTTGTTCTAAAGTATATGAATTTAAATAATATATTCCATGATACTCATACATTGAAATTTTGCGATGTGTGCATTGCTGGTATTTAGCTGTGGCTATCAAGCAAACAATATGGAAGCCTGTAATATTCATTAATAATATTCGACTTCATAATATTCTCGTAACAGAGAGGCGAAAGATAGAAAAGGGACATTCAAACCCACAAGTCAAAAATACACTGACAACGACAAGTCAAAAACTGAAAAGAATAAAAGACAAACAACAATTATATAGAAAACATGAAATAGAAAACTAAAAACTGGGCATCACGAACCTCACAAAAAAACAGGATGTTCTTGCTCTGAAAGGATGAGCAAATCCTACTCTAAATGATAATAATTCGGCAGTCACATTTGTGGCAAAATTGCAGAATTACGGTTACGAACTTAAGAAACAATTCGGCTTCATCTGTGAAAAGGTATTTCCTAATGGTCAACCAACTCGTCATTTTAATCTGTTGTCAATTTCTTTAGTATGCATCTCAAGTTCGACGGGATATATACATTCAACATAGTCCAAAAACTTCGAATAATTTAGTGATAGTAACTCATCTTTATAGCGGAAGTTAAAGTGAAAGTATAATGACAACTTCTTTTCTTTATTCCTCGGGATCAGAAGCTCATGTATACAAAGTCAGCCACATGTAAGTTAAGGAACACATTGACTTGAAGAGGATTGTTACGGGTCAAAGTGTACCAAATTTTTTATCCTGTAGACGTAGGCATTTATTGAACCCTTGGCTTTGTTCAGGTAGCCAATAATTTTATTAGTAAAGGATGCCAAACAGAACAATGACCTACTTTCGAAAGAAAACGATTTTACTAGTAGGAATTTCAATGAAAAAGCTCATGTGAAAAGTGATCTGCTTAATTTTGTAATATACAACCTTGATGAATCGCTCATATTCATAGATATACCGTAGAAGTACTTTGTTCGTTGGGTAACAATATTTGGTGGATTACGTTTATGGCTTTATCCACTAATTTATGTGTCAAACGCAACATAATAATTGTTACTAATATCCAAATCAAGACGATTAAAGATTAATATTAACTACATGGATACAGGCATTGAATATCGGCGACGCACACCAATTATAAGAGAAAAACAACGGAATAACAGAAACATTAGGTCAAAACAAAAACAAAACACCATCATGCATAGAACGGACTGTACTGCACATTTTTCAAGGCCGTACGGTAAGTTTTAGATGGTAATTTATGTGTGATTTATTTTTTTCGACCCTTTTGTGTATGCAACCGGATGTGACGTACTATGATTTGGTTGTATTACATCTGAAGAAGACTTGTTTGTTTAATAAACTGCATCTGATTTTTTTCCTTTGTAATTCTGATTATTACTAGCATTACTATCAAGTTTTGTGATAACCATTCAATAGTTTGAGAAATATCTAGTACAATGTTATACGATATCTTCAGCGATTCGACAAAATTATTTTGAAAAACGTAAATAAAGCTGCATCATGATATAATATAGTGTGAAACAATAAAAGATGAAATATTTTTTGTTTCTACCGACAAGATTTAACTTTTTTATGCCAAAATGTTCACTCATTAACGAAAGGGATGTGATAATAAATAAGTAATTGAAGCATTCAAGCTGTAGGAACCATCCTTATAAAGGTATACTGATTCCATGGAGTTTTATATAAGTCTTTACCTAAAACTCACATTTAAGACGCGTTCCAGAGAGAGACATAAAAAGCTTCCCTTTTAGTAAATAATTTGTTGTAAACGCTATAAAGTATAATTTCTTTTACTTATTACTAAATATTTATCAAATTATTACTTTGGAAAAAGTAAAGCAAAATATAAGAAATACTGCGAAAAGTCAGAAAAGCTCCCCAAAACAATGAGTGTTGTTTGTTCTGTATAATAATATATACTGTATAGTCTATTACAAGGCAATTTTCTCATAAACATTTTTTGAGAATCAATCCATTCAAAATATTCCATTTATTGTGATATTTCACTGAAATGCCATGAAATTTTAACAAATGAAACTTCACACAAGGTCAAAGGTGAATGTGCAGCTTTCCATATTAGATGTAATACAACCATTGATTTTCCCCGATTAGTCTTAATGAAATTTGAGCTTTTTAAAACAAATGTGCTAACTGTATCTTTGTTTTGAATTAAGAAAGACTTGGCAAGAGTAAAGTTTATTCTGTCCAGTACTATAGAAAAAACTACATAATGTTTAATTGCATATAAGAAAACCCATAACTGGAAGTTAAACCAGACAATTGTGTACCTCTTTTCTACCTGTGTACCAGCTTTAGTAATCCTGTGAACTTAAGTTTCCATAATGTTTTATAGAAACACAAAAAAAAGAAATAATGGTGATATGAAAAACCAAAGAGGTTTGTCTAGATGTCTTTTACTTCAATGAAATGAAGGATATATTTTATACAACTGTGAAATTCTAGGAAATATCGACCATTTTTCGTATGCAACCGGATGTGACGTACTATGATTTTGAGGTATTTCACCAAAAATAAAGAGATAAACTTCAGGAGATACATGCAACTCAAAGCAAACAATAACATGACAAAGAACTAAACTTGATTATCTCATAATGTAAACGAGAAAGTAAACCATGCATGGCCTTCTGTTCAAGTTCCTTCTTTGTATGTTCGGATATATTGATCTTCAGTTCAAAGTTTCTGTCCATGGAATAACCAGCATAAGGAATTCCAACAAATATCATATGTTTTAAGTAATTTATGAATGGACCTATAGTTGTTAATGTTTGTGTCATTTTGGTCTTTAGTGGATAGTTGTCTCATAGCCAATCATACCAAATCTTCTTTTATATATTTTAAGTTTTTGTTCTTATCTCTTATGTAGGTATAATTTGTCAAAGGTGTGATCCCTACCTCTTATGTTCCAAGGTACAGTCGACTGTCCCAATATTTTTGTCCTTAATTCATTACATTCATCAAGCATACTTTGGCCACCTAGTCTACAAACAGCCTGTAAACAATGATAAAAAAAACATCAGATACTTCTAAGCCTTTTTCATACGCATTTTTGGAATTTCAGATTATAATGATTCAGCTTATCAGGATTTTGTTAACTTATGTCAAAATGGTTTTTTTTCTTATCTTCAAAATAAAAATTAAAACCATATCTTGCTCTTGATATCCTCATTTACTTTCATGTTTATAACCTTAATCTTTAAAAGGGGACGAAAGATACCAAAGGGACAGTCAAACTCATAAATCTAAAACAAAGTCACAACGCCATGGCTAAAAATGAAAAAGACAAACAGAAAAAACAATAGTACACATGACACAACATAGAAAACTAAAGAATAAACAACACGAACCCCACCAAAAACTAGGGGTGATCTCAGGTGCTCCGGAAGGGTAAGCAGATCCTGCTTAAAATGTTTTCTTCATTATGAACATGTGAGCTTTTAAATTTGATTATATGCTAACAACTTCAAGGTTGACTATTACCAATCCCCTTCCCTTTTCATGAATGTGATCTACAGAATTAGACCATTCACCAGGTTTGTAATAAGATGAGCAACAAGATGGGTGCAACACGTAGAGCCGGATCTGCTCACCCTTCTGGAGCACCAGAGATCACCATCAGTTTTTGCCGGGGTTCGTGTTGCTCAGTCTTTAGTTTTCAATGTTGCTCCTTGTGTTCTATTATTTGTCTGTTTGTCTTTTTATGGTTTTTTCATGGTGTTGTCAGTTTTTTTTCGATTTATGAGTTTGACTGTTCCTCTGGTATCTTTCGCCCCTCTTTAGCGTGATACATAACTTAAAGACAGATATACAAATGCATTGAATAGCACATACGACTAATGTTCATATAATCCACTAAAGTGTAAAAGTTGTTTTATAAATTTAAATTTAACTGTTTTCCAACTTCATTCCAATATATCAAATTGTATGACAACTAGAAAAATCATTTTACCATATACCTAGTCTTACCCCACTAATATCATTCCATGCTTTAATGAAAAATGTGTTTTCTAACTTCCCATCTTTATTGTGTGCTATGAGGTTTCTATAGTATTTCACCCTCCCCAAATCAGCTGATACTGTAATGTCTGTAACCAATGGTAACTTGCCATAATGGTTTAACCCAGTAAGATTTGTAAGCAATGTTATCATCAAAGTTATATCAAACATTTTTGACTCTGGAACACCTGTTAGTAGAGTTAAATCATCAGTTTTAAGTATACTATTCATCAGTCAGTTATTGCTGCGACGTATAAGAACCTTTTGGGGGACTTGTTGGTAGTTGGAATTTAGTTTGCGTTACTTTTACATGTTTTAGAAACATCAAAATTACCGATCCACAAATGTATGCTGATCATTTTTTGTTCTTTGCGACTTGTTTCTTTCTTCATATGAGGCTGATTTCATGCAAAAACTTTTAAGAAAGAAGGAAAAACAGTTACAAGTATTCCTTAACTGATTCCGCTATCAAAACTATTTTCTCACACTAAATAACTAAAGAATTAATAACTAGGTTGAAAGCATCACTTTCATCGAACGTGAAATAAAGGATACAACCGATACAGATAACTCTGCCACATATCTTGACTTACATCTAGAAATTAACAGTGAGGACCTGTTGAAAACAAAACTTTACGATAAAAGTGATGATTTCAGATTCATAATTGTTAACTTTCCATTTCAATGTAGCAACATCTAAACAGCGCTTGCATACGGACTAAATATATACGATAATGTAAATATTTATATAAAACAAAACAAAAACACGCGGCAAATGAACGTCATAGTAGTTATTATAACATAATGTATCCAAGCAATGCAATTAATGTGTCAGTGTTGTAATTTATTTCAATGAAGAAAACCGTGATAGCCAAAACGTAAGGGAATTTGTGTTATAGTTTTTTATTATATATTTTGTATCTTGCATTGATTTGTAGGATCCTTCACAATACATATGTCAGCTGATCTGTAACAATTCCATCTTCATGCCTTATATATCATGTACTGTATTACGACGCTAGATTACAATTGACGAAGAAAGGAAGCACCCGGCCACCGAAAGCTTTATTTTTGTGAAGCCAAGGTGGTCGCGTTGTTTAGCGCGTCGGATACAGTAGCATATATATCTCAGTAGCATGAGTTCGAATTCCGGCGAGGGAAGAACAAAACAAATTTGCGAAAGCAAAGTTACAGATCTAACATTGTTGGGCTAATGTTTAGACAAATGTCTAAAAATAGCAACAATCAACATTCAATCTATTTAAGCGTGGATCAGTTTGTGAAAATAAACTGATACCGTTACTGAATTAAAATTAAATGTCTAAAAATATAACTTAAACACGCTAATTAATACATTAAAAGTTCTATTAGATTTTAAATAGAAATACTCAATATTTTGCTAAAAATTAGCTTCACCAGGCGTGTGCATCTCTCAAGGTGAAATCGGATGCATGACAAAAAAATATGGTTGTAGCTTAATCTATACAAGATTTGAGGAAAAGTGTAACATATTGATTGATGTTGCATAACATATGTTTGTAGCTACAACTACATGAAGTTGGAATGAAAGTTTAAAACATTTATAGATGTTCGATTAATTGTATGAATTTCTATAAATTAATTTGTATGATTTGAAGATAATTATGGTTTTGATTTGCTTTGATTTTTTTTTTCGTCCCTCTCATTGAGTCCATCAGGTTCAAGAGTTCGGAACTGGTGCATCCAAAATCTCTCTCTTTTTTGTCTTCCTTGTGTTTCCCATTTTTAATTTTTCTCAATGATTTGAAAAGTGCAGTTTTCAAAATCATGTCCTGCTCTTAAAAGGTGTCTTGTAATTGGGTAGTTCCTTTCTTTTGTATAAAATGACCGATGGTTATTCAGTCGGATGTTACATGGTGTTTCTGTTTCACCAACATATTGTAATTTGCAAGTTCCACACATTAGAACATAAATGCAATTTTGCGTATTGCAATTTGATGTTATAAATATGTTGTATTTTTTCTTTGTGACTGTGCTGACGAATTGGGTTTCGATGTTGGCGACTTTGCAGCACTTACAATTGTCCATTCCGCATTGTTTATAACCTCCAATTATTAATATCTCCTGTTTAGATACTTTGGATGTTACTAGAATATCTTTGAGGTTTTTTGGTCTGCGGTAAGCCATAACGGGAGGTGATGGAAAAATCTCTTTTAAGTAAGGATCATTTTCAATAAGACGCCATTGTTTGTGGACAATTGATGAAAGATTAGTCAGGTGAGGACGAAAGCTAACAACAAACGGGATTTTATTTATTTGTCTTGGCCGTCTTTTCTTTCTAGTCAAGTAGGTTTTTTTTCATTTTCTTTTGCTTTACCGAAAGCTTCTGAAATATGTTTGTTCTTATAACCTCTTCAATTGAGTTGCTGTCTGAATTGCCCCAAACGATGGTTTAATTTGGATTCCGATGAACAAATCCGTTTTAACAGTTTTAACCGTTTGGCTTGGCTGTACGGAATGCTCCGGGAGCAGTGTTTCGGGTGACAACTTTTCGGAGAGAGAAATTGGTGTTTATCAGTTTTTTTGGTGTGAAGATCGGTTGTCATGACTCCGTTTTCTAGGGTTATGGTGATGTCGAGAAAAGCAATTTTCTCATTTGAAACTTCAGATGTGAACTTTATCGATTGATGGAAGTTGTTACAGAAATCGAGAAATTCTTGCAGACGTTCTGCAGTTTGGTTCCATTCGATGTCGATGTCATCATTATACCGGAGCCAAGGCAAGGGTTTTTATGGTACATTCGAAAGGATGCGTTCTTCGAGACTCCCCATGCAAATGTTGGCAAAAGAAGGTGCCATTTTGATTCCAATACTGGTTCCGTCAACTTGCAAGTAGTGCTGGTCGTTGAATACAAAATTGTTGTTTTCAAGCACTAGTTTCAGCAACTGAACGAGACAGTATGTTGGGGGATGTTTATCCTTACGATTGTTCCATACTTGTTCACAAGCGACTATTCCTTCATTTTTGGGAATATTTGTGTAAAATGAAAACACATCCATCGATACCAAAATTGTGTTGTTTGGTAAGGGATTTAATTAATCCATTTTCTTCAAATAATCTGTAGTATCTTGGATGAAAGATGGCATTGTTCTAACATGTGGTCTAAGATGGTAATCCACGAATTCAGATATTTTTTCGGTTAGATGGCCATTTGCAGATACTATCGATCTTCCCGGAATCCCTTCTTTATGAAGTTTTGGGAGCAAGTAACGTCGACCGGCTGTGCAGGTTTCATGAGGGCGTAGATAGTCGTACTTGTCGTCATCTATGTGTTTTTGCTGTTAATGTCTGAAAGGACCTCATTAATTTGTTTTCTTATTTTTTTGTAGGATCACTTTCTAAATGTTTGTAAAATTTGGTATTTGAAAGCTGACAATTCCCATCTTCAATGTAGTCGGTTTTGTTGATCACTACAACTGCACTTCCTTTGTCTGCTTGTTTAAAAACAATAACATCACAGCTTTTTAAATAATTAATGGCTTGGCTTTCTTGTTCAGAGAGATTCCGTAAACGTTTGCCACTGACTGATGATTTTACTTCAGTTTTAATAGATGATATAAAGAATTCAAAATTGTCGTTCTTACTCCTTGGTGGATTTCATTCGCTTTTCTTTTTAAATATTGGGATGCACTTGTCCTCTTATACACATACATATAAACAAGTCTAAATTGAAAACTACGTTCAAACATATGATTGCGTTGGATAAAAACCGCAATTTGTATACGTGTGCATGTAAAACAAATTTCGTTGAAGAAGGGTCTAAATACAGAACAAACAATATTTTCCAAACGATCAAAAAAGTGAAAAAGTATGTTTAAACAAAACGCATTTGACTAACAGGTCGAACAACTTATGTTCTTAAACCCTGCTGACTGCCATTGGCGATTGCCAAATTAAATTGATCACGAGATTTAACAAAATGGATCTTAATATAAATTAAATACTAAACAGAAAACAATAAACTTGTGGCCAAGATGTTATGCCACAAACACAAGGTGTCAATATTTTTTTTTTGTACACCAGATCTAGATTTCGACAATATGTGTCTCTTCAATGATGTTAGGGATCGAAACGGTATTTGGAAGGCAATATAATTTACCCTCAATTTCAGATAAACTCTTGAATTTTAAGAGTCAATATAGGATGAACAGATCATAAATTCGGACGGAAAATATGATACAAGCCCAAACGAAAAAATATAAACAAGTCGAAATTGAAAACTACGTTCAAATCTTTGTTTGCGTTGGATAAAAACCGCAATTTTATATTTGTGCATGGAAAACAAATTTCGTTGTAGAAGGGTATGTGTATATATATTTACCGGTTGATACGAATTTACAGGGCTTGAGTTTCATATCATTATGTCCTTGAAGACAGTTGCTGCTCACAGGGACACTTGTAAACCAAGATTCCAAGTAATGAAGTTGAATTCATCTCTTTGTCAAATCACGAGTTGGTTGACCGTAAAATAATATCTATTTCAAAAATGATAACGAATATGTTCCGATTGTCGTAACTACAATCCTGTCCCCCTTTCCCAGGATGTGACTTAACAAACTCGAGTTATAACCGGGTTTGTGCTTACAAGGGCAACACGACAAGTACCTCATGTATAACGAGGTTTGATAACTATTCCGGTGCACCTGAGATCATCTCCCCTTTTTGTTCTTTTAGGATTCAGTGTTCCCTTTTAGCAATGACGTTGTCAGATTTTTTTTTTACTAATGAGTTTGACTTTTGGTATCTTTCGCCTCTCTTTTAATCTCCGATTGCTCTGATGCCCTATTTTTTTGTATGACTTGTCCGGGCTGTAGAACGTTGTGGATACTAAAAAATTCCAAAGATCTTTTAGTCAGAGTACATACAATCTAACTCTCCTTCATCTTGCAATAGTATTAAAACATTTGAGTTTTCTACACTTTACACAAGAATCTCACATTCCAAACTAAAAAACAAATTGAATGAGTTTGTTTTGCTTGTTTCATAAAACAGAATGCCAACGAAGATACAAGTATCTGTTCTTAGGGATGGATAAATCCTTCTTTGTAAAGGATCAATCTGATTCAACAAAGAGTTTCTCTGAAACCAACATTATCAAGATGCTTGATTCCTTGATTGACAACATATTTGTTTCGTTCGGAGGACGTGTTTTTCAACAGACTGTCGGCATTCCAATGGGAAGCAATTGTGCCCTCTTCTTGCCGACTTAGTTTCTATTCTTTATTATTATAAGGCTGACTCCATACATGAATTTCTTAGGAAGAAAGTAAGAAGTTAGCAATATCCTTAACTCTACTTTCCGCTATATAGATGATGTTCTTTCACTAAATTATTCAAAATTTGGTGACTATGTTGAACGTATCTATCCTATCGAACTACAGATAAAGGATGCTACAGATACAGTTAATATAAAAAAGAAGATGTGGTATGATTGCCAATAAGACAACTGTCCACACGAGACCAACATGACACACACATTAATAGCTATAGGTCACCGTACGGCCTTCAACAAAGTCGGCCTCATATCTTGACTTACATCTAGACATTGACAATGAGGGTCGGGTGAAAACAAAACTTTACAACAAAAGAGATGATTTCAGCTTTCCAATGGAGAACTTTCCATTTCGAAGTAGCAAAATACCAGCGGCACCTGCATACGGGGTATATAACTCCCAATTGATACGATTATCCCGCGCTTGCATGTTCTAGCATGGATTTCTTGATAGAGGGTTGCTGCCCAAAAGGAAGCTATTAAACCAAGAGTTGCAAATGGTGAAGTTGAAATCATCCGTTCGAAAATTTTACGGACGCCATCACGAGTTGGTTGACCGTTATGGAATAACCATTTTACAAATGATATCGGATATGTTCCTTACGTCGTAACTACAATCCCCTTCCCTACATGAATGTGACCTACCGAATTAGACTATTTACCGGATTTGCTATAACATGAGCAATTCAACGGGTGCCACATGTAGAGCAGAATCTGCTTACACTTCCGGAGCACCTGAGATCTCTCCTAGGTTTTGGTAGGGTTCGTTTTGCTTATTCTTTAATTTCTTTGTTGTGTCATATGTACTATTGTTTGTCTGTTTGTCCTTCTCATTTTTAGCCATGGCGTGGTCAATTTATTTTCGATTTATGAGTTTGACTCTCCCTCTGGTATTTTCGTCCCTTTTTATGAACGTATAAAATACATGAAATTTATTGACACAGACATTTGGTGCAATCTTCTGTTTAATACAGTTGTGACTATATAATGCAGAAAAAAGCCTTTTCTTGTGTACAAAAACCTACCATTGCGTGGAAACAAAATTTCCCACTGTGATTGGTTGATTATCTTTTTCTTTTTCAGATCATTCAGTTTGTTGGTTTCTTTCTTAATAGTAATATTAATATTCAATGGATTAAATTCATTGTCAAACAACACTCGTACTGCACGAGGGGAAATTTCAGACACCAACAAACTCATCCTGACATAGTTTTCCTCTTCTTCAGAAATTGTTGCCATTTCATTTTCACCAATACTTAGACTGGTCTTTATGTTTTCTATTATCTAAATTGAAAAATTATCCTAAAATATATGTAATGGTTTTGTTTTATTTAAATTTTCATGCAACTAATTTTTCAATTCAAATCTTTATCATGACATAACATAAAACACTACAAATAAACAATATCAACAAGATCATTATTATACATTGTGTAGATTTGTCTCATTGGCAATCAGACCACAACTTCTTTTTTGTCAATTGTCAATTTTCACTACAAAAGTCCAAAAGTCTGAAAAGACCACTTTCTGTCTTGATTTGCATGAACTTTTACTCGACATTCACCAAAAGTATGACTTCTGTCTTAATTTTTCTTGACAATTCTCATTTATATTAAATTTGTAGGAAATTTACTCGACAAATTTTCGACATTCTGAGTATGGTCTTAAAATTTCTTGACAAATTTTTGACATTTGAATACTGACTTGAAATTTCTCGACACATTCTTGACATTCTTATTTTTTCTCAGTATGGCTTGACATATTCTAAACATTATGAATTAATTAAGTTTTTATTTCTCTTCATATAAAAAAACACAATATATAGGCATGTTTCGTCAAATGTGGGTATGTTGATATAAAACAATTTAAATGTTGACTTTTAAATATTTACAAACATTGATTCCTAAATCTAATAAATAATTGCTAAATGAGTAAAACAAATCATACTGTAGACATTTTCGTTTTATATGTATAATATTCAATGTTAATATGGTAAATTATTGTACCAAAATGAGGTTTTTATAAATAGCAAAGTATGATGGTATCCTAGTTATTCTAGGGATATTTATAGTCCTATACAAATCCTTGATTAAATAAACAGAAGAAAATTTGTGTAATGTCATCTGTTGCAAAACATTTATATATTAAGTATTACATCTGGACAGGATTTTCCCTATAAAATTAAGGTATTCCACACTTGGGTATACACAACTGTTATATGGAAATTTAATACTTTAATACCTGTTATCAGCAATGCAACTTTATCAGTTGACTGACCATGCTACTACAACTTAAAAAGTGTGTTGATAGATGAAAATGAAAACATTATTTTAATAAATTGATTTCCTGAGGAGAAAAAAATCAGCAGTGAATAATCACAAATATTCAGTTTTGATAAAAAAAAAAATATGAAATTCAACACTCAATTTGGAATAAAAAATGTTTTTTATAGTTCTAAAAAATTGAACAAGTTTTTGAATCAAGATTGGAACAAATTCTTTGACCCAAACGAAAGTCCCCCGTTTTGGCCACACAAACACGCACAAAAAGAAACATGGTCACATTTTAAAACTGCCTCAAGTCACCCATTTTAGTAAAGCAAATTTGACGGGCAGTTTTTCGAACGGCAAAAATCTAAATGCTGTTTGTCAGTAACTTTGACATATATTCAAAGTGAAAACAATTAATAAAATGTATAATAAAATACAACTCAAAATTAAACTATATTGGTGGCTATTCGGGGTATTCTCACTTAAATGCACCCAAAGGGTATCCTTACTATACCAAATTAATCCTTGATTCTTCAAAGTTTAGTTAAGCGATAGTAAAAATGAGTTTATAACAGCAACAGAAAGTCATAAACAGTGCAGAATGTGTCTGTTTACATTTCAGGCGAAATTTAAACTGCTGAGATAGTGTAAAGTCTTGTTTAGACCGTCAAGAATGTGTCGGGATATTTTCAGACAGCTTTAAGACTGTCAAGAATGTGTCAAGACATAATCAGACATTTATTAGAATGTCAAGAATATGACAAGACACATTCAGACATTATCAAGAATGTCAAGAATATGTCAAGACTGATCGAGACAAATTAAAGACAGTCAAGATTTTGTCGAGACTAATCAAGACTCTTATCAGATGATACAGGAAGTGTCGAGAAATTTTAAGAAACTGTTCATACTGTCAAGACACTTGTCAAGAAAAATCAAGAACCTCATTAGACAAATTCATACTATGTTAAGAATTTTAAAACATAATTTAAACAAATAAAGAATGTCGAGTAAAAATTCATGCTAATTCAGACAAAAATTTCATGTCAGATATATCGTCAGATATAAGAGATAGTGTTTTCATTAACAGCCTTATTAACATTATAGATAAGCCGACGCACTTT
The DNA here is from genome assembly GCF_036588685.1 of Mytilus trossulus. Taxonomy (NCBI): domain Eukaryota; kingdom Metazoa; phylum Mollusca; class Bivalvia; order Mytilida; family Mytilidae; genus Mytilus; species Mytilus trossulus. The sequence continues at coordinate 746,823 of NC_086382.1, read as the reverse complement.
GATACACGTACAGGTAACACTTTGTTGTTTGATCATATTTTAGTGTCATATTCGATACCTGTTGTCGATAAAGACACGGTGCCCATAGATTGAGGGATCATTGATCAAGATGGAACATATGTCACAATTAATTGCGGATTTACAAGTAGTCGTACTTATAAGCGGAAGATTTGGGATTATAAAAATGGGGATTTTGACCTCATGAATCAAATGGAATCAAAGACCGATTGGGAGCATTTGATATCTAACGCAGAGAACATAAATGCTGCTTGCACTAATTTCACAAATTCACTCCTTGACATAGCATCAGAGTGTATACCTACACGAGTAGTTGTAGTGCGATGTGATGACAAAATTTGGTATAATTCTAACTTGCGTCGTGAAATGATCAAGCGCGACAGATTTTCGTAAATTATTTCTAAGTTTGAAATCATCTTTCGCTGAACTTAAGTTTAAACAACAGCGAAACAAAGTAAAAAGCAGGCTAAAAAACACTTTTACGTCAGTTTAAATGAAAATTTAGATGAAATCAAACAAGCGAATCCGAAACAGTATTGGAGGATTATTGATATGCATATTAAAAGCGACAGGCCTGTCCATGACGTACCACCTTTGAAGGATCCGAATCAAAATTATAATTTGGCATATGAGAGCTCAGAAAAGTCTTATATTTTGAAAAAAAATATTCTGTTCAACAGCTTATTTGTAGAATCCAGATTAGGATTTTCCAGCCTTTAACGATCGTTGTGCTGATTCCTGTCATCGATTGTAGTTAGTAAACAAGACGTGCACGATATGATTTCCACACTTGATGTTGATAAAGCGGTGGGGCCTGATATTATAAGCAAAATAATGTTACTTGCTGTCAGAAATCAACTTTCAAAACCATTATGTTTATTATTCAATAGGTCATTACGGGATAAAATATTCACAAACCAGTGGAAAATTGCACATGTTATTTCATTATTTAAAAGTGGTGATTATCTTTGCCCTCAAATTATAGACCTCTTTATTATCTTGTGTGAGCAAATTTCTGGAAAAAATAGTTTTTAAAAATATTGTTAATCATTTGCATTCACATAATCTATTATACAAGTTTCAATCAGGATTCATTCCAGGATATTCTACTACCTGTCAATTGATTGAGTTGTATAATCATATTATTAAGTCACTAAACGACAAACAACTTACTAGTATAACATTTGTGGACATAAGTAAAGCTTTTGATAAATATGGCATTAAAGGGGATTTATTATGTTTGTTGAAAAGTTACTTATCGGGACGGTCTCAAAGAGAGGTTATGAAAGATTCACTATCCACATTGGACTGTTTACGAGCTGGTGTGCCCCATGGGTCGGAACTTGGTCCATTATTATTTTTGTTTTACATAAATCACATTGCAGATGATCTAAGTGGGTTCAGTAGACTTTTTGCTGATGACATATCTATTGACCATACTGCACCCGATGTTACAAGTCTCAACACTTTAATAAATATTGATTTAGATAATTTGCAAAATTGGTCTGAAAACTGGATGCTAAAATTTAATCCTAATAAAACAGATATCATGATTTGTAATACTAGGAATATGCAGAACGTCCTTACTTTTGATTTTGGTGGAGTCTCAATAGCTCCTGTAGATACACATAAACATTTAGGTATTATTTTTAGTAGTGACTGTAAATGGATAAAACATGTTGATAAACTGATAGAGAAAACGTCAAAACTTATTTTGAAATATTCTTCTGACAACTGAGGGCAAATTAATTCCGAAAGGTTAGAAAAGATTCAGATTGAAGCTGAACGTATAGTTACCGGTGTACCATGTTATGCTAGTATCAACTCTATTTATAGAGAAACGGGATTGGAGAAATTAAGTGTCAGAAGTGAATTTAAAAAACTGACCATGTTTTATAAAATTGTAAATAACCAAACACCGGATTATTTACAAGTATTGGTTCCTCCTTATGTATCAGATACTAATAATTATAACCTGCGAAATAGACATAACATTAATATACCATTGAATCGTCTATCAGTTTTTCAACAGTCTTTTTTTCCATCTGCTTTACATTGTGGATTGAATTAGATTTGCATATTCGTCAAATTACTACTTTTTCTTCTGCCAAGCTACAATTTCAACAACTGTATTTTCATAACGTAAAACCTCCTAGGTACTATTTTTATGGAGATAGACTGCAATCAATATTACATGCAAGGCTACGCAACAAGTGCAGTGCACTTAGCGCAGATTTAAAGAAGGCCAATTTAGAACATGATGCATATTGTGCATGTGGTTACACTAGTGAAAGTGTTGAACACTATTTATTATATTGTAATAACTTTGCATCGCAAAGAAATGTTAACGTTATGCTTACTGAACTGACCCACTTAGACATTCCTGTTACAATTGATTTGTTATTGTTTGGTAATGACAGCTTAGATACAAAAGACAATTTTGTAATATTTTCTGCAGCACATACATATATAAAAGATACTCAACGTTTCTCACTCTGATAAAAACCTTGCTGGTTATTGTTTTATTTACTAGTCTACAGTACAGACGATGCATTGTTCGAATGATCGATTTGTTGTTCATAACGGTTAACATAGTGTTTTGCCTCAATGGATTTCAATTATTGAAGTTAATACAAAAACGATACTTACATTAAATCTTTGTTCTTGTCATCCTTTTATCCGTATTTTTAACGTTTGAATTTGATGTCACAATTATATATATTCACAATATTGCACGTTACTTTTTACAACTTATGCAGGTTAATATTTTAGAAAGTCATTGAAAAACACACTAGTAACAATCGTTGTTTTCCTTTTATACAGATCGTTTGGGTGTATTTGATTATTCAAAATAAGAACGTTTGGTATCCATTGAGTTGTTTCTATTATTTTTTTGTGTATAAATATTATGATAGCAATAGTTGTGATTTATTTAATTATTTTTCATGCCTTCATGCTTATTAGAAAATTACAAATTTATGTAATGTGCTATATAAATATAATGTATATTCATGCATATTATGGAGAAGACGGAACTAAGTTGAAAAACTTGTATCTAATCCATTTGTTTTAAACAATAAAATATGTTTAAACTAAAAAAAATATTGTTTTATGTTATAAATTAAAGTAAATATTTGCCTTTGTCCTTACTTTTATAGACTGATTTAAAAAAATTTATAACTTACAAAACATTGTAAATATACGGACGGACGGACGGATGGACAGACAGACAGACGGAAGGGCATAGTTAAAACTTAAGAGCTCCTGCATCGAGGATTAGGGACCCTAACTAGTACTTCTTTAAAGTAGTTCTATGTCATTCATATATGTTGTTATTGCACGAATGTTCATATCACGACGATATATTTAAAGTCCAACTGAAAAGTTTTCTGATAAATCAAAAGAAAGATGACACTTTTTGTAATGACAACGAGGGTAATGGACACCTCGACTGGTGTAATGACTCTAAGGCGTAGCCCGAATGTATGCTCAGTATGCAAAAAATGAAAAAAATGTGCATGTGTTCGCAGCAGGTAAATTTCGAGGTTTCTGAATGTAACAAGGTGGGGATATGATGATGACTCCAATAATTTCCAAAGCAGTATACGTGGTCGTGTTTGTTATTCCTTTAGACTATGTAAAAAAAATGAAAGAATGACAGATAAGTGTTCTCGACTTGGTTTTTTTGGCAAGAAGGCTACGGCAAGCGCAGAGGATGCTGATACGCTAACCCTATGTCATGTCTAATCTGAAATGGAGTCTAGCGTGACAGAGTGGTATCATTGCTGGGCTTATAAATATATGTGTCTGTCTAGGTACAAATATAAGCCTTTTTTAAATATGATATATCTCTTATATCTTAACAAAATATACATTTTGTAACAGTGCATAGAATATTATTGATACTGTAAATATCTTAACATTCTGTCTTGTTTAGATCAGGTTGGAAACTTTTACATTTAATATTTATGAAGTAATTGATGCTAGTTGCGAGAAAACAATAAAATTCTGCATACACGGATAATGTATAGGTTGTAACAAGATAATGTGATTTTTATCTCTCTTAATGAAAATCATGTCTACGAATATATGAATAAAAAAGTAAAATAACAAAAATACCTAACTCTGAGGAGAATTGTAAACTTAAATTTACAAACCAAATGGCATAATCAAAAACTCAAACACACCAAACGAATGTATAACAACTGTCATATTCCTGACTTGTTTCAGGCATTTTCTTATGTAGAAAATACTAGATTAAACCTAGTTTCAAAAACGTACGTCTTAATTATGAACATACCCAATTGATAGACAAATCGCCACGATGATGTAAGTTGTATAAAAAGGACAATGTAAATTAAAACTTATTTATGAAGAAAAGCAAGACGATTAAACATTTAACTTACGTTATTCAGCTGTCGACCATGACACACAAATTGTTAGACATGTTACGAAAAGGTATATTCTCGACGCTGAGGTTGACAAATTACACTTTAAATTTGGGGACGGTGTCAAAACATTGATTATAGATAAAAATTAGATCATGTGCGTCTTGATGAATTCAAATCACAGTTATATAGAACATCATTATGTAACATCCTAATATTATGACAATTGCTTTTGTGATATTGATGGCTATCATACGACATGAAAGGTGTCCGCGTGCAAAAGTGGGTGGGCTAGAAAAAGGGGGGCTGAGAGTTATACAAGTTCATTCGATTCTAGATTGATAATATATACATAGTAAGCCAGTTAGATAATAGTTTTATTGTTGTATAACAGTTCCTGAAAAAATTCAATCTATCGCTGTACTAATCCCGAATTAAGGTCTTCAGTCTGATTGATTTATTCTCTCTGGTGTCTCCATCAGCTTCCAATGACTCTGAAAGTTTTGAAGCGCCTTTATCGTGTTCGACATATACCCGCCACTCTGATAAACGTAAATTATTATTTTTTTACATTTTTTTCTTTCTGCTAGTGGTTTAGCTCTTAGTTGATGCCTTTTTCAAATATAAGTTAACCCAAGCCCCCTCCCTCTCCCTGAAAAAAAAATCTGGTACGTCCGTAGAGTAGTAATAGGTACACATCTATTAAAACGCCATTATAATTTTTTTAGAAAACCCCTAGCATCGTTAGCTTAAATAGAGGAAAGACCAATCGGTCTTCGGTGTTAATTTTTTTGATTGTCATTTTCTTATGAAACGGTTGGCGAATTTCAACAACATTTTCCAGAAATTTATAAAATACAAAATATCTGCATAAGGTGGTGTTAATGTGTATATATGTAATGCTTTTGAAACTCTGCAGGAATGTTCAACTGATGAGTAGTGAGTCATATTTTACACAAACCTCTTATCGTTCTGAACAGGCATTTATGCAAACAATAATCAATCAGTCACAAAAACATTATAAAGAAAATACAAATTGAGCTGAAACTGTTTAAATTAGGACAAAGTTGGAAAGAAATAAAGAAAGAAAATACATGCCCTCGAAGTTATGTGACCGGGAGTAAAAAAATTCTAAACTAGAATGCAATATGTTTCAAGTTAAATTGTAAAAAAAATCATGTTTATGTGTTTTAAAACAGACTCCGTTAGATAAAAATTCAGGTGGCAAATAACTGGATCAAAATACATACACTTCTTTGTGTGCTTTTCATAACTATATGAAAATGACCGGTATATATATAGTTACGAGCAGGTATAAAGCAGATTATAATTCTTAAGATTATGTGCAAGGTCTATCATATTTGCAAGGGCTCGCCGAAATATTTACACAGGTAATCTCTTTTGTGTTTTGACACAGTCCCTACATTTAAAGTGTAATTTGTCAACCTCAGCGTCGTGAATATACCTTTTCGTAACATGTCTATTATGTTGGGTGTGTGTTATCACTACAGTATTTAAACAACAAAATCATATCTATGTACAGCGAATCAAAGTTCGTATAAATATACATTATTGATAAGATTTCAATAAATAGATTAAATTGCGTTCTAATAAATATTATGACACTGAAATGTTTTAATCTTGACATTTTCCTTGTTATTGGGGATTTTCGAAGGTGTTTTCCCAGTGTTATTTTTTTATCTGTTTTTTTTTTTAAGAAGTTGCAAATTGAATTTGCTGATACAAGAATTGTCAATAAGTATTAAAAGATATAATCATAAAACTGCAAAGTGTAAATTGATTATAATATTGTACATAATGTAAATAAATTAATAACTATGTAGGGACATAGACAAATATTTGATGATATTATATAAATTTCGAATATCTTGGTCGAAAGGTGCAAGGCTTGCGACAATTGTTATGTTCAGAAGGACTTAATACAAAATATGTCTTTGATTCATTGGTTTTATGATAAGTGAAGATCACATGAGTTAGATTCTATTTAGTTGAAATACATTTTCTATCTATCTTATCGGTAATCAAAACCAGACTATCCTTAATCCCTCAATTGATCCAATTGAGCCGACTCTATTTCGTGTAATGGAATGGCAAGTACGATGATATTTTTAAGATATTTAGATACCAGAAGTCAAGATGGTCTTTTATTTAACCAATTATGTTCTAATTCAGATTATGACAGTTTGAATACGTATGGAATCACATTGCCAATGAGGTATACATAGCAGGATATGAATGAACTGACGAATAATTTGGTCTCTTGTGATTCTGTCAGTTTTTATTCGTTACTTTGATTTGATTTACCTTATCAATTTGCAAGATTTGAACATTGGTAATCTACTGTCTACATAAGTGAGATAGTTCATCACTTGGTGTCCGTCGTCCGTCGTCATCTTTGTCATCCGTTAGCTTTTATAAAAATTTTCTCTTCTGAACCTACTGCGTCAGTTGGAACCACACATGGCCTCATTCATCAAAAGAATACCTTGAATAGAATAAATTTAGATAGCTCGCCTACCAACCAATATGGCTGACATGGATAACATTAGAAGATAACTATCTGTAAAAGCACGTTTTGTCTTAAACCGCGATAAATCGAAAATATATAGCCAAGCAGAAATGTTCAGAATTGCGAGACCTTCCTACAATTTATTTACGATAATAATTAGAAATACATCAGTACATGTATGTTCTAGTGTGTATTTCAAGATATAAATCTTTTATATTTAAAATGTCTAAATTGGACATTATCATCAGGGCTTCTTTCGACCTGCAATTAAACCATTGCCAAATCAGGGTGTCCAATTGACTGTGTGGGGTGTACCAAGTGTTCAGACACGTCCGATCAGAATAGAGGATTTTACAGTATATGCCTCGTGTAGAGAGAATGGCATGCTGTCTGCAAGTTAAGAACGTTTGCAATAACTCATTGAGGGGTCCGTATGTGCCCAGTTGCAAGGCTAAATTTCTGTCCCTATCAACAATACCCCCATTTTCCGGTGGAAGTCCAATTTTTTCCCGACCTTAAACCCAGTTGACTGGACCTACCTATTGTTTTTGTTGTTAATTTCTTGTCTTTAACATACATGAAGTATTTTCCATTGGACGCTGCCATTAAATAACCAATAATCAATCAATCCATCAAGAGATTTAATTGTTTATAAAAAGCTAAAAATGGTTCTAAGGCCAACTCAAAATCCGTTTTAATACAGGTTGATAATACTTAAATAAGCCATACACGGATGAAAATATGGATATCTAACAAGTCTTTCATTTAAAATAAAAAAACACCAAATCATAAATATGAAGCAAAAGACGATAATTTACTCAATAGTGTAATAATGGTAACTTTTATCATATTGAGTCATATCTCAAAGATATACAATATGTCCTAACATGCTGTTTCTGAGAGATTATACAATAATGCTCGAGGATGTCGTGGTATTGTTCATAGGAAACTGCACGTCGTCTTTGGTTTACAGTTGCAGTTCAATTTAACAAAGCATATAATTGTCATGTCTCGATACACATAGAAACCATAATATTATAATTGACTCTCTAATACTTGGATTTTTACAGCTACATTTCTAATTGAGTTAATGTCGTCTTCAACGTCACCAACGTTGTTGAAAGAAATTATTTTCACTTATAATATATTTCTAACATACATGATCAAACATCAGTTTTCTGCACGGATGAGTACTTGCCTCTTATTGCAAGGAATTTAAGATTTAATTAAAACACTCAGACACGATTACATGTGTAACATCAGATCATAATTAAAAGCATTACAAACGCATAACGAAGTAAATTTGCAATACCATTTATACACATAAAGGTAGATATGACAATGATATATATTTTATATATATATTTCAACATTTCAAAAAATATTAGCTTTTTTTTATAAATACAGTTGTACATTAAACATTGAAAGAAAACCTTTCATTTTTGTTATACAACTAGAATTCACTGTAACGTTCCACGCAAAAGACGTATCTTTTGAATTAAAAGAATTTTGTAATTTGATAAAGGACCTTTCGATTTGAGTATTCCTCGGAGTATTTTTGTTAGTTTACTTTGTATTACTACCCTTTTTTGTTGAGTATCTTGGTGCTTAATTATAAATATTCTATTTATTGTGCGTTGTCTTTTATACAGTTGGTGTATAATCCATATACCTAAAATAAATCGTATTCATATCAAACCAAAAATATGAAAATATTTATGAAATACGAATTATTATAAAGAAAAATATAGCTTTGTGTTTGATCAACAAAATCAAATTCATATCTAACAAATGTAATCGTTATCAGTAATATTTCTATTCTTCCTTATGTGTCTCGAACGTAAGATACACACATTCAAACCTTGTCATTAAAATAAAACTTGGTATTTATGACAAATAAAAATTATCAAACAACAATATTTATTCACCGATAATATTCAAGGTCAAGACATTTATTGTTTAAAATGAAGGACAAACTGTTACCTGAAGAACTACTAGTATTTCAAGTCTTAAAAAAAAAGAACTACTAGTATGCTACATATTACAGCAAATACAGCAAGTTGAAATGTTCGATTAAATATGTCAAATTTGATATAATAAATCAGGCAATATGCTTATGTCTTTTTATATTCTTTTTGAACATGAATGGTATTAGTAATACATTAATGTCAAAGTTGTGCCTTTTTTGCATATCATAGCCTTTTATATCGAAAAATATATTGTACTGATGACTGCAATCGGTTACAAAAAAATATCTGGACAAACTGTTTAATTGGGCATCTTAATGGCAGATGAGATTTAATACGTCAAAATGTTTTGTATTTAAACAAGAAAATATATATAATACTCAACTACCACATTTGCGGTAAAATATTGAAAATAAGAAAAGAATGCACCCGCTCAAGCTTCAAACAATTGAAAATGGGACGGACGAACGAAGACGGGAAGACGGAAAGACGAAAAGACGGAAAGACGGAGGTTAAAAGGGTAAACTTGATGACCCCGTCGCCTACGGCGGGGGCATAAAAAGATGTAGACCAAAACCCATATTAGGGAGTTCAGTTCCTAAACACACTTAAATTGCATACCCATCAATAAATGTTTAGCTTAATTTACAAAACAATCAGAAGAAATATCAATGCATTCCCGTAAGAAATTGAAAAAAGAGCATATCAAGCTTTTGTAAACCAATTGTTGAATATACGTGTAGTGCTCAATCTCGATCTATATCAGAAAAAAACACATTAAAAGATAAAAATGGTGCTGAGAGGATTAGCACATTTCATTAAACATTAATACAGTAGAAAACCAGGATCAGTTACTAACACATTGAGGGATTTGAAGCTACCGTCAATTGAGTGCTACAAAAATATCCAAATGCTGTGCATGTTTCATTAGGCCTTACATCATCGAATAGTCAAAGATATACCGAATTATATACAACAACAACATAGGACAGCAACTAAGGCAATACGACCAACGGAAATTGCAAAACTTTCAACAATCAAACAATACTTACATAAACAGTTTATTTCCTCGTATCTTCAATGACTGTAACAGTTTACCAACAAAACGTTTAAATTTAAATAATGCAGAGGCATCCAAAAAGTGGCGGATTTACAGGGGGCTCAGGGGGCAAGTGCCCCCCTAGTTCAGGTCACCAAAAAAAATATAACATAATTTTATTGCTATTGCATCTTCTTATCTAGAGCGGAAATTAATCCCAGCTTGATTTGATTTCTTAAACTGGCCGTTATGTTATTAATACCAGCGTCCACATGTGTGATTTATGACAAATTATCGGTGGGTGTGTAAATATTGTCACCTGTGTGTAATGTCTGTTTGCAAAAGCTTTTATGTAAAATATATTTACATGTTGATTCGAATAGTACGGGTTGTTTTTGGTTTATAATTACGATTAACAGGTGAAACTTCAATGCTAACGACATTCTATACCAGCATTTCAATCAGTCCGATCATTCAATCGTTTCTATGACAGTTCGCATTATCGAAAAGATATACCATAGCTCTAACAATCCTAATCTTTCAACGACTCTCCGTAGACAAAAAGAAGACTACTGGATTAGACAATTGGGAACTGCAACACCGTATGGCTGTAATGACAAAATTGATGGTATAGGTATTCTATCTAGTCCTTCGTGTACCTCGGTGAATGTGATGAATATTTTCAACTCGACTCCTCGACGTAGACGCAGTCATGGTCATCGTCATTATACATCATCCTCTCTGCATGATGTCTCTATTAATGACTTGCTGCCATTCATACAAAAACCGTTAGGTATTCATCACATTCGCACGAAACTTTATTCATTACCCCTTTCAAAACTTCATTCTCTGTTCAATTTATGTTTGGAATCCACTGTTACAAACCCTCATTCAAACCAATACAAACTTCAGCTATAATTTCGGATATTGCAAGTCACAGACTTTTCAAGCCAGATCGCATTGGAAAAGATGAAAAAGAGAAAATATCTTTTCTAAATCTTTCCTCTTCCAACAAAGGTCTCGATGGCGTCAACCTAGGCAATATCCTTCATCATAAATTAGTTCAATCGAAAATACCTCCTCATTTCAAAGACCAGTCTGTTCCAATAATTTCTTATACCTATAACAAACCTATTGCAACTAAAACTTTCAATTACAAACGCGTTTTGCAGGATCTCGATATTGACGACTTCAAGTCTAAACCTCCTGATTGCACTAGTGCTAGTTCCCAATTCACATATAATCCTGCTGGCTACGTTATTACCGGTGGCCTTAACATTGTTAATAACACTTCTCTACGAAATGTGTTATCGAAAGGTCCGAAATATCGTGAGCCTAAATCCATCAATTGAAAATACAACTTTCAAATTTTGATGGATTCAGTCGAGGTTATGCCAGGCAATGAGCTAAGCGCGAGAAGAAAGACGTAGACACTCTATCCGAATGCATTAACAGTAGGACAACCGGATGTGCCTTTTTGGCCAAAATGTGATTCGGCGGCGCTCAGTAGTCCTACGCCGAAAATTGGACTATTTTGCGTCGGCCGACGTCAGCTGAAAAATGGCGCGCTTTTGTAAAAACATTTCATTCGTTTACAGCAAAGTACCGGCGGTAAATGCTGTTGATTGTAAGCTCATTTATAAGAGAAAAATATATGAGCTTACTTATTATTTATATGTTTGAACAAAAAAATAAAAAAAAATCTTATTTTTTCACATCTGAACATCGAATTTCGGATTTCGATTTTCTGCACTGTAGAATTTAATAGCGATATTAAAAAGGGGTACAAAAAAAAGCCTATCCTTCAATTACCTTAAATTTTTTACATCGTAATTTCGCTAGTTTTTCAAATCGAAATCCGTAAAGAAAAGGGGTGTCCACAGTAGGGCAAAAAATTGTACCCATTTTAAAGTAGGGGTCTAATTTTTTTGAAGGTTTTCCCTTGCATGGCCGGTAGAATTAGAAATTGGAAAAGATTCTGTTTTTAAAGTAAATATTCATTCAACTATCAAGAATAGCTGAATCCTTATAGTATGTAACCCCTATAAAAATAACAATATGTGTCAATAAATTGTAAAATTATCGATTTTTTTCGAAATTGAAGAAGACGCCATTTTCGCCCATTTCTCTATTACGTCTATAGGTCTGCTATAATTATTAGATGATTCTAAAAAATCTCCGCCTCGATTTTTTTTATACTTTCATTTTATAATCTTTGGTACATAATGCAGATGTTATGAAAAAATTAGGCACTTCTATCGAGTAGAAATGGAGAACGGTCATCTTTATTTTGTATGTCCCCACTATGGGGGCGTGGTCATCCTTCACCTTGATTCTGAAGTACACGATAGCTATTCATCTCTCGAAATTAATTATCAAATAAATATCATTGAAACAAAATGAATATATTTTAAGACATCAACAAATTTTAAGTGCTACTGATTTTTTTAACAGAATATGCCGGAATCGACCCCATCCGATGTTGTGTCAATACATAGATCAACGTTGTCAATTTCCGGCGCCGAAAATGTCAACGTAAAATGTCATTAAAAGTCGGAATCTTTTCTTCTTTGTATCAATTTTGTTTATCTTAATGTCAAGAAAGTCATGCAATATGTTGAATCCATATCAACGTTATACCGAAACAGGCCCTACTTGGTAAACTAACAGTTTGAGGCCTACATCATCATCATGAGATTGACTTGTTGACATCGTACTTGTAGTTGATCAAGATTCATTTCGTGCATTTTTTTACCAGGTTACCGGTCGCTAATTTTTTTAAATGAACAACTTATCTGTTTGGTCATATCGATTTCTTTCATAATTTTCCTTTCGTTCGTTAATACAATTATCGTTATGTGTTTTGTTTTCAGTGTTTCCTTTTTTTTTGTCAAAAAGGGGGTTGGGATGGGGTGCTCTTTTAATTTTATCAAAGGCATGCGTGATTTTTAGGGGCTTATGGTTCTCAATTTCTGGTTTGCTGTTAAGGGTTCAATATCTACTTGACTTTACTTATTTCAAATCTGCAGTTTCTTAGATCAATGATTATTTACAATTACTATGTTAGTACTACAAATATATAGTAATATATTTTGCATAGGGGGAGGGGGTGGCCATTTGCTTTTTTGGGGGGAATTCGAAGAGAATCCTGGTGTGTTTGAATTGTGCTTATATATAAAAAAAAATAAAAAAAAAGATGTGGTATGGTTGCCAATGAGACAACTATCCACAAAAGACCAAAATGACACAAACATTAACAACTATACAATGTAAGTCACCGTACAGCCTTCAACAATGAGTCTTTCAAACAATTGCTTGTCTGTTCTAGGTACTTTACCTTTATATCCAATCAAAGGTTCCTGTTCATTTTTTTTTTGTTATTTTGTTTACTGTAAATTATTTGAATGAAGTATGTAAAAGTTTGTTGCCAACTTTTTTTAATAAACCACATAAACCATAACATTGATGATCTACATGTATAGGATTTTTTTCCTAGATTTACTATTTATTAATTTGCATCATATGATTTTATTTTTTAATATATTTCACTTTTGCATAAAGACACAGAATATATTCCTTTTCAGGTCGTCTTGTGTCATGTTATTTAGGGGTCTTTTGTATATGTAGCTTTCTATACGTTATTGGTTCTGCTAAAATAAATGTTGAAGGCTGATCATAAAATAATTCCATACACCAAATATAGTTGACCAATTGCATATAGTATTAGAAAAAAGACCAAAACTCAAAAACTTAACTTTGACCACTGAACCATAAAAATGAGGTCAAGGTTAGATGACACCTGCCAGCTAGACATGTTCATCTTACAATCATTCAATACACCATATACAGTAGACCTGTTGCATACAGAATAAGAGAAAAACAGACCAAAACACAAAAACTTAACTATAACCACTGAACCAAGAAAATGAGGTCAGGTCAGATGACACCTGCCAGTTGGACATGTTCACCTTACAGTTCTTCCATACACTAAATATCCTAGACCTATTGCTTATAGTATTTGAAATATGGACTTGACCACCAAAACTTAACCTTGTTCACTGATCCACGAAATGAGGTCGAGGTCAATTGAAAACTGCCCGACGGGCATGAGGACCTTGCAAGATATGACATACCAAATATAGTTATCCTATTACTTATAATGAGAGAGAATTTAATATTACAAAAAATCTTAACCTTTTTTTCAAGAAGTCACTGAACCATGAAAATGATGTCTAGGACATTGGACATGTGACTGACGGAAACTTCTTAACATGAGGCATGTATATACCAAGAATGAAGCATCCAGGTCTTTCAACCTTCTAAAATATAGAGCTTTTAAGTAATTATCTAACATCGCCGCCTAATCAGCCAGCTCACTGTCCCTTTGTCTAGCTTTCTGCAACAAAATCGCAGGCTCGACAAAAATGAGGAATCTTATAAATTATACAACAGTGATATTCCTTCGAAATTTTTTTTCATGAAAACAACTGAGACAATGATCTGATTTTTTTACTAAATATAGTGACATTTCACTGTCACTTATGCACATTTGAATGTTGATGAGTCTTTGCATATTTCAAAATCCTCTTTTTACTACACATTGAGCCCATAGTCAGCTTTAGACTGAGTTAAGTTTCATTTATTCAAATCCTGCACAAGTTCAACAAAAATGTCTGCTAATAAACACTTGAACCACCTCGGTTACCATTCTGTACATGAACATATCTCTCATAACAAATTTCATATAAATTTTGCTGATTCCAGGTATCAAAATTTTCATCCTCCAGTATGTGTTGTGTACTGAAAATAAAAAAAAAATTGTTATTAAATTAAGTTTGTTGATTCAATTGAAAAGTAATGATGGATGATAATTATAATATATTATATTTTATTGTTATTTGCATCTTTGACCAAAATATGGTCTGCTTAAGTCATTCTCTTATCTGAAGAAAATGGTCAATTTTATTAAACCACTTCATTCTCATGGATTATGATGCACATAAAGTAAGAGTTAATTCCCTTATATTGTTTTTTATCTTTATAAATTAATTTTAAATTACAGTACCCTTCATTCTTGAAATTTGGTTTTACATCCAAATGAAACTATATTGAAATTATACAGCATAGATAATAGTATAAAATCTTTAAACTATTAAACATGTTAAAAGTATACCATTTGGTCTTAAAGTCTGCGTACAAATGTGCATTTCATAAATAAATATAAACTATAAATTTTAACTTCCATTCCCAATTTATTCCAATGGCAATTTTCTTGTCTGACTGTTAAATGTAAGATACATTTTGTATATTCAGTCTATTTCCTTATCAAAATAGTTAATACATAATCATGATAATGTCTATCATGTTTTTGTTTCATATTTGAGGGATTGAAGTCATAGCGCATTGTAAATAACCCACTGTTGTTACCCTGAACAGACACATTTGGTTACTTACCCTTAATATATTCTAGTCATATTGTTTTGTATTAACAAAATAATTTTGCTTTCGACATTACTCGTTGTTGACTCTCTATTTGATTACTGTTTTCCTGCTGTATGTATATCAATCATACATGTGCATGTACTGCAAGTGGTTTTGTTGATATATATATAAAAGTCCTCTGTTTTGAATTTTTGATTCATAGTCAACATCTTTCTCCATCCTGTATATAAAGCAAACGTACATACAATTACTAAATAAGATGAATATATACTAAATTATTCAAAGCAAAACTAAACTTTGCATTGTTATAATCAACACATGAATACAAATTTGCCAAATAAATTACCAAGAAAAAAAACATATTTTCTTGCTCCAATGAAGACCCATTGGTGGCCGTTGACTGTTGTCTGCTCTTTGTTTGGGTTGCTGGTTCTTTGACATAGTATCCATTTCCATTCTCAATTTTATATATTTATTATGTATTAGAAATTGTTATGCCTCTAGCAATTCTGCTCAAAACATAAAAGTTATAGGCAAATTTAAAACATACAATGTATTATAATAGTGAACATGAATATCTAACATGTCCTTTGTACAATGCAAGCTGAAATTTTATACATTTTGGGGGCACTCACAACCTAGTTTTAATTTAAATTCATGAACCACCACTGTCATAACACCATTAATTGGATAATATTATGATATGAATGAAATTGGGGTACATTTTTTTAAAGTAATTACTACAATGTATTGTCAATGGATTATCATTTCTAATTAGTTTGTATATATATATATATATATGACTATAGCCTATAGGATTACTATATACCTTGATGGATATCAAGAAATTGTACAGGCATACATGTATTAAATTTGTAACGTAACATACATGTATCCTGCCATTCCTGGTCATGGGGGATACATGTTTTATGATATAAATTTAGAGAATGGCTATCTATTTTTTTTTTTTTTTGTATATGTGAAAGAGAAATCTGTGACTGTGATCGCTTTCCCTTTGTAATTTTTGTTTATGAAAGATTTAATTTTTATGAATATACATGTTGGTGTATATGAAATCAGGGACACAAAAATGTTTTTCCAAATGAAATTTCATACCAGGTATAAAATAGCCAACAGTGAAGGTATGTGTCTTTAAATACATTCCAATGATTTGGTTCATGGACTTTTGAGTTGAACCCGATACGTTCAGCAGAATTCGTGTAGCCTCAGTAGACTAATATTTGGGGCCTTGAAATTACCCCCACCCCCTTTTTAGAGAACTTACAATCGGCATGAAACGTGATCATACGTGCTTTCGAATTTTATTCATTTTGGTCCGTATTTGCAGTTAGAGGTTTACAATGTTCTATTATCCGAGCAAGAAGTGATTGCATGAATATTTCCCATGGAGATCGTGAAGAACATGACCAGTTTGAAAACGGATGTTGACAATTTGTGTGGGTATAATATTTCCGGAGACAAGTGCGGACACCTTAGACCGAAATCCGAATGTAATTCACCAGTAAATAGTTGATTCAATACCAGTATCATTATTAGGAAATGATGATATATTGGATTTCAATTTTCATGTTTGATATAATTTTACATTTTATTTTTGCCGTTTAAATCATTTCTTTGGAGCCGACTTATTTGATAGTAATTTACTGAAATATCTGGAATAAACCTTTACCTTTTGTGTTGTTTAGCATAAAGATTAAACATCCAAGAATGTCATTAATGCAACTTTTCAGCATGGAATGCCAAATCCAACGTCAAAAAATGGCCGCCATTACGTGTTGACAACGTCGTCTAGTGAACCGTATCACTGAGCGGCGAAATCCTTACTCAGGCGCTTCCGGTTGTCCTACTGTAAGGCAGTGAGGTCGTTAATACAAATCAGAATTAAGATACTGAATGGGTCCATCAATGCCCATGCTACGTCAATCTTCAAAGACCCAAATGTTGCTAAACACCTATCCGACCTCCATGATAAATATTTTGTTGTCCCCGCAGACAAAGCCCCAAATAACATCGTTTTTGTCTGTGAAAGTCATTACATTAATTGCTTGATAAACGAATTAGGTATAGACAATTCACTTGGAAACTCAACATATACCCTCACGACACTTACCAAAGAGGAAATCCTGGATAATCATAGGTCTGTTCTTTGTTCCTTTGGTATTTTAACCAAAGATGAAGAACTGGATCTTCCATCACTGTATTGGACACCTAAACTACATAAGTGTCCTTACAAACAACGGTATATTGCTGGGTCTTCCAAGTGCTCCACGAAACTCCTTTCTAAATTATTAACATCTATTTAACATCAGCAATCAAAGACGGGCTTCAAAGTTATTGTGAAACTGCCTATTCTAAAGATGGCGTGAATCAGATGTAGATACTTAAAAATTCCAAAGATCTTTTAGAGTACATACAATCTAACTCTCTTTCATCTTGTAACAGTATTAAAACATTTGACTTTTCCACTCTTTACACAAGTATTCCACATTCCAAACTAAAAGACAAATTAAAAGAGTTGGTATTACTTTGCTTCATAAACAAGAATGGCCAACGTAGATACAAGTATCTTGTCTTAGGGAGGGATAAATCCTACTTTGTAAAGAATCACTCTGATTCAAACAAAAAATTCTCTGAAACCGATATTATCAAGATGCTTGATTTCTTGATTGACAACATATTTGTTACGTTCGGAGGACGTGTTTTTCAACAGACTGTCGGCATCCCAATGGGAACAAACTGTGCCCCTCTACTTGCTGACTTGTTTCTTTATTAGTATGAGGTGACTTCATGCAGGAACTTCTTAGGAAGAAAGATAAGAAGTTAGCAATATCCTTTAACTCTACTTTCTGCTATATAGATGACGTTCTTTCACTAAACTATTCAAAATTTGGTGACTATGTGGAACGCATCTATCCCATCGAATTGGAGATAAAGGATACTACAGATACAGTTAAGTCGGCTTCATATCTTGACTTACATCTAGAAATTGACAATGAGGGTCGGTTGAAGACAAAACTTTACGACAAAAGAGATGATTTCAGCTTTCCAATTGTGAACTTTCCATTTCTTAGTAGCAACATTCCAGCAGCAACTGCATACGGGGTATATATCTCCCAATTGATACGATATTCCCGTGCATGCATTTCCTATCATGATTTTCTTGATAGAGGGTTACTGCTCACAAGGAAGCTATTAAACCAAGAGTTCCAAATGGTGAAGTTGAAATCATCCCTTCGTAAATTTTACGGACGCCATCACGAGTTGGTTGACCGTTATGGAATAACCGTTTCACAAATGATATCGGATATGTTCCTCACGTCGTAACTACAATCCCCTTCCCTTTCATGAATTTGACCTACCGAATTAGACTATTTACCGGATTTGTAATCATATAAGGTAGCAATAAACAGTAAGGAAAAAATATTAAAATTTGCCCTTATAAATTTTACCATCCCCTTTTCATTGCTTTCTTGTAATATCAAGCTTACTGTTTGTGTCATATATGGGCATATGTATGTAATCAGAATCTTCCAAAGATTTCATATCCAGTATATAAAATGGTAAAATGTAATTTCTTTTGGGTGTATCCATGGCAACAATCTGCATTTATTTGTTATAAAATGTTGCAAAAAGGGAGAAAAGATGTCAAATATTTCCCCAAAATTTGACTAAAAGTAGAATTTCAATCGCTTGATGTAATACCTTTTCTGAAACTGTGTACATATATCATTCAGCAAATCTAATGAAAATCAGATGTCTTTATCTCATTTTTTTGTAAAATTGCGTCAAAAACTTCGTGTAGAAAAGAAGTGTTTGTAAACATTACATTAATTTCTGGAGCGATTGCCGGTCTAGCTATGAAAATACGGATTGTCAAACAGAAAACAGCCCATAAAACATGTAAAAAATAATCTTGATGCTCTTATAAACCATCTTTGAAGTCTAAATTAGCACTCAGTTGTCTAAAAATGAATTTTATTACACAATAACTTTCCTATTTGAAAAATCCACAGGGGCCAAAATGCGAAACTAAACTCCTAACTGTGTATTGCTACCTAAGCAACACGACGGGTCCTGCATGTGAAGCAGGATCTGCTTACCCTCCCGGAACACCTGAGATCACCCCTAGTTTTTGTTGGGGTTCGTGTTGTTTATTCTTTAGTTTTCTATGTTGTGTCATGTGTACTATTGTTTTACTGTTTGTCTTTTTCATTTTTAGCCATGGCGTTGTAAGTTTGTTTTAGATTTATGAGTTTGACTGTCCCTTTGGTATCTTTCGTCCCTCTTTCAGATGTGTTTTTTTAACAAATAGGTACAAATATATGTTTGAAATCGATAAGGATGGCATACATTTAAAGTTTGGTATCTCTTCATTCCAAAATACAGTACTCACAAATAAAATTTCTTCTTCTTCAATTTCAAAACTCGTTTTGAGAATTTATTCAGCAAACAATTTAAACTGTTTTTTTAATAAAATACAAGATTTGTTTATTTTAAACGGCATGTCATGTTTCTTTCTCTTCTTTTTTCAAGAGAAATTAACAATTTGTTTTACCCCTCCCCCTTTTCACCAGGTCCAGGAAATTGATTTGACATTTTCTAATAAATAATCATTTATGAATGCTATTTTATTTCCATAAGATCTACTTTAAAACAGAATCTGAGACTTATACAGCCAAAGCATACAGTTGTATTCGTTTTTTTTCTTTTTTCAATTACCATATGTACGTACATGTACAAGGAAATGAAAAGGTCACCATATATGAGGATATGAAGGTGTTTTACAGAGATAAGAATTCTGTGCAAAAGAGTAAGCCTGGAAGGGAGGCCAAAAAGTATAGATAAAAGAAGGTAGAGGTGTTGAAATATAATGAAAATATTGATTGATTGTTAGATGTTAAAAGTCCAGCGGAAAATATTTGATGCATGTTTAGGACGAGTATAATAAATATCAATTGACAGGTAAATAAAGTATAAAGTGAAATAGTTTTAAAAAAATTGAAAACGATGATGTGAGAGCGCAAAGACGAAATAAACAACCACTGTAAAAAAAAAAAGCTGAGAACACTTTAGTTGCAAAGATATTTTATTCAGATAAGGATATATATGTGCATGATCCTGTTATCTTTAGTGTTTCACTTCTTATGTTCTACCATTCCATCGTTCTATCACATGCACAGTCATTTCTTGCCAGAATGATGGATGTAGTCCAAGGACAACACATGCATCGATACACCATAGGTGAAGTTATTTGTATATTGCCACAATCAGTCAGTATCCACCGTCCATTTATTCTTCGCCTTCTGAAAATATCCATGGAAATAAACTAAACTGTATTTATTATTTTGAAAATTATGAGTAGTAACAAGTCATTTTTTGAAAGAAACGATTTTTTTTTTGAAAATGTAGGCGTCACCTGCTAATCATGGATCAACTTTATACAAATTCAGACTCGATAAAAAAAAATCACGTTAGGGAATAAGCTACAAACTGTAAATTAAAGATCAGATCACTTCACCAGTATCTTTAGACCTAAGATTAGGATATTAAGTGTCTCATGAGCTGATAGACAGACACATTATAGCCGTCAACTAAATCGTGATGATACCAATAAATATTGTGTCGTGTCGATTTCATAGTTCTTCCTCAAAACTCAGCTGGGGAGTTTTTTCCCAAAATGCTCTTGTTCTTGTTGATGAAGATGTTTAATATGGACATGCACTCAAGTAATGTATTGATAGAGAAGTAAAATGTGTCGGGTAAATGATAAGAAACGATGATCACCAGGCTTGAGAAAAGGAGGATTTAAATCAAGGTTCAAAATTTTTCCTATTTTTTCTAGAGGAACACAATTGTAATATTTATGTTAATTGAATTTGTTTATTGTGGTAGCTTTGATAATAGTCAAACATATATTAGCTTGGTTTGGTTTGAATATTTTGAATTCTTATACATATACTTTTTTGTTGTTGATACTTTTTAATTGAAAAAATTGATATCACATTCATGATTCAGGAAAAATTTCAAGTAAATTTATTTTGACATGATCTAAAAAAATATTGTGTAAGGTTAATTTCAGAGGGAACGCATATCATGTCGGAGTTTCGCCGTGTATAAAATGTCACATCGTGGTAAACATTACAAAGTCTGGTGATAAAATGACTTTTTAAAAATTGACGAATATAAATAAGGCATAGAAAATTGAGGAAAATTGTTCTAATGCATCAAAGATACCATGCTTAAAATTTATTACATCTACACAAAACGTATCATTGGCGCTCAAATCAATCATTTGTCATCCAATGGATAATGATAATGTGTTACTTACGATTGGCATATTTTAAGATGATTGCAACTTCTCCCTGTATCAATACCATACACTGTCTTTGGCCACTGTCCATTGCAGGATTCATCGATCATCAAAACTTGCCTTTTAACACGACCACCTGAATAAATATGGTACAATGCAGTTCTTTCTCATATTGTGTGTTTCAATCTCATATGATAGAATTAGACAATTGAAAATTTGCTAATTAATAAAATGACACACAGCATTCATTGCATTGCTAACAACTCGCGCTTTATTCTTCATTTTCATTTTTTTTAGATTTTGGATTTTTAACACATTCGCTATTTTCGCAATTCAACTAGTCATACGAGATATGCAATATGAATAATGACTGTTGAATAAAGGGTATAGGTGAGGGTTAAGCGATAACTCTTTAAATTTTGTAATTGTCAGTTTAACAGTTCTGTTTTCAAACACTTGTAAAACGTTAAAAAATATATGTGCTTTTTATGAGCTATGAATGAAAAGAAGTAATTTAAAAGAGTTATGTCCCGTTTCTCCGTTTGATCTTAATCAACACTGTAATCAAAATCACATACATGTATATCTAATGTGGATGCTTTGTTATTCGTAAGCTACCACTTTTTTGTGGATTTCGTGGGTACAAGTGAACCACAACTCTAATTATTCAACGAATTCCAAATTTGCTATAGGTTTGTTTGAAGAATTTGGAACGAAAAACGATATCAAAAATCCAGGAAGAAAAAATCTAGGTACAAGCAATCAAACACAGAATTAAAGGTCGAGGTATTTACAGTCAAACAAAGAAGTGAAGGTCAAAGTATTTACAGTCAAACATATAAGTGAAAGCCTTGGTATAAACAGTCGAACAAAGAAGTGAAAGTCGCAGTATTAACAGAAAACATAAAAAGCAAGTCGAGGTATAAACTGTCAAACATGGAAGTGAAGGTCGAAGAATAAATAGTCAAAAATAGAAGTGACAGTCGAGGAATAAATAGTAAATCTTAGAAGTGAAGGTGGAGGTATAAACAATCAATCAAAGAAATGAAAGTCAAGGTATAAATAGTTGAACATAGTAGTCAAAGCCTATGTATGATCAGTCACACATAGTAGTTAAAGTACAGGTGAAAACAGTGAAAACGTCAGTTAAAATCCAGGTACAAAACAGTGAAATACGGAAGTCAAAGTCAAGATAAAAACATTGAAACACCGGCGGTGATGTACATGTATAAGCAGTGAAAAACGGTATTAACAGTGAAACATTTAAGGAAAAGGCCAGGTATAAACAGAGAAACGTGTGGGTAAAGTCCAGGTATAAACGGGATACATAGGACTGAAGGTCCGGATATGAATAGACAAATAAACAGGGGAAAACATAATTTGGAGGAAAAATAAAGTCATAAACAAGCAAACATGGAGTGCATATCCGGGTTTCGGTAGACAAATCGGGCACTTAACATAATTCAATTAATTCAAAAAGACATGAGGCCCTTTGCATTGACCAAGTAAAATGAAATAGCGAGTATTTTTACTTGTACGTAACAAACAAAAAGAGTTCGTGTATTCTAAATAACAATAAGTGTTTCCAAAGCTTAGAGTGGTATCTGTAAAATCTTTACTCAAAGAAACAACAGAATAATCCAATTGATTTTGTTCAAATATATCCAGTTTCAGTCTTAATAAAAAATTGGGAAAGGTTAAAGTTTAAATCAATTTCTTTCCTTTCAACAAACTCAATATATCTGAGCTTTGCAATTATTATTTCTTTATTTATGCTTTATTTTGACGACCATCTTAAGTCGGGTTAAACATGAATACCTATGCAATATGTCATGGTCTTACCTTTGAAGGCTTGTTAACGATTTAAAGAAATTTCTCCCTTATAATTATCAATTTTATGCATTTTAATTGCAAGTTATTACAGTGAATCAGTATTTGGCACACAGTTATCAAATTATTTTCACCTGTACGGATACTCTGTTGTTACGCTTGCGCATCTGGTGCAGTGAAATTGATACCATTAGTGTAATATTCCGTACAGAGTTTAATTACCATCCATTTAGGCACAATTATAGCAATTTATAAACGGTTCATTTTCTCAAAACAGTTAGAGTTTATTACATTTAACTATGTTTTACCTGCAGAACGTGTTATATTCAATACTTCAGAATCATCTGGTATCTTTTTTTCCTTATACACAGGGTATTTAAAATCTTCATGAAACTCTTGCAAAGCCCCTCTGAGTGAAATGTTATCAATTATTTCATCGAAATCAGCAAAATACATTTCCACGACCACTTTTTCGTTTGCATTATTTATGGTTTTATCACCTTTGTTCTGATAAAAGAAAATGTTTTGATTAATAACACATACAAACAAACCTACACACCACGCCACTCAAAATCTATATCGATCATAATGGTTGAAGTGGCTACAGTATCTATATTTTATACAACATGCCTAAAGGAAAACGATCATTGTAAATAATGATTTGATTAACTGGTGTTTCACAAGTTAGATAAGTTATCATTAACTTTTCGAACAATGATGAAAACAAAATAACTTCCTGCATTTTTTTGAGAAAATTGGATTAAGTATGTTGATTTTATACCACATCTTAATGTCTTATTCGTACTTCATAATTCATTTTATAATTTTAATGCATTGCAATTCCTTTAAGATTGTTTTTGAATGGTGGCAAAGATATGCTGACTTTGGAGTTGACTCTTCGAGGTTATTTACATTTAGAGCTTCTGATTATCTAACAAACGTAACATTTTTAAATATATCGTATACCCAACTGTAAATAAAAGCCTCTGTAGTTTGTCCAGCATCTACTGCATTTTTTATGTCTATGTCCCGCAGTCTACATTGCCTTAAGGAAGGGAGACATTTCATCTGCTGACCCTGTAACGAAAACCTTCTATTTCAAAGAATTATTATCTTTGTGCAATATTTGGTCGCTAATAAAATGATTAATCACTGAAAATTGAATGTTTCGAACATTTTTCTGTGCAATTGATAAATATTCAGCAAATCATTAAACAAAACACAAATGTCTAGTCTCTAAAGGTAGTATTAAAATATTCCGTCATTGGAGATCTTAAAAAACGTAAATTATCGTTCTCCATTATTAACTGAAAGTAGTAAAATTTGCCGAAGATGTGTAATTCGGGTTTTTTTTTTTTACTTTAAATAATGGATTTAACTTTTTATGACAAATACAGGATGTTTTTTTCGTTTGTTCAAATATTTCTAAAAATATACTTGACATACTTACTGATATAATTAAGTTGATACAAGTTTAGACATTACACAATGTAAATATATATCTTATTTTCCTTTCTCAAAGAAAGTCTTCTAATTTTCAGAAAGCATTTTAAAGAAGCTATCTTTCAATATTTTATTTTAAAATATGTTTCCCATTTTTTCTCTAATCACGCGCTATCATTAAGTTATCCGTGCATAAAAAAAATATTATAATCAAATTTCACCACAGTCATGGGTGTAATCTACATTTCTTACCATTCTTAGGTTATAGAGTTTTGTATATTTACAAACCTGACGGAAATCTTGAATAAGGTAGGATTCCATAACATCATTGTGTGCTGGAGTGTGAATTTTTACTGTATTCTTTTCTAGATTTGTTTCTATATTTTCAAAATATCTGGCTTTCTTTTCAACAATATGATAACCAAATTTCTGGAAAAAAAATTAAGACGTTTACCCTTTAAAAAACTTTACAAGCACTTAGTATAGATAATTTTTTTTAGAAAGCGAGGCAGATTTGAACAAAACTGCAACAGTAGAGTGTCTTTTTTTATTATTCACCATTTGAATACAGCAGTTTAAATTTGAAAATTGAAGTTATTGTAAAAAGAAACATAAAATCCATCCAAATTCATTCTTTGCATTGATTTGACGTTTTCTAAACAATTTCAAGTTTAAACATGATTTGCAAAATAAAATAGAGCACAGAATAAACTTAACTAAGATCAAAATTATCCTCATCAGTTATAGCTTTGACTTTTGAAGAATGTTTATAAGCCAAAAATGCATACGTATAATGAGTTTTTGTCACGTTTTATTCCTCCTGCTTGCGGTAAGTATTAAAAGTTGAATATCGTTAATTCGTTTTTCAATTTTTCACAATAAGTGAAAATGACGTTAACAGTTGTTTTAGTTTGTGTCCGTTTGTTCGTCTGTCTGCGCATTATATTGGCAATGTTTTACAATATATTTTAACAATATTGTTTCAGATTTTTTTATTTTTTTATATTAATGATTATCGTTATTTCTCCATACCAAAACTATTATTTGTCATATCTATAGAAGGAATTTGACATCTTTAAAACTTTCTTTCAATTTATAAATTGACCACGTAAGTTACGTGTAGTTTTTGTAGAAATCTCATATTTACAATTATCTTACCTCCTGTAAATTTCTTGGAATATGATTGGTTAAAAGCAACCGCTTGGAGACCGTGAATATTCCATTTTAGGTTAGTAGACGGGCTTATTTCAAAACACGGTTAGTATTGGTGTTACGTCCCTTTATAAAAAACAACACGGTGTTGAGAGAAAATCGTAATGGTTTCAACAGACGAAGAAATTGATAATTTACGATTGAAATAAATTCATAAAACAAATTTAAGGGGGCTCGCGGGTCTAAATCCAATTTTTTGTTTAATATATGATTTCACCATATTTTTTGTATAAATGAACTTTATCTTATACTTTATAGAAAAATTAAATGAAAAAATGGGGTCACCAATCATTTACGGTCACAATCTGCCTTGGAAAGAAGCATACATTTTTGTTCTGTTGAACTAATAGGAGAAAAATCGGAAATATCGAAATAAAAAAAGAACCTTATTACAGAAATCGCTTAAATTTTACAATTATTTATTTTATGTACAGGTAATTCGAAAACAACCATAAAAAATATAGGTCACGGATGAGTTAAAACAGATATTTCAATTTTAATGCCAAAAAATGGCATTTTTGCACCAAAGGGAGATAATTTGGAGCTTTTCCAATGATATCTACTTTTTAAAAGTCACCTGTGGCCAACACGAAAAGATTTTTTGGAATGATTTTTGTACCCTAAAATAAAGTAACAACTACTTAATGTAATTAATAGAATTTGAAATGAAAAATAAAAGTTTTTTTTTTTTCTGAAAATCTTATACCCGCGAGCCTCCTTAAAGCATACAAGTTGTTATTGTTGGCTTTGATTTTGTATAGACCAATGGAAGTAGTTTCCTTATACTAACGGTATTGAAGATTTGATTACTTTGATAGGCCACTAGTCTAAATACCCCATGTTAAGATAGTCGGTACGATAAATTCGTAACATAGTGTGTGAGTGACCTAATACAATATATAGGTCACTACCACACTATGTAACTTATAATATTTGTAATGTGATCATAAAAAATTAATATGTGAAAATTCATAGTTCCATGGCAAAAATGGAAACAACTTAAACGAAAATCGTAAATCATAAGTCGAGAACAAAATGACAAAAACTAAAAATGACGAATAGACAAAAACTAGTCTACAAAACACTGAACAAATTACTCAAGATTGAGCAGCGCGAACATTAATAAAACGGGTTGGGGAAGTGAACTAAAGGCTGCAGAAGGGTAAGCAGAATAGAATGTATGAATACAAATATTACACACAACTCATTCTTTTAAGTCATGCATGCAACTTATTTATTTCCTGAGATAGAAATAACATACCATATCCATATTGGCCGTCACAACGGAAAGAAAAATAGCATTTATCAGAATAATCAGTAAACGGTGCATTGTTGATTTCTGTAAAAAAAACAATTAAGGAATACAAATTAATTAATTACACTCATGTCGTTCGGACTTTTTTTCAGTTTGTGAGTTAATCGCCCCGGTTTACACATCAATAACCTCTAGAAAAAATGTGTTTATTCCTATAATAAATGTGGCAAATTAACTTTTTCTTATCCCATATATAACCCTTAAATATTTTGTTTATTAAAATGAACTGATATTTACATATAAAATTTGTCTGAATAAAAAAAAACACACAACGTGATGAATTTGAAATAATTGAAGAAATGTTAACATTTTACGGATTTAATGATATTTACTAAAACAACAAGTAACCATAAAACATAAAACAAAACAAATAAATAATAATTTATTAAGAACGAGCTTATTACATTTAATAAAAAAGTATTTGAATTCAAAATCACTTACCTTATGAAGTCTTTACCACAATTGCATTAAGGACGAAGCGTTGTCGCTTTAATACTTTCCAACCAGGATGCAATATAATTGTTTCTTCGAAAATCAGACAGCTAGAAAGTTGTTGTGTTCCACTAAATATATGTAGGAGTTGACACGACAAAATTTCAAGTGAAGAAGAGATTTAGAAAGATCGTTTTAAGCATGTTAAGTGTGACCTTCCTTTGAAGTGATGAAATAGCTTTGTACTACCTAATTTATAATTTTCCACATTTAATGATACAAGAAAAAACAACAAACTGTTCAATTAGTGTTAAATATAAAAATAAGAAGATGTGTTATGATCTACCGTATAGTCAGCTATAAAAGGCTCCAATATAAACAATATGAAACAGTTCACTTGAAACAAATAACGGCATAATTTATAACAAAACAATTCACGGAATCCAACAATAACTACAGGCCTCTGACTTGAGACAGGCACATAACGAGCAAAATAACAAAAAACAACTTACTGCAAGGGAAAATCATTATCAAATGACATATAAAACGAATGGAAAACAACCGTCATATTCCTGACTTGGTACAAAGCATGTGGCGGTGTTAAACACGTCTGTTACCGCTCATTCCTCCTCTAACTTTGGACAGTAATGTAACAGCACACATATATGTTAAAAGAGTATTCACGTATTGGATAATCTTGTCGTCGTTTTTCGTTTTTGCTTATGGCGTTGTCATTTTCTTTTAGAGATATGAGTTTTGAAGTCCCCCTTGGCATTTGAATCCTTTTTTTTAAGCTATAAAGTAAACAACAGATATTTTCAAAACGGGAAACAATTACCAGTTCCGTTTACAAAGGGTTCATTATTCGCTTTTTACATTTAAAATTATAGTAAGGTAGATCATAAATATAGACCTTTCGAGACAGAATTTATCCTATAATTTGCCAAAATGAAAATTTTGCAATGTTTTTTTTCAAAAATGTAATATAAAGTATGGGTCACCGTGCAATTTTTCGTGCTATGAGTCGTTAAAATTTTCCTTAATTTGGTTAGCTTGTCCATGAAAAAACACATTTGTGTACATTAAAAAATTTCTATTAGATAGAATTTTGAATTAAATTGTTAGAAGATAGGTTTTACAAATGTTTTAAGAAAATAAAAAATGGTGTTAACCGAACTTGTTTTTTTAACAGTAAAAATAAAAACATCTTTATTTAGTTTAAACATATTTATTTATAGTGGATTGGGAAACACGTTTTGCAACTTATATTAATCCCTTTCCACTTTGCGGGTGCAAGTGCTGCCTTGTAGCGGCATTAGCCTACTTTTTTTCGAAATCTACAAGGGTGTCTTTAACGTGCAAGAGATATGGCTCAATCTTAACACGGGTCAGCCATTTATCGTCCCCTTCCGACAGACTATCATCGTCTCCTTAAGACCATACTCGCAAATGGTGTCAAGGGAGAGCCGAAAATTTGTCCAGTATAAACATGATAAAGGTTTTACTTAAAGAGTTATCTCGTCTTAAATTACTCATTTGAAAATGATTCTAAAAACAAAAAAATAAATGATATTCGTTTAAATAATTTTAGTAATACAATAAATCACCAAGTTTTCTGTATATAAATAAACAGTCTAACCATTAAATTGCAAATCTGTCACCAAATTTGCAGATTAGGGCACATAACTTGACTGATTTTATAATGTGATTGTGTAATCCACGATGGTGATATATCATGAATATACCTTAAAGAAATATAATGTTTTCCCGGTAAATGTTGGGTTTTTCTTTTCATTATCAGTTTATTACTTCAAAAAAAATTCTCAAACTCTTGACCGACCTGAACCTCATATGGGGTAAAAGATGATCCATTTGCTTGCGTAATTAACCAGTTTTGGATCATTTACATAATATATATCTAATTCTACTCTGGAGAACAACGTTTGAAAGCTTGACAAATGAATCATCATAGAGATTTATATGTCATAATATCAACCTAACCAATAAGTTGTATGAAAGAAACAACATTGTTGACATGAATATCAATTATATGGTCATTTTTATAAATTTTCTGTTTACAAAACTTTGAATTTTTCGAAAAAAATAAGGATTTTCTTACCCCAGGAGTAGATTACCAGAGCCGTATTTGGCACAACTTTTTGGAATTTTGGATCCTCAATGCTCTTCAACTTTGTATTTATTTGGCTTTTTAACTATTTTGATCTGAGCGTCACTGATGAGTCTTATGTAGACGAAACGCGCGTCTGGCGTATAAAATTATAATCCTGGTACCTTTGATAACTATTGCTTCTATGTATGTTTGTCGTCTCATATATAAGCTATTTGGTTTGGATACGATTGCCTATAAATTATTTGAACTTTTGTTTGCTTGATCGTCAGCTTGTTGGTCGTTCTCGTTTAACCGATTGCAGTTATCTTTTCTACACAATTCAACATAATCGAATTGCGTGCTTATTGTTGTATGTATTTTTCTTATTATAGAACCAGGTTAAACCAACCATTTTCATCGGAAAATGCCTCTATCAATTCAGAAAATGACAATTGTTTTTCAATTGGTAAATTAAGTCACTATTTATGGACCACCATATTTTTGAAATACCTTAAATTTCAATATTTTTGTCAGTTAACTTTAGTGAGTTAAGTGGGAAATTCTACTCTTATCACCTCACTTGAAAATGAAGTAAAAATTCTTTTTATGCTTTTAAAATGCTTGGTAGACTAATTGTTGTCAGCTTGATCATTATCTTTATTGCTATAAAATATTTCGTAATACTGAGTGTAAGTTGTGCATTGAAAACTGGTAACCGATACAATATCCGTGTACTATTTAGTTACATAACTACATAGTACATAATTTGTTATAACTCCAATATAATTTGCACTGTGATGTGTTATTGTCACACATTTGTTACCGGGAAAATGATGTTCTTGATCTTAACACTTAATAGGGATGTGATGAGCTTACATTCGTTGAACACTTACAATAAATCTTTCTTGTTCAATGCCCTTATGACTACTTCATATCATTTTAAATCTCGTCGAGTTTATTATTACAGAAATTTTCTAATTGGAATGCTGACGTAGTACAACATGTATAGATTTAAGTATATAATCTAACTGTTTCACTTAGATGCAGTCAAATTTCACTATTTATTAATAACAAAAGTTGTTTTATTAAACGAATTGATCACTGAAATATATGACTTAACTTTATTACCCCAAAGAAAAATCATTAATTTTTTTTTCATTGAATATGTTATGTATTATATTTCTTTTCAAACTACATGTATGAGAACAAGTTTGACTTTGCATGTCATATTTATCTCATAGCGTAATAGGAGAATGTTAAAATATATTATTGATTTGTCACTCGGGAACTGACATCTACACAAAACAGTGAATTTATTAAATGCAAACTTTTAAAAAGAGATTTTATATATTCTAATTTTAAAAAAGAAAATATAAGAAAAAAAGGTAAAAACCTCCTCCGGCAACCTGACCTTAGATCAGATTGGAAAGTAATCTACTAATATACATCGCGTGTTTTTTCTTCTTCAAATTTTGTAGATTCCTGAATCCCTGGTATAAGTAAATCACGGAAAAGTTTTCGGCCGCATAATTTCTTTTAACTTTTAGCTGCATGTAAGTTTTTTTTTCTGTTTTTATATATTGAAATAAAATACAATCAAATATTAAGAGACCACTCAAAGGATAAGGGAAAAGGGGTCTCTTAATACAGATTGTCTTTGTATACAGATTCTACACTTTAAATTAGTGTTAATAATCACTAATGTGTTGGTCTCGTATGCATATCTATAATGACTTATTATGAGAAATATTTATTTTGTAATTCAATCTTTATTTGTCCATTCATCAGACAGGGTTACTGTTATAGCAAATTTCAGTCTCATTCCTGAAAATTTCCAAGATTGCAGAGCCAATCACTGCAATCAAGAGTTGAACTTTTAAAAAAAGCAATATCTTCTTGGGCTTGGTAATAGACGTCCTGATTGTTAACATTTGTGGTAAAAAATTGTCTAAACTCGTTTGATTCCGTACAAGCGGATTCACAAGTGGAATGCCGAATGTTAGAATGTTCGAGTCAATCCGGTTCTCTCGGAACGGAATCGGCCGAGTTCAAACGAGGAAAAAGTCTATCTTGAGCATAAAATTGGCGGTACGATAACACTTTTTCGCTGATCCTTCCCAGGAAATTGTGGTCGTTTAAAACAGTGTGTGTTGTTGTTTTCAACATATTGATGAGGTCGCTAGTCGCGTTATCGGATGGTCTTTTAATAACGTTAAAATGTACAAGGACATCTATTGAAGGCTTGAAAAGTGGCCGTTAACAGCAGTTGATCGTTTAATTCAGGTTGTCGTTAAGAAAGGTTTGTATTAGTAATACATAGATAGATAGATCGTTAATTCTCATAAAATCGTACAGGTACAAAGGTTTCAGAGAAGTTAAGAAAATAATGTACATAAAAATAAAAATGAATAAGAAATACTTAATAATTTCGGATGAGATAACATATATCATATAAATATACTTTTACGGTCAAATTGTAGGGTTACAAATGTTTAACTGTATAGACAAAGTAGGTTTTGAAAAACTCAAATTAAATTCTGTAATGGTTTGAACAAGTTCATTATTCATTTACCCACAAAACATAAAGTTCAAGAATATTCTACATCTATTGTCTTTTATTATATCTTGATACAACAAATGAAATCAGGCAGGAATAAGTGAATTGTCACAAATAACAGGGCAATCATTTGTTGGGATTTTATTCATTATGTATTCTATAATTGGCGTTGTGTACTCTACAGTTATCCCTTTATTTGTCTCTGAAATATTATGCTATTTGTGAATGGTCGACACAATATAGAGAAAATATCACTAATTTTCATTAGTTCAACCTACATTGGTGCAGACCAATCATTACAAGAAGACGGACGGGAAAATGTGAACGCAGCGCTTTCCCGTGTGCACTTCATGTAAACACTGCGTCAACTTTGCGTAGGTTCCGAATTTTCAGTAGAAAAAAAAGTAAGCGTCAAGCGAAAACAGCGCGTCTTTTGATTTGTGAAACAGTAAACGGGTACCTACTTTCACATTTGTTTCCATGTTTACGTGAAATAAGGTTTACATTGAACGCACGTTGCTGTTTGTAGTAAACGTTAACACAGATAAGCAAATGATTAACTTTTAAATGAAAAGCCGCGATAATGTTCTAAGGTACGGAACCAAATGTGTGTACGCTATGTCATTTATTTTATTACTTGAAGCATTACATTTTTTTTTTGTAAAATCTGTACATCTGTACATCTGTCGTAAATAATGTTGACTAATTTCTTATGATACTGTATACAACATAATTTTTCGTGTACACATAGTTTTGCATTTTTTTAAACATGGAAATTAATAAAGAATATGAAATAATGGAGCAATAAGTTTAACGAACCAGGGGGTGATTGGGCACTGAAAGAAATGATAAACTTAAATCTTAAGGGTAAATGTATAAGAAGAAGCAACGATGTGTAATAGACCACAAGTCTGCTACCAATAATCATACACACTCTTTAGGTATTTCGTTTTCTTTTTTCCTTTTTGTACCTTTTTGCATGGAATGGCTCATATTATTTGCACTGCAAGTTCTTTCCGTTTTAAAGAAATATTTTTATTTTTAATAAATCATTGTACCTGACTGCACTAATATACTTAATATGGTTACATTTCTGTCCATGTAAATTGATGTTATCGCTTGTCTCAGAAATGTTTGTTCCCTGATAAGATTTACACCTAACTATCTATACCCAACAGTGCACTCTCGTGTTCAGAAATAGATTACAAATATGCGTGTCCTTGTGTAAATACACTACTGCATATTGATTTTTACATATCTGTGTTATTTATAGATACACACAAAAATGACCAAGTTTTTTTCTTTTGATTACAATCTAATATGAATGGTAAGTTTAAGAAGCATCTGAAATATCTCTTTTGAAAATAAACGCATTCATTTTTGAAAACTTTAAGTTGTATTGTCGAAGAAGAAAGTTGGTTCTAAAACAAGGGGATTAGTTTTTTGTGTTTTTACTTTTTTCTAGAAGCGTCCATTTGTATTTTGAAAATTCCATATTTTATTTGTTATACTTTAGCATAAACATTTCTAGTATAATTATTTATTGGCGACAATGTAGGGGTGAATCTTGGTTGGTTTTAAAGTGATTATGTGGATACCATACCAAAATATTTCATGATTACTTGTTCATCTTATTATCTAGAATTGTAGTTTTGATTATTTGATTATCTTGAAGAAAAAAAACAGAATTAAAGATAATGTGATTTTATATGCAAATCATTTATGATTATTTGATTTTTAAAACACCGCCATAAGGGCCTCTAAAATTGTCATGTAAAGGCATATTTTTATAAAAGTGTGATGCCTTTCACATCATACATTACAATCAAAATCCATATTCATGTGAACTATAATTGAACTAATGATCTAGAGATGGGTTACGCATGAACAAGGCTTGACTAGTCATTAAAAGAAAAAGCTTGTCAACATTGAAATTGAAACAAGGGTCAACCATTTTATTGACTGATTTGATCTACAAAAACTTGTTCTTATACAATTAAAAAAGATTCTTTACATATCGTTCAACCTATAATATGAAATTAAACAGACCTAGAAAATTCCAACTGTTTTCTATATAAAATATACATTTGTTTATGTTTTTACAAGTTATTTAACCGTCGGCATCCGTCGAAACGTCACTTCGATTGTTAACTAGATGACGTCCAGACTACATTACACACGAAATATTGATGCACGATTTTGAGTTAATGCATCTTTAATTATTTATTTTAGAATTTTATACGTTTTAGATTGTTAGAAGTCAAATATATGCACATTTTAATTCAAATTGTAAAACTTAATATGTCGGCTATTGCCCCTTAAAATAATAAAATGTAATAGCATTGGCATTCTGGTTTGTTGTATTACTCCGATCATCTATTATCTGGAAATATAAAGGTAACTTCGTTTTATGAAATAGTCTTTTGGTGAACAGTTAGATTTATAAACAAAATGAATAATGTTTATTTACAGCAAGTACTTGAAAACAGTATCAAAGACAAGTCTTCTGATATTTGATCAACCTTTGGTCAAATTTAAACATAAACAGAAAGACGCATTTGTTTACAAAAGAGGAGGAAAACTACATCAAACTGGACCAACTCATCGGGATATTACAACGTGCAGCACGTGTTTTCTTTGATAAAGAATTTGCTCCAGTATGTTTAGGTAAATCGATCAAGAAAGAGAAAAAGAAGCTGACTGATCTGAAACCAAAGCGGATAATTTACCAAAAACAGTGGAATCTGCTATTTCCCCAAGAAGGTAGAAACTTGAAAATCTCTCGTTTTCGCTCTCTCTCTCTCTCTCTCTCTCTCTCTCTCTCTCTCTCTCTCTCTCTCTCTCTCTCTCTCTCTCTCTCTCTCTCTCTCTCTCTCTCTCTCTCTCTCTCTCTATTTAGATATTTAATATAATATCATTAGTTTATCTGCAGAAAAATTCATACATTAATTAAAATTGAAAACAATTGATGGATCATACTTTTTCTTTGCATTGAAATGAATAGCACCAATCCCAATATCTGAATTGTACGATTTTATTACGGACGCCAATATCAGGTCTATTCAATTCTTGTATTATTTTGTTATTATTTCATGACCTCTTCAACATTTTTTTTACAGGTGATCCAGACTCTAAGACCTTTGATATCAATATAATAACAACGTGTCTCAGACACCTTACTGACGTATCTTCTCCAAAACGGGGATATGATCAACTGCCGTTGGATGATGAGACTTCACCTGTTTCAGATTTGGCCAGACTCAAACACTACAGAAATGAATTAGCACACATTGACGACAGGAAAGTGGAAAACGACAAGTTTTCTAAAGCGGGGAGTGATATTTGTTGGGTATGTTTAATGAAACACGGTTGAAATGTATAATTAAGTCTTAGATGCATGTTTTTTTTATTAATTGCTATTGACTTCAACCAGCTGTCAGTAACTGCGAGTACTCTCAGATCTGTGTTCAATGTTTTTTTGTTGTTACGATATACAAGTACACGGCCACGTCCACTTTGTGTTTTGTTAGATGTATTTCTATGCATATCCATCTGATGA
This sequence comes from Mytilus trossulus, assembly GCF_036588685.1. Lineage (NCBI taxonomy): Eukaryota > Metazoa > Mollusca > Bivalvia > Mytilida > Mytilidae > Mytilus > Mytilus trossulus. Next base: position 710,650 of record NC_086382.1, on the reverse strand, counting down.
GTAAAGCCTCTTGGAACTGATCTTTCCAGCTTAGGGGAGTTTTGGGATCCGCTAACATGTTTATCTCCGCCACATTATGTATGTATGTGTCTGTCCAAAGTCAGGAGCCTTTAGGTAAGGGGCTGTTGCTGTTTATTGCTGTGTTATATATTTGTTTTCGTCAGTATTTTGTACACTTGTTGGACCAATCGTTTTCTTGTTTCAGTTGTTTAAATTTGTCATTTAGAGGCCTTTTAAAGCTGACTATAGGTTTGGGCTTTGCTCATTGCCGACGGCTTCACGGTGCACATAGTTGTTAATTTCAGTTTCATTTGACAATCACTCCACTTCTTCTTTTGATAAGCACAGCTGTATGATGTTTGGTTGTATAAATTCACAACTGAATTTTCATTAAAGATGTTCGCTACGCTGTTTAAAAATAACAAGCTTTTTAAAAGACTGTTATAAATTGAAATTATATAAATAAAAAACTGAAATAGCAGAAAAAAATGTGCTTGTTTTCGAGATATAAGCCGATGAAAATTTGGCGGCAAATAATTTTCTCTAGATTTTTCTTTCACTTAACATTGTCACCTTTTTATTGAAAAAATAACAAGGATTTCATAAGATTTTGTAGTATGGCCTTTTAAACAATATGTAATTGAAAGATGAATAGAAAAGAAGGGGTTATTGGGTAATTTTTTTTAATGTTAATACATGGATAAAACCAGAGGATTCCGAAAATTTGGCAAATTTCAAAAAGAAGAGGAGCAAACATCCTTGAAGCAAATTTCATTTTGAATAAAAATATTTTTGAATAATAAAGGACAGTTAAGTATTATTTCATCTTAACTGACACTACTTAGAAGTTGTGAATACCAATATATAAACTTTTAGCTTCATGTTCTCCTGAAAATAAAGCCAAGCTTATTGCATGATGAATGTTAGAGAAAATCTACAGAAAATTGTGGTTGAATCTTGATTTATAAGGTGCATAATATGCATGTATGCATTACTACATTAAGAGTTCCTTTGATTCCCTAAAAATTTAATTTTAGATGTAACACGTCTTCTGATTGCCTGACGTTGTTTTGTAAATGAGCTCATAGACATAATTTTGTCACGTGACCGTGACATCATCAACATTTTTTCATGGTTTTCTTCGGTTTAAAATTAACTTTATCTTTAAATATAAGAAAGAAATGTAGTGTCTATTCGAAATTACATAAAACATGTGGTGCACAGTTTAAAATAACACGCAACGCGGATCATTCAGTGTGCACCACATTTTTAGACAAAAAAAATATTACAGTCATTCCTTAAATGTTTTGATTGCTTGTTCACACATTAAAAGAGGGTTAACCCTGTATGCCAACATTGCCCATGTGAAATTTAGAATTGTTTGTATAAACATTGAACGACAAAAATATGTGACGTATATAGTTTTCTGACGTCAGACACGCCAATCAATGAATGTGATTGTAACTAGATCTTTCTGTGTTCTGCTTAATTGTTCTTTTAAGCTCACCTGGCCAAAAGGGCCAAGTGAGCTTATGTCATCACTTGGCGTCCGTCGTCGTCCGTCGTCTGTCGTCTGTCAAGAATCTTCTCCTCTGAAACTACTAGACCAAATACTTCCAAACTTTAACTGAATGTTCCTTAGGGTATCAAGTTTATAAATTGTATCCGAAGTTTTGATCTATCAACAAACATGGTCGCCATTGCTAAAAATAGAACATAGGGGTCAAATGCAATTTTTGGCTTATAACTCAAAAACCAAAGCATTTAGAGCAAATCTGACTGGATAAAATTGTTAATCAGGTCAAGATATATCTGCCCTGAAATTTTCAGATGAATCGAACAATCCGTTGTTGGGTTGCTACTCCTAAATTGGTAATTTTAAGGAAATTTTGCTGTTTTTGGTTATTATCTTGAATAATATTATAGATAGATATAAACTGTAAACAGCAATAATGTTCAGCAAAATAAGATTTACAAATAAGTCAACAACACCGAAATGGTCATTTGACCGCTTTAGGAGTAATTGCCTTTTATGGTAATTTTTTAACCATTTTTCGTAAATCTTAGTAATCTTTTACAAAAATCTTCTTCTCTGAAACAAATTTTAGCAAACTTGGTCACAATCATCATTTGGGTATATAGTTTCAAAATTGTGTCCGGTGACCCGGTCAACCAACCAAGATGGCTGCCATGGCTAAAAATAGAACACAGGGGTAAAATGCAGTTTTTGGCTTATAACTCAAAAACCAAAGCATTAAGAGCAAATATGACATGGAGTTAAATTGTTTATTAGGTCACGATCTATCTGCTTATAACATTTCAGATGAATCGAAAAACCCGTTGTTGGGTTGCTGCCCCTAAATTGGTAATTTTAAGGAAATTTTGCTGTGTTTGGTAATTATCTTGAATAATATTATAGATAGAGATAAACAGTGAACAGCAATAATTTTTCAGCAAAGTTAGATTTACAAATAAGTCAACATGACTGAATAGGTCAGTTGACCCCTTTAGGAGTTATTGCCCTTTATAGTCAGTTTTTAACCATTTTTCGTGAATCTTAGTAGTCTTTTACAAAAATCATCTCCTCTTAAACTGCTTGGCAAAATAAAACCAAACTTGGCCACTATCATCATTAAGGTATATAGTTTAAAAATTTGTCCGATGACCCGTTCAACCAACCAAGATGGCCGCCATGACTTAAAATAGATAATAGGGGTCAAATGCAGTTTTTGGCTTATAACTAAAATATTAAAGCATTTAGAAAAAATTTGACATGAGGTTTAATTGTTAATCATGTCCATATTTATGCCTTGAACTTTTCAGATTGCTACCCCTAAATTGGTAATTTTAAGGAAATATTGCTGTTTTTGGTTATTATCTTGAATAATATTATAGATAGAGATAAACTGTAAACAGCAATAATGTTCAGCAAAATAAGATTTACAAATAAGTCAACAACACCGAAATGGTCAGTTGACCCCTTTAGGAGTTATTGCCCTTTATAGTAATTTTTTAACCATTTTTCGTAAATCGTAGTAGATTTTTAGAAAATATTTTTCACTGTAATTACTGGGCCAAGTTTATTATGGAAAGAGATAATTGTAGCAGCAAGAATGTTCAGTTAAGTAAGATCTACAATCACCATCATCAAAACACAATTTTGTTATGAATTTATCTGTGGCCATTGTTTAATATGCACATAAACCAAGGTGAGCGACACAGACTCTTGAGAGCCTCTAGTTTAAATTGCTACTCGATGATGACTGCTGTACCCATATTTGACTATATTATTTATTATGTCTGTTTAGTTCACGCATCATTGTAAATATAACGGAATTAGATGAGACTGTCAACAAAGTGAGAGGTTAAGCGCTATAAAACCAGGTTTAATCTACAATTTTCTACATTTGAAAATGCCTGTACCAAGTCAGGAATGGATTTTCCTCTGAGTTCAGTATTTTTGTGATTTTACTTTTACGAGTTTTAAACATGGTGATATAAAGACAACAATAGTGTACCGATGTGCAAATGAGATGAGACCAATTAAGTGAACAAAGACAAATTGAACGGACAACCATGACTTTCGGAATAATTTAGATCGGAGTGATGACATAGTAAGGATTTCTTGGTATGCATTCGCCAACTGTCAATCGGGAGCTCACAAAATCGAAACCTTGCACTCATGAAATTGAAGCTCATACATTAAGGCAACAGTAGTATACCGCTTTTCTAAAATCATACATCTATACAGAAAGAAAATGCGGGTTACAAACTAAAGCTGAGGTAAACATGTCAAATATAAGAGGAAAACAACGAAACAACAGAAACACTGAAGTGCAACAGATAACCAAAACGACAATAATGAGACACACACAGAAACGAACTATAAGATAACAAGTGCCATTTTGTTGACTTGGTACAGGACATTTAAAAACAATGGTGGATTGAATCTGATTTTGTGGCCAACCAAAACCTCCCGCTTTCAAGGCATTGTTAAATATAACACTTAAATGATAACATGACATGATAACACTACAGTATAAATAAATGCAAGAACAGTACGGACAGAGAAATACACAAATAAACATTACAATAGGACATTTCGACATGCATACTGTAATAAGTACCAGGCCTACATTTCTAAAACACAATACTCGCGCTTCGACTTCATGAGACCCACAAAGGACGACCACATCAAAATAGTAAAGAAAGCCAAAACTGTACAAAGTGAAAGAGCACCGATACAACTATTCTAGTATAAATAGACCTTAGAAGCCAAAAACTCCCAAATTTCACAGAAGTCTGTAAAGATATGCATCTAATTTGGTGTTTTATTTGAAAAAGTCATGTAGATAATTTGTTAAGGTATCACTTTCCCCAGGTTGCACATTGAAGTTAACATCAAATATTTCTATACCACCACTGTGAACTTATCCTAGCATTGACTCGCATTTAAAACGAATGTCATTATTTTTTTTATTTTTTTTAATATTTTGTTTAGTTTTAAACATTTTGTTTTCAGAAAGAAATATCTCGTGATCTGAAAATCAATGACCTATCTTTATACTTGATACATAAACAAGACCTTTACTTTATAACTAATCAATAACTTTCTAAAATTATATAGCTAGAATTGCCAGAACAGTGAGAGTATATCAAAAAACTTTCAGCCAATTCTTCCAATCAAATGTTAAGTGTTAAATAATTATTTACGATACATATCTGTTAATGTATTATGTTTTAAAGGCTATCAAGAGGCTAGGTAATGACGATATGGTGAAAGAATGTGACATTTTACATGTCAAAGACTTAAACCAGTCTACAGTACCAACCAAAGGTAACTATTAGACCGTGCAAACATGTTTAAAAGAAGAACATCATTCTAAGTGAGATTAATCAAATTTTGTTAAAAACTAGAGAAATAGCCAATACTCTCAAGACAGTGATGTGCCTATTTAATGAGTCAGGACATTTGATTTTTACAGTTTGTACTATGTTGTACCGCTGTTCCAGTTCAAAGTTAAAAAAACAATTAACCCCGGCCCGCCCCACACTTTATTCCTGTCTTACACCAGGAACTGTAATACAGTGATTGTCGTACATTACCATCTTTCATTGTTGTGTGCCATTAATTGTTTTGTCATAAATCAGGCCGTTGTTGGTTTTCTTTTTCTTTTGATATATTTTAACATTTTGTTACGTTTGGGAATTCCATAGCTGATTATTGGCTTTTCTTACTTCAAAAACCGAACGGCGACATACTGATCCTTTAATCTGCCTCATTTAGACTCTGTTGGATATCATTTGCAATTATAACATATCTTACTTCATATGTATTATAACCACAACCAGTTAATAACATGGACAAATCGAACAGATCAAAAACCATATACATATATCTTTCGAACGACATGTTTTTATGTTTAGTACCAGGTCCTGTAATATTATGAAGGGGTTGAAAGTGCCTTGCGTTTAGCACACCACGGACCCCTTAACGACAACTTTATAATCAATTTCAAAATATAATGTACACATATCGATCACAGTCGTTATTGTCATGCCTTTCTATTACTTTATGGTTTATAAAGTGCAGTCGTATTTATGTAATATGTTCGAATCATGTCCAACGCATATATATAGCCTTGTTTGCTTTTTCTCGTGTCTCGTTTTTCATATAGATTAGACCGCTGGTTTTCCCATTTGAATTGTTTTACTCTAGTTATTTATGTTGCCCTTTATAGCTTGCTGTTCGGTGTGAGCCAAGGCTCCTTGTTGAAGACCTTTCTTTGACCTATAATGGTTTACCTTTACAAATTGTGACTTGGATAGAGAGTTGTCTCATTGGCACTCATACCACATCTTCTTATAGCTATGTAAATTCCACAGTTCATGCAGATACAGATACTTATCATGTTGTTTCTGTTATATAAAAAAAGAAGATGTGGTAGGATTTATATGCTTTACAAGAAAAAATCAAATCACAAAACTCATGAGTCGAACAAACAAAACAAAACCAGAAAACACAAACAAGTCAACAAAACATCACTTAGAAAATAGATGATTGAGCAACACAAAACCAATCATAAATAAAAGGCGCACGGCATTGCTACATAAGGGCACACAACTTCTGGTCAACAAGTGACATCGTCCTGGCTACTCGTGTAAGTACAAATCCGTCGAAAACTTTCATTCTATTTTTTCTAGATGAAGATTTTATATTAGAATTTAAAGTATTCAACGTTTCGTATTCGTTAATTATTCAGCTTTGCAACTCATGCAAGTAAAAACCCGTCGAAAAATTTCTTTCCTTTTTTAGCTCACCTGGCCCATAGGGGCAAGTGAGTTTTTCTCATCACTTGGCGTCCGTCGTTCGGCGTCCGTCGTCGTCGTCGTCGTCCGCCGTTAGCTTTTACAAAAATCTTCTCCTCTGAAACTACTGGGCCAAATTTAACCAAACTTGGCCACAAACATCATTGGGGTATCTAATTTAAAAAATTGTGTCCGGTGACTCCGCCAACCAACCAAGATGGCCGCCATGGCTAAAAATAGAACATAGGGGTTTAATGCAGTTTTGGGCTAATAACTCAAAAACAAAGCATTTAGAGCACATTTGACAGGGTAAAATTGTTCATCAGGCCAACATCTATCTGCCCTGAAATTTTCAGATTAATCAGACAACCAGTTGTTAGGTTGCTGCCCCTGAATTGGTAATTTTATGGAAATTTTACTGTTTTTGTTTATTATCTTGAATATTATTATAGATAGAGATAAACTGTAAACAGCATTAATGTTCAGCAAAGTAAGATTTACATCTAAGTCAACATGACCGAAATGGTCAGTTGACCCCTTTAGAAGTTATTGCCCTTTATAGTCAATTTTAACAATTTTCGTAAATTTTAGTAGTCTTTTACAAAAATCTTCTCCTCTGCAACTACTGGGCCTAATTCATTCACACTTGGCCACAATCATCAGTGGGATATCTAGTCCAAATAAAGTGTCCGGTGAACCGGTCAACCAACCAAGATGGCCGCCACGGCTAAAAATAGAACAAAGGGGTAAAATGCAGTTTTTGGCTTATAACTCAAAAACCAAAGCATTTAGAGCAAATCTAACAGAGGGGTAAACTTGTTCATCAGGTCAATTTCTATGAATCGGACAACCCGTTGTTGGGTTGCTGCCACTAAATTGGTAATTTTAAGGAAATTTTGCTCTTTTTGATTATTATCTTGAATACTAAGTAGATAGAGATAACCTGTAAACAGCAATATTGTTCAGAAAAGTCAGATTTACAAATAAGTCAACATGACTGAAATGGTCAATTGAGGAGTTAATGTCCTTTATAGTCAATTTTTAACAATTTTCATAAAATTTGTAAATTTTTACTAACATTTTTCCCTGAAACTACTGGGCCAAGTTCATTTTAGATATAGATAATTGTAAGCAGCAAGAATGTTCAGTAAAGTAAGATGTACAAACACATCACCATCACCAAAACACAATTTTGTCATGAATCTATCTGCTTCTTTTGTTAAATATTCATATAATCCAAGGTGAGCGACGCAGGCTCTTTAGGGCCTCTAGTTTAGATGAAGATTTTCTATTAGAATTGAAAGTATACGTTTCGTATTCATTAATTATTTGGTATTACGGATGTTTTCATGTCGATACCACTGATATATCTTTTGAAAACTGGATGTACATATTTACAAAAATTAATAATTTTATTAAAGATTCGCTTGATTCAGGTTTCAAACCTGACAATACAAAAACATAATTTTGAAAATTAAATTCTTTCAGGGTGTAGTAACATTGAAGTTTGGCATTTAACCGAAAACCCGATCATCACAGAAACGAACCTGAAGAAATTAGAGGATAGTATGAAATCGAAAAAATGTGTTATTCTTAAAGGTTAGTTGTAAGGAATTTATTGTTATTTAATTCTCTAAATGGTTTGCTGGAATCTTAACAGTATTTATTTGTTTTTAAAAAATTGTATGTTATTGCATGTTGAGAACCTCTTAAAGATGAAGATAGTATATTTGTTGACGAAGTTTAAATTTACCTACTTCAGATAATTATAACTTCTTTGGTAGTCAAAAAGCGCATTGCATTTGGTTTTTGTCCATTTCAGTTTTTGTTTTATCTTTTGTTTTATGTATTTACATGGCCTTAAATGCAATACGTATATTGTTCTATAGCTACTAGTGTTCACTACATCAATAAAAGTATATTATTCAAAAAAAAAATTAAATTAAAGGACATGCCAATCTACCACGACACACATTCTGGACTCCAATCTGATCAATCTTTGAAAAAGTAGTAAAAAGAAAATTTCAAGTGTTTGGGTTGATTCTACCGCGGATTAAACTTACGACCCACTGTACTCAATAGTTATCAAAGGTAACAATAGGTATCAAAATGAGCATGAAACCATAATGTCGGTGTTAAACTACGACGTTGCAATTGGTTTAGCGCTGTCACGTGGTCCTTAAAGGGTTAATATATTCCATATGGGGTTCGTAACATCAAGTCTGCTGGTAATGGTGACGTCATATATAGATAGTTATTGTATTGTATTTTTTACTTTTCTACAAAATGCAACAGGAAAAGTTCTGCAGGCGATAGATTTGTTATACTGTTCGATACTGCCCTCCTACGGCCTATAGAGGATGAGTCAGATCTATAGGCGATTCGACCTTCAGCCTCACCCGATAAGTATTTAACTATCCCTCTATATCTCCACAATAGGGGTCATTAGCGATTGATATAATTTATAGTATTGAGTTGATCAGTTTAAATCAATATTTAAGATACATAGTGTTCACCTCTCGACAGGAAACTATGATTTTTATAATCATTTTTGGTTTGTCATAAATTTTTAATACTCTTTATATCAAAACTGTAGAAGCTTGTTTATGAAAATACATCTGCAATATAAAAGTTTCAAATTAAAATTCTTCTGGGATGTAATACTCAATGTTATTTAATTTTCAAGGTCTGATTGGAACTGGTAAATCTGAGTTGGCACTTCGATGCTGTTACAATGCAAAAAAACTAGACCCTACAGGTATTGTGCATAAGCTAAAATGCACCGACGAGTCTATGTTTGAAAGATCACTTCGTGAACTGTGCAGATATTTTGAAAACGTCGAAGTTCGTAAAGAAGAACAATCTCAAATAGATACAGTTATCGATATTATATCAAGAGAACTAAGGAAAAGAGCTGGTCATCATCACGTATTGCTTTTAGATGATCTAAATAAAATAGCCAAACATACAGTAAGCAAATTTATTAAAACATGTAAAACGGCAGAAAATGTAAAAATCATTGTCACGACATCCTTATCATTAGATATAGATAAAGAATGTGAAGTTTTAGAAATTAAAGGGTTTTCAGAAGATGAGGCAGTAGAGTTTCTTACTTATGGAGAGGAATGCCGGGAAAATATTAGGAAACATTATAAAGAACTTGCTAGGAAGTTCAGCTACAACCCAAAAGGACTACACATTGCGCGAAAGTACATGGAACAAACTAAATTACCCGTAAAAGATCTTGTAAAACAATTAGGTTGTCCTTCTGATTTACTTGAATTCGAAGAAAGCATGGTTGTGAAAGAGCAAACAACTGATAAAACACTTTTTCATTCATTAGTCAGCTTAATTGATAATATGCATGAGAAATACAGACAAGATCACAAAGAGCATATATTTGAAATGTTACTTTCACTCCAGTTTCTTGAAGTAGAATCAATACCAGTTGTACTGTTTACAAAATTCGATTCTAAGATCTCCTCAGTTTCCATAAATGATCTGTTATTTGAAATAACGAATTCTTCTTTTGGAACAATAAATAAAGAAAAAAGATATACCTCGGGAGAAATTGCAGAGGAGCGGCAGATCAACACCCATGATGTTGTTAGAGTAGCTTTACAGATATACATTACAAACAAGCAGAGTATTATTCATACGTCGAAGGAAAATATTTTGAGAAAACTATTGAGAGCTTTCTTTCTGTTGATGGATAAGGACAACCAAAACCCAGTTGATCTTCGTCGTCACAATCTAATTTTACCACATGCATGCTCTGTTATAAAACATTTGAAAAAGAATATAATAAATGAGAAAGATAAATCAAATTCATCTCTGACGAAAGACTTGTTGTATAATCAATTAGAAAGAGAAGTTCACGTTGTATATATTAATGACTTAATTGGATATACTTTGAGCTTTAATGAAATGTATTATGAGGCAAGTTCATATTTTGATGGGGCTAAACGCAATTTACTTAAACTTCTTAGAGTGAATGATGAAGAATTCCATAATGATATACTTGGTTTTACTAAGCTGACATCTGATCCGTATGAACTGACAACTTTGGTTGATGAAAAGTCAATAGAACTTTTCCAGGCCACAGATGAGTTTATACGCGCGAACAGATTAGCACTTCAGACAATTAGTAAGGACTACGTCTTTAATAAATATAGAAATGCAAATGATGGTAAAATCCTTTCAAGCGTTTTAGAAATTGATGAATTAGAGGAAGCATCTTATTTTGTAGAAAAGGAGTACAATGAACTATGTATGAAAGGATACGCTATTAAGGAAGAGAGACTAGGAGGTGAATTTATGCTAAGTTTACTTGTTTCTATTTGTCACACTTTCGGCAGAAGATTATTTTACCAGGCAGATGATATTAATTGGTCGTTAGGTAAAACATTCTTTTCTTACTTGACGATTGCCCGCAAACTTTCGTATATGACAAACTTGAGCGACAATCATTTGCCTAATACAGGATCAACAAAGCAATATGAAAAAATTGAGAGTATGCAGTTAAACCGCTTGTTTACCTGCTTGACTGAAAGAAGCGAAATGCAGTCCATTTTGAGTTTTTTTGGTAGAAAGGAAAATCTCGTTAAAGCGGCTACTTTAAAGGATATCATAAGTACTTGCAAAAAGAGATTCAATGAAAAAACTGACTATTTAGAATTTGGAGTATTAAAGGTTTTAGGCGCAAAAAATGACCACGCCAAATATTTGTCAGCGAAGATGATTATCGATTGCTATATAGATTTATTCAAACTTGAACAGACTGAAGAAATACGGGCAGAGGCCACACAATGGGGTCAGAGTATTACACATATGATAGCAACAAACCAAAGTAATTTCCCCAGTGTTGAATACTCCATAGGAAACCTTTATTTTGCCATTGGTGATATTATTCAGGCCGAAAAATGTTTTTATGCATTACTCCCAAAGATAGACGAGAACAACAAATGTGACAAACAAGATTTAAAATATTTTCCAAGAAAAGCTTGTGTTAGCTACATAAAGTGTCGCTTGGAAAGATTGGATCGAGAGGATGAATCCTTCAAAGCAGAAACAGAACGGAAATTGGAATGTTTCAAAACTTTATTGCAAACATATAAAGCAGAGTTTAAAGAACTTGAAGAACTGAAACTTACATTAACAAAAGGTTAATTTTACAACTTATTTCGTTTTTTCTGAACCGTGTCTTAAAAGGAGTTTCATAAAGTTGATCACATGACAATTCATGATTAATAATTGGCTTTCTATAATGCATTTTATCATGATTAATGTACCAGATTGGAAATAAGCAATTAAAAACATTACCTTGATTTAAGTAATTGAGATGTCATGTTACTTGAGGCATAAAAATAGGAATATGTGGTATGTTTGCTAATGACAGAAATCTCCATAAGAGACCAAATGACATTGACATCAACTACAGGTCACCGTACGATCTTCAATACTGAGCAAATCCCATACCGCATAGTCAGCTATAAAGGTCCCCGAAATGAAAAATGTACAATATTTCAAAAGAGAATCTATCGGCCCAATTTATTTACAAAATGATGGACGAAAAACAAATATGACACGCAGCAACAAAAGACAAGCATCGAGTTACAGGCTCCTGACTTTGGAAAGTCACATAAAGAATGTAGTAGAATTACACAATTTTTTTGTTTACCATTACCCGCCCCTTAACCCCGGACAGTAGCGTAATGACACAACAAATGAATAAACTCTTCATTTAGACGAAAACAAAATCGATAATAATACCAAATTAAACAATTTTATTTTAAAAAGATCTAACAATAGTGTAAACTTAGAAGTATATATCAAGGATCGATAAGTTAAAACGGATCATTTCTAAGTTTCCAGGTTCGGTTAACAATATCACCGTTAAATTAAGGATGTACTTTTCTGTTTAAAAAAAGTTTTCTGCATGAACAAACAAACTTCAAAGCCAAATCTTGATATTTACAGAAAAAATAAGTAAAGGTTTTTGAGTATTTTGTGGTAATGAAATCCTTTACTTTATAATTTACGAATAATACGTAGATTACATTGTCTTGTTTTACGTTTGTTTGATCTCATCTTTGCATCGACAATGTCTACTAAATATGTTATAGGGATTCAAAGAGTGATAACATATCGCTTATTTGAATGTTGGGATCAAGATGGTTTTTTGGAAAGAGGTGAATAGTATTGATTTTTTTTTCAAATTTGTGGATATCTCTTTATGAATAACAGGAGATTTTATGAGGTTAACGTAAAAGTGATACCAAGTATTGTTTTCACGTCACTGATACAAAACACACTTCTACTGTACAAAATTGTTCGGCTAGTATATATATTAATTCAGTGAAAAGGAACACACAAAAGTTCAGAACTTTTATTTGGAGTCATGAAACTATTTAAAGATATTTTTGTTTTACTTTTCTTCTTTCATCAATTCAAAGAATAATGAAACAGAAACAAAAATGCTGTTATTTTCAGCAATCGAGTTCTATATCTTTACCATAATATGAATTCATAAGAACAATTCCAAAAATGGAAACTTTATGACAGAAAAATCTTAAAAGATCTTTAAAGAGTTTCCAATGTGAAACTGTAATACCAACATAAATTGTTCCTTCTGTTATTTGAATTTGCAAGGACAAACTAATATTGCCTTTGACATGAAATCAAAGAACATAATATAACCTCATTTATTATTCTTATTTTTGAATAAACCCATGCTCTAAATCCAATAACATTTGTATGCGCATGCAGAGTAATGAACTTGATCAAATTGGCATGCATTTAATATATTTCATTAACTTTAAACACTTCCAAACTCTCCAATGATGCACGTAAGGGGGTTGTACGTAAAGTTTGAGGACAATCTCAATGAAATAGTATGTACTCGTCCGAAATAAATGAAACAAGTATGCAAAAAAATCCATGATTTATTGGTTCAGCTTATGAAAATGTATTTTACGTCGTAACTACAATTCCCTTCCCTTTCATGAAAGTGATCTACCGAATAAGACTATATACCGGATTTGTAATCACATAAGCAACACGACGGGTGCCACATGTGAAGCAGAATCTGCCTACCCTTCCGGAGCACCTGAGATCACCCCTAGTTTTTGGTGAGGTTCATGTTGTTTATTCTTTAGTTTTCTATGTTGTTTCATGTGTACTATTGTTTTTCTGTTTGTTTTTTTTTCATTTTTAGCCATGGCGTTGTCAGTTTGTTTTAGAATTATGAGTTTGACTGTCCCATTGGTATCTTTTGTCCCTCTTTTAGTACCTACTAGAATAATTAATTTCAAAATCTCATCCGGAGCACCAAAACAAATATTTCCGAAGTTCCGTCATTCCGACGTTAGACGACGTCAACATTTTAACTTTTGTCAAAGTAGTCTCCTTTCAAAGCAACACAATTTTTACATCTTTTTACCCAGTCATCAAATATTTTTTCAAACTGTTCTGGTTTCATTTTTAAGAATTTGCTCATACACAGCTACTTTTGCATAGGTACTATTTATAAACTTAAAGAAACCAGTACTGGAAATTTACTTTTAATATTTAGTACTATTTCTTTACTTTAAAACATTTGTAATATTTATGTTTTTGTATTTTACATTACTTGATTATTACTAAATATTTTGGTACAGAAATAAAACTGTGTTCAATGTTTGAAAATCATAACTTCAAGAGATTTGAAATAGAAAAAAAAACCAAAATGCTGAAACTGTAACGGTAGTAACAAAAAATCTGTAGTACATAAATTTCAAGTACAAATAAAGTACTGGAAAATACAGATACCTAAATATTACAGTAATTTAAGAGAAAAATAGTACTGAATATTAAAAGTAGATTTCCAGTAATACAAATTTTTAGTATAGAAATACTACCTGTGCAAAAGTAGCTGTGTAACTACCTGTCTTAGTTTAGGTAAATCGTCTAGCCTTTGTCCACGGAGTAAAGATTTGATATGAAGGGATCCTTCAAAATCCATTGAAGATAAGTCATGCAATTCAAAGAATGTTTCAGACATTCGAACCAAACTAAGGCCGTGTTCACACCAAACGCTGTATACAGTAAACATGTTTACAATTGGTTTAATGTAATGCTCACTAGTTTCACATTAAATTTGTTTACATCTATACACCTTGTTGAGCTACCTGTACATAACTTTTGTTCACACTTGTAAACTATATGTCATTTAAATGTTCATTACGTAGAACATAATTAAAATTTTCTAACAACTTTTCTAGCAGTTAGGGAACGACCATTTGACTTTTTAAAAAAGGGGTTGATTTTACCACAATTTGATATTAAAAAATCGGGTCATACAGATGATGAGAATGAACAAATATTCTGAATCCAAAGTTTGCTCATACATTATAGTGTCAAACATTTAATCGGTACCATAGATGAAATAAATAAATATAATTTTTCGCCCGAGAAAAAAATCTGACTCAAATGTCTTGATTACGCATTAAAAACGTAGGCTGCATCAGCTTGCATTGCTTACAGACCAGACGAAGAAATAGAATTGCGATGTTAAAGATCACTACATTTCTATCTTTTAACTGTATTTTAACTTATCGAAATTGACATATTTGACCTAAATACGACAACCGTTCATGCTGTTTGTTGAAAACTTCTCCTTCTGAAAAATCACATTGCCAGTCATTTCCTTGATTATAAACTAAAACGGGAGGTTCATGGAAGAGCATATATAGACGCGCTACCCTGTTATACATCGGACATAGAAATTACCCTAATTGTCATGATCAGAATCGAAATAATTTATGGAAGCTATACTTTATTGTAGTTTTAACATGGGTAGGCATTATATTCCTGTTATTTTTGCCCTCATTATCCCTCGGGCAAAACAAATCAAGAATTTAATGCCTACCCGTGTCAAAGCTACAATAAAGTATAGCTTGTATCAATTACTTCTTAAGATGAGTAAAAGAATACATCCAGAGGCTAAGCCAAAAACTGATTATCAAATCACAAGTAAAATCACAATGAATTTTGCACTTTTATGCTCTACATTAATTTTCGTAAAAACAATAAGTATTTACAGTTTAAGTATATATAGAGGTACATACTAAATGTAATAAAAATAATACAGATTACATGTGTAACTGCTTCAGCAAATAAAGAAAATTTCAACCAAATACTCTAAAGAAATTGAAAGGTTTTTTTCAAAGTACTTCATAATTGCATTTCTATTGATGACAGGCTCATTCACACTTTACATTGTTTTGTACTTTAAATCATTTTCAATTTCAAATTGTAAGAATAGACAGTGTAACGTTTTGTAGAAAATTCACGAAGTCATTATTTTTACATGTAGTCTAAACTGTAACTTATGATTGTCACGTGTTCTATGATTTACACCTAATTCTTCCTTATTGTTGAAATAACTAAATGTGAAGCTGGAAATCAGTGTAGATAGTATATAACATCGTCAAACCAGTGTTGAAATTCAATCAAAATGGCAGATTTAGAAATGCAGGAGTATGAACAACTCAGCCGGAACGAGGAGACTACTTATGATGAAATTAAAGTGGACAAGATGACAATCGAAATCAATCAACTTTTCAAAACTGGTTTTCTAGTACTTATAGTTTCTTTATTTTCAGCCGGCGTTGTATCGACAGTTGTTTATGTTACGGTTTATGGTAAGTATACACAAAAATATGACATGTTTATACATGTGCATGGACCTGAATAGTATGTACTGGAATATGATACAATGGAATTGTTATCAAAGGTACCAGGATTATAATTTAATACGCCAGACGCGCGTTTCGTCTACATAAGACTCATCAGTGACGCTCAGATCAAAACAGTAAAAATGCCAAACAAATACAAAGTTGAAGAGCATTGAGGACCCAAAAACTAGGTTTTATATTGTAATTTAAATCATTTGTATTTTATTAAAATACTGTGGATTCATTTATTTTCGTGGGTACCAAATTTCGTGGAAACTTGCATTTTCGAGGATATTTAATTTCGTGGCTTTTGTCAATTTCTACCTACAGTTAATTTGTAATTCGTAAAACATTTGAATTCGGTGTTCACTTGTATCCACGAAACCCACGAAAATTGGTATCCAACGAATAATAATAAATCCATGGTACGGTACTCTTCTTGTATGTTAATATTGTTATCGGAAATGTTTTCAGCAATACACTATCGGTTTTACAGAACATTCTACAGATTGAATTTCGTTAATGTGTATATTTCTCGAGTCTTTTTCATATACGTATAATGCAAATTTAGCAAATCCTTTTTTGTTTCTGTATTTTTAAAATTCTTTGAAAAGTTTTACCAATATAGACAGATTGGAAATTTCTAAACTTTCTCTGTTTGAAAGGTGTTCTTTTAAAATCTTTTAAAGGAATTTGCTCATTTAAAATCTTTTACAAATTGTTGAAGTAGTATATTTTTTCACCATACATTTTTTGTCTTGTCATACGTATTTGATAATAACCAATAATAAAATTGACAGACACCAATTATACATGGGAACTTGGAGTAGACATTAAATTGTATTTAATCTCATTTAACTTGCTGTTAAATCTGTTCACATTATGATAACATATTAATATTTCCATTGCTCAAATCCTTATGTTACACGATCATACACTTCTGTTTTCCTATCTATAAGAATGATGTCAATAACATATAAATATGGCAAGTATTTTATACAATATGTAAATATAAATATCAAAAAATATTGAATAATTAAAGAGGCATCAGGGATTTGTATTACAATATTATTTGAGTTAAACATAATAGCATGTGAAACTTGGGATAAAAAAAGTAGGATATGATCTGATAAATGCTTAGAGGTTGCCACATACAGACTTTAACAATATTTAAGTTCTTTTGCAATATGTTAACCTAATTTTTTTACCGATTCAAACAAGTTAAAGATCTATTATCTAAACCAAATAATTATTAAAGAACAATTTAGTTCGTTGTATAAACGGACATATTTATAATTTTCTATAAATTTGTGAGATTACCCAAACTGCACCTAATTTTACAGTTCTTTTCACCTACTTTTTCATGATCCGGACAAAAGTTACCATTCTGAAGTTTTCTCTATACACTTGGAAACTATATTTGAATGTCACTGGGGTAAATGTGATCTCCGTAACTGCAGTTACGTATATCCAAAGATGGCGGACGATGTTTCTGGACAATTTTTCTTTTGTCAATTTTGGAATAATAATGTATTATTATTTGGTATTTCATGTCTATTTTAACGTTATACTAAATTTGAAACTGAAATACTAAGTGTTCTATTCATAATTCAACCGCAAAATGGAGAAAACAGCCATTCAGAATATCATGATGATATGAGTAACTGAGTTAAATACATTGTCAATGGTATACGTAACTGAAAATATTGATATCCGTAACTGAATTTGTTTCTACAGAATTCAATCATGTTTGGAATAAAATAAATGTCTCCGGTTATTTACAGTCCATGCCCTTGAGTGTGTAGGCAAAGGTAATAACTTTGGTGAGCTTGTTTGCTAGCTGTCATTGTCAGACTTCAAGAGTAGACTAGTCCGATAGATAACTAATCTATCTGTCTGTAGGAATAAGCTTTATACAGCAAGCAAGCTTACCCAATATATTACCTTTGTCTACATACTCGATTGAATTGACTGTAAAGTATAATTGATATGAATCAGAATTGTTCTTCGTAGTCTTAAAATATTATGTGAAAAAATATTGATCAGGCTACCAACTCTGAATTTCTATATAGTACGCAATATGCATAGCGAGGTAGAGGATGGATTTTGAAGCTTATTTCAAATGAAATATTAAGTTAAATTTAGAACGGAAAGTCCTTTAGCAATAAAAAAAAATGTAAATCTCAAACACACTACACGAATTGAAAACAACTGTCGTAGTCTTGATTTGGAACAAGCATTTCCCTATGTAGAAACTAGCAGATTAAACCTGGCTTTATAGATAGCTCAGCCTCACACTTGTATGAGAGTCACATATAATTCCATTATCTTAAAAACACTGTTTGAGCAAAGCAAACAGACATGTTAGTCAAAATATCAAAATTTTGGATACAATGAATCACAGTCAACCTTATTTTAAAATCTTAATCGATGTAAAACAAAATTTTAAGCTATTTCAACAGAGAAACATAAAAATAGCAATTAAACACTTTAAAGATAAAGTTCATAAGCTAAATTTGAAAGCAAGCGTACACAATGACCATAGCACCGTAACAGAAAAGCGATATGTATGAATACTGGACACCCCAAACAATGTCCAAACAGTCACAAAGAGTTGGTTAACAATATACAAATACAAAACAAAATAGCACAATATCACGTACGTGAGATGATAAATATAAAGTACCTAAACACTATATTTCATTTTTTTGAAATGATGATTTTTCCATTTTGTAGTCGAACTGTGAAAAGTTTCAAACTTTTTAACACTTTTAATCAGACACGAAATACCGTAGAATAATACGTAATTTTTACAAAATTGACAAAAGAAATATTAACCATAATCATCGTTCGCCATCTTTGGATAAACGTAACTGCAGTTATGAAGATCACATTTACCTCAGTGAATGTTAAAAACCGTGTATCAATTTTGGTTCTGTTTATTTAACAGAATGATTTTCTTTACCTTTTCGTGGCAACCAAACTATTTGAAAATAAACCAATCTCACACTTAGACATCATAACCCTGAAACCTCCTAAACGAGTTTTGACGTTGAACAGAACTTTATTGTTTTTCTTCATTAATCATCTTACAATTTTATGTGATTTAAAAGAGTTTTGTTTATGAAGATATTCTTTGTTAGTTTCTTCGATATACATTCTTTTGATTTTTCATCACTTTGCTTTGAAATATGGGTTACTGTTTATACTAAAGACAATCTATCTTTGAAGATGGACATAAAACCGGATTTTTAAACCAGAATTATGAAAAACCACTTTATTATAAAAAGACTAAGATTTTGAAAGAGTAACTGCCGTTTCCAGCACTTATTACATGTATGTAAGGCAAGAAAGTGCATCGAAAGGAAAAGAAAGAAAGTACTATCGAAAGGGGTTACAAGAAAATCTTTCAAAGACCAATCGTTTAGTCTCTAAATAAAATTCTAAGATTTCTGCTGCTTTCTTTTTGCTTAATGGGTGCAATTTTGATTATTCGTTGTAATTTTGGTACTATGATGTTAGCAATGAAATTATTGTTATTTTTTTAACATCGATGGAATGAAACAATCACAGAATGTGAAAACAATACACAAAGTTCAGATGTTCCGGAAATATTGTTGTCGATTTTTTTCATACATTGTACCTACAAAATTTTACAACAATAGTATAAAATACTTAAACTTTGACATTTGTTTGGTTTAAATAAGTAAGAAATCCACTTGACAGAAAAAAAAATCAAATCGCAAAAAAAAAAAAAAGATAGTACCTACATAATAATATTTTCCAATAAATGACAAAAATAGAATTCAATAATGAAACACTGAAGTCAAGTATTGAGTTTATTGTATTAAATTTAACTATTGTCATAGCAGAAACCAAAGCTTACTTTTGCTGAACTAGTAAAGAGATAGACAATATTGTCATTATAAAATCTTCAGTGATGCTCGTGGCAAAAATGTTTGAAATCCAAAGCTTATATGAAAGATGAAGAGCTACAAACAAGGTATTAAATAAAACTGGAAATCAACATCAAGTTTAGAAAACCTCCATTTCTTCTTACCACTTAATTTCATGGTGTTAGTTCAATTATTTTTTAATTTGACGTAATTACCTTTTTTTTCTGTTTAGTTGATTTTTTTCATATTCAACCTATTAATTATGTTTTACATGCATATTGTGCATTATAACTTACCTTAGGAAATAAATTGCAAAACTTGATAGTATGGCTAAACCTTTTCATGATTTGTAATCATGAAAACTTAGAAACTAAGCTTACTCCATGCATGCATGGACGAAGGTAACTAACGTTAACTTAGTCCATGCATGCATGGACTTACACAACATACTTAGTCCATGCATGCATGCACTAAGGCAAATAACCCTAACTTAGTCCATGCTTGCATGGACTAACACAACAGACTTAGTCCATGCATGCATGGACGAAGGCAACCAAGGCTAACTTAGTCCATGCTTGCATGGACGAAGGCAACTAAAATTAACTTTTTTAAAGTTTAAAAAAATTATAAATGCAAAATATTTCAATAAAATCAAATTTTTCAAAAATTAAAAAAAAATAATTAAATATTTAAAAAAAAAATTCTTTTAAAATTTAATTTTTATAAAATAAATGAAAAAAACATGAAAAATTTACAAAATTATTTTTTTCCAAAATGCTGAAAAAAGTTTAAATTCCATTTTTTTTTCAAAATTACACAAAAAGAAGAAAAAATTGGTTAATTATCACTGTGTATCATCACCACCAGATATAGGTACCCTTGTATATAGGTATAAATGCCACATGAGAATATTCACATCTGCCAAAAGATTAGAATGTGTTCACATTTTATTTAAATAATAAAAACTCTTCACTGAACAGATCAGTTGGAGCTGAAAATTTGTTTAACATAACCTGGACAGTAGCTGCAATTAGTTCCTGAAAGTTCCTAATCATTTAATAGTGGTAAGTGTTATTTTAGTTTATTGTTATTATATCTGTAATAAACATGTTTAATCAGTTTAATTGAGGTCTGGAGCTGGCATGTCAGTTAACTGCTAGTAGTCTGTTGTTATTTATGTATTATTGTCATTTTATTCATTTTCTTTTGTTACATCTTTTGACATCGGACTCGGACTTTTCTTGAACTGAATTTTAATGTGCATATTGTTATTCTTTTACTTTTCTACATTGGCTAGAGGTATAGGGGGAGGGTTGAGATCTCATAAACATGTTTAACCCCGCCGCAATTTTGCGCCTGTCCCAAGTCAGGAGCCTCTGGCCTTTGTTAGTCTTGTATGATTTTAAATTTTAGTTTCTTGTGTATAATTCGGAGTTTAGTATGACATCCATTATCACTGTACTATTATGCATATTTTAGGGGCCAGCTGAAGGACACCTACGGGTGCGGGAATTCTCGCTACATTGAAGACCCATTGGTTGCTTTCGGCTGTTGTTTGCTCTATGGTTGGGTGGTTGTCGCTTTGACATATTCACCATTTCCTTTCTCAATTTTATTTGTTGCACTATGATTTTTGCCTTTGTCTCAATAGCAGCTAACTTTTTGTATATATTGTACATGTACATGCAAGTCGTCAAAACATCAACCCAAAAATGTAAGATCTGTAAGTTTGCTTTCGCAATTTTTTTGTTCTTCCCATGCCGGGATTCTAACCCATGTTACTGAGATATTGTGACACCAAATCTGTACAATTTTTAAACACCAGAGAAGAGCAGATGATTTAAACACTTTTGTGTAATCCAGCATTATATAAGATGTTTTTGTGTCTAATGTTATAGTGCAGTTTGAGCACTCAAAAACATGTTCATTATGTCAACTGGTTGTGTTTGGTTGCTGTCTGCCATATTAAATGGATTTCCTTTTTTTTGTTTTTGCTTAAATTTGTCTATTAGCTTTCTCTTTTGAAATTAAAAGAAAACAGTTCACAAATTCGGTGTGCTGGGCTTATTTTAATTAACCTTCATCAGAAACATACAAACAAAAATTTGACAGTAAATGATGTTGATACCATTATCTTGGGACTTAATAAGCCCATGTATAACGATCTTTAAATTAAGGCTTTTGCTTATTGTTGAAGACTTCAGGTTACCTGTACTTGTTTACATCAGTGCCCTATTATGCAGGGCTAGTAGTTGTCTCAATTGCAATCATTCCATGTATCCTTGCTTTTGTATCATTTAAAGACTTCAATTCTTAAATCATTTAAGTTAACACATTTTAATTTCAAAACATTCAACAGATATTTCCAAATAACAAATTTTGTAAACAACAGATATGATTGGTAACTGGTAATTATTTTACAGTCAATATGTTTTTATATTTATCAAGAGGCATCATAATCATGTTCATTAAATTCTTTCCTTGTCAGACTGTTACTGATCTCAAAACCAGTGAAAATTGCAAGTAGCTTTTAGTTTCTAGTAGTGCTATTTTGATAAGATGTGTAATTTTTCGTCATTTCTTTTGATGTTCTGTCATAATCAGTCAGACTTTTTCACCAAGATGTTTTCAAATTCTCCTAGTACTTCAAAGTGCTCTTTTTTCAATAATAATCTGAAATACACAAAATCAACAGGTTAGTAACTTCATAATGTACAAACTTTAACATGTCAGATTAATATGATTAAGAAAATGATGTGCAGCGCAGCCTTGTTATTTGACTGACCAGTTGGTGCATGTTTGGACACAATATTCAAGCATGATAAACTGTCTGTATTTGGATTTTGATCAGAATTATGAGGAAAAAAAATCCCCCTCCCCCAATTTTTTTCAACCCCCTTTCAGTAATTACCCCAAAACTTAATCCCAGCCTTTGTGGTATGGTACTTTGCAGTACAATTTTAAAGAAATCCATACACTTAAACACAAAATATTGTCTGGAAATTAGAAAAATTATTGTTTTTGACCCCCTATTTCCTGAACGTTTGAGGCAATTACCCCTTTATACAATTCCAGTCTACCCTTTGTGATATGGAACCTTGAAGAACAATTTCAGAGAGATTAGTACACTGGCACACAAGTTAATGTCTGGAAACTACAAAAATGCTTCTTTTTTGCCCCTAATTTCTAAACTGTTGGTACCATCACCCCAAAAATCAACCCAACCTTCCTTTTTGGTATTAAACCTTGTGTAAAATTCCCTTAAACTATATAATTATCCGGAAACCATATGTGTCGACATACATCGCTACCATAATATGACTCAATTTTATTCTTCGAACTTATAAAGATCAGGACGCTGTTAATTACTTTTTAATTGTTTAACATTTTACAATGGGGGGCTTTTATTTATAGCTTATTACAATATATATGGTAATTATTTTTGCTAAAGGCTGAAAGCAAACCACTGAACTGTCATTGTTCATAATTATAGTTTTCATGGGCAATCTTAGCACATCTCTTCATTTTTACATGATGATCATTTTGAAAATCAGTCATTGTTATTTGTGGAAACCCTTCTTGGAATTTAGTGAAACTTGAATATATAAGCATAACCATTTTTATGATAAAAAATTTCAAAATATTTTCATTTCCTGTATCTACATGATCTAATTAATAAAGGATTTTAGTATTTTTGCAGTTAACATAAATCTGTAGCTTCTTTCTAGGGTTTAATATAAAACCAAGAGTGCACACGCTGAAATGTCTCGCCTTCTTTTGTAGTCCTTAAAATAAAGCTTTATTACAATTGAAACATAACCTTAACATTAACCAAAAAAACTAAAAATTGACCACTAAACCATGAAAATGAGGCCAAGGACAGGCAAGGTGAGATGAACCATACAAGGCACACATCTATACAGCTAATAATTCTTCCATACAACTAATATATTTCCATACACCTAATATAGTTATTATAGCAGTAGACTTATTGCATATAGTATTAGATAAAAAGACAAAAACTCAAAAACTTAACTTTGACCACTGACCATGAAAATGAGGTCAAGGGCAGATGACAAATACCAGCTAGAAATGTACACCTAACAATCATTCTGTTATTATTTCCATACACCAAATATATTAGACCTATTGCAAATAGTATATGAAAAACAGAAAAAAACAACACAAAAACTCAACTATAATCACTGAACCATGGAAATGAGGTCAAGGTCAGATGACGCCTGCCAGTTGGACATGTACACCTTACAGTCCTCCATACACCAAATATACTAGACATATTGCTTTTAGTATCTGAGATATGGACTTGACGGTCAAGTTGACCACCAAAACTTAACCTTGTTCACTGATCCATGAAAAGAGGTCGAGGTCAAGTGAAAACTGTATGACAGCTATGAGGACCTTGCAAGGTACTCACATACCAAATATAGTTATCCTATTACTTATAATAAGAGAGAATTTCACTTTACAAACCAGATGCTCCGCAGGCCACAGCTTTATAGGACCACAGAGGTTGAACCCTGAACAGTTGGGGCAAGTATGGACACAACATTTAAGCTTGATACAGCTCTGAATTTGGATTGTGATTAAATAGTTGACACAAGATAGGTTTCTGACACAGAATGAATGTGGTCTAAGAACTTACACTTAATAAACTGTTATCACAGAGATATGTATCCCTTTTTTGTAATTTTAATTATGCAATGTTGAAATAAAATAGCAATATTTTAACATGTAAGTTATGCAAATATTCATGTAATTTTGATTATGCAAAGTTGAAATTAAATAGCAATATTTTAACATGTAAGTTATGCAAATATTCATGTAATTTTGATAATGCAATGTTGAAATTAAATAGCAATATTTTAACATGTAAGTTATGCAAATATTCAAAGTCTATGAACAATGACTGAAGGTACATGGCTAAACAATCTCCATGGAATGAGATGTGCCAATGATAAATATAATACAACTGCATACCAATTACCATTGACTCATAATAAGTAGCTCCCTTTAAACGAACCTAAACACAAACATTAACTTTTAAACTATGTAAAAGTTTCAAAGTCAATGAACCATGATCAGGGGTGGGGCTATATAATCTCCATGAAAACAACACTTTCAAATGACAATAAATTTGCATACCAAATATCATTGACTTAACATTAGCAGTTCATCTTAAACTGATATTATCACACACTAATACATGTAAACTAAGCAAAAGTTTTAAAGTCAATAGACCATGACTGAGGGGGCAGGGTCAAATATTCTCCATGGAAATGAGATGTGCTAATGTTTATAAAACTGAACACCAATTAACATTGGCCTACCACTAATGGTTCCCCTTGAACTGACCTATCACAAACTTATACATATGATTCTAATGATATCTAGTTTTATACAAGTATCTTCATTAACATTAACACCACTAAGGGTCAATTATAGATGGTCCCTCAAAATATGACGTCATAGAAAAAAACTGTTGATTGCACCCTAAATACACGGTTAGATTTGACATATATACAAGAACCCAAATAATTCATTTTTTGATGAAATCAAACAAAGTTTAATTTTGAACCCTTTGGCTTTGGACCCTCATTCCTTAACTGTTTGGGACCAAAACTCCCAAAATCAATAACAACCTTCCTTTTGTGGTCATAAACTTTGTGTTAAAATTTCATAGATTTCTATTCACTTATACTATTAAAGTTATTGTGCAAAAACCAAGAAAAATGCTTATTTGGGCCCTTTTTTTCATAGATTTCTATTTACTTCTACTAGTTATAGTGTGAAACCAAATGTCTTCGGATGACAACGACAACGACGACAACCTCATACCAATATACGACCAAAATTTTGAATTTTTTGCAGTCGTATAAAAATCTTAACTTTTTTTCAAGTAGACACTCAACCATGAAAATTAGGTCAAGGACATTAGACATGTGACGGAGAGAAACGTGGTAAACTGAGGCATTTTGGTATATATTCAAAGTATGAAGCATACAGGTCTTCATTCTTCTAAAATATAAAGCTTTTAAGAATTCAGCTAACTCCGCTGCTGGCCCCCAGAACATTATATATATGTCGAGCTTTCTGCAACAAAAGTTGCAGGCTCGACAATAAGATGATGTGGTATAATAGTCTATTTTCACATTATCAACTTTTGACTCGGATTCTATGTTTTTTCAACAGGTTTTAATACCTTCTCTGTGGTAAGACATCTTGGTACTCTGTCACTTCAAACACCCGAAAGAAATAAATTCAAAAATATAAATGGTGCAATTTTGGCGGAAGGTTTACTGTTTTCTGATGATTTAGTCATGTATAGAAAACATAATGGCATATGCATTAAACAGTTAACTTCCCTCAAATTTGTTCCGATTAAAGTGGGTACATGTAAATAGGAAATTTGTCTATTGCCAATGACACAATATCCACCTTGAATGACATGGACATCAAATAACTGATACCATGGATACTGTGTCATACTTTCACAGATTTCTATGAAACTTTGCAGATGCTTTTATGATTGCATTTTTAGTTGTGCTAATGTTGATGGTATGTTTTAATATACATGTACTGCCCACTTTAAACAAATTTTATTGTTTCACATACAGTTATTACCATCTTACCCAATACATCGTTGATGCATACTCGAGGTACATGTATTAATACATATATAAACATTACTTTAAATTTATGTTTACCTTCATTTGATATCCTTAATCTTCAGTCAAACTTTCCGACTCCTCAACCATTTTTTTGTCAACAGAGGAAATTTACCTCCTTTATCTACAATAAAATCCTAATTAAAACTAGACCGTACAAAAAACTCTGTGGCTAATTTATTAAATAATTAGGAGTTGACTGACAATTTCAACCATTCATGATACTTATTTGATGATCTTTTCTTGTTGATCAGTTTTGCGACTTAAACTAAAATTTCTCTCCATCTATATGTTATTTGTTTAGATGACATCAAGTGATGGCTATAATCATTCATTTATAGGTCTAGGTTAGCTTTTAAGGGCATACAATACAGTTACAGAGGAGGTAATGACGTTGCTAATGCAAAATGTAATTTTCGCGACATCAAACTTTAACATACCAGAAAAAAACACATTTTTCGACTGATTTTTATCATTCAAACTGAATTTATTTGAAAACGAGTTCATGGAACCCCATTTTTCAAAACAGCAATTTGTTTGACCTTCAATTTGCAGGGAGATTATGTGACCCAAATTTTATAAAACTGTAAATAAAGGATTTTTTTTAATTTTGATAAACATAAAGCCAAAATTGACATATTTTTCCTCAATTCATGAACATTTGACAAATACGAGTTATTTCGGAATAAAAAATGCATAATTTTTTAGGATACTTATAAAATACAGAAATTACCAATTATTTAAAGTCATAAGAAACCTCAATTAAAAAAAAA
Organism: Mytilus trossulus; assembly: GCF_036588685.1. Lineage (NCBI taxonomy): Eukaryota > Metazoa > Mollusca > Bivalvia > Mytilida > Mytilidae > Mytilus > Mytilus trossulus. The sequence continues at coordinate 683,270 of NC_086382.1, read as the reverse complement.
TATGCATATTTTTTTTTATAACTAAATGGTTAGTTTTCATTAAACAACTTATGTACATATACTTTTTTCTGATGAAAATTCTTTAATTTGTCCACATTTAGAAGAAGAGTACTTTTTTTTAATTGCTTGCTGCCAGCAAGCAATTTGCCGACATATTTTCAGTATGCATAGTGACCCGAGCGTAACCCTCCTCGTAAAAATCTGGTGACCACAATACGCATGGATCTGTCATTGAAATAAACAAATATCTGATTATACATGTTAAACACGTGCTCAATACCCATGCTTTTTGTGATTTGTTTACTATAAGGTGACAATCGGTTAAACTCGGCTTCAAATCACGGCTTCAAATCACGGCATTTAATGAGCAGCCATATTTGTTCAATCATAACAAACAGGGAGAGAAAAAAATTGGCGATTCTATGATATATTTGCAAAAATAATGATAAAATCCTGCACATAGGACTAAGTTTATGAATGTATACATCCATTGGTTCAAGAATTGGACAAACATTATTTTTCACCACTCACTCGTTTCATATGACTTTAACAAAAAACAATTTGTGTTTATCTTTTATAACAAAAAAAATATGTCTTTTTTTAGAAAGAAGAAAATACGGCCACATATCTGAATTTTGAGCAAATATACAAAATTTCGACCTCATTTTTCTCAAAAAGTAGCACATGAAAGTATATTTTTTATTACATATTTGATTTAATCAGGTAAAAAATAGCCTATATGCAAATTTTCACGAACTTGTAAATACAGGATCAAAACTGTACGGTATGCCCTTAAGAGAAATTCAGGCCATTGTGTAAGGACAAGGATAAAATATTGATTATTAGAACATGCTTTCAGTAACTGCTATAAATCTCAGATGTGTATTTCATGTGTTTTTGTTTTAGGATTTTTTATTGTGCTTTGACTTTGTATTGATCTTAGAATTAAGCCCTTTTCAAATGATTTTTATAGTTTGCTAGTTGAAATGTTGCACCACTGTCATAGGTTAGAAGGAGGGTTTCATGCCAGCAACCATTTTTAATGTTTAACAAACTCCATGTGTCTGTCTCAATTCAGGAGCTTGTAATTCAGTAGTTTGTTGCTGTATATCATAACAGTTTATCGTTCAATGTTTTGTTAATAAATCAGGCCCTAAGTTGTTCATTGGTAATTTCAAGTCCTTGACGTTGTATAGCTCATTGTTGAAGGATGTACAGTTACCTATGGTTGTTAATTTTTGTCTCACTGGTCTCTCATGGAGAGTTGTTTCATTTACAATCATACCACATCTTCTTATTTTTACAAAACATTTAAATAAGTATACTTCACCTTAGAAGCTGCAAACAAACTGGTACAGTCCAAGTTCCTTTTCTCTTTGTTTCTTCAACATCATTTGTATGAATGTATCTGCAACATCTACAAGGAAAAATTGTTTCTGTAAAAATGATAAACGTACTTAAATCTTGTACTTAAGGTAGATTGATGGTATACCACCATCTTGGATTGTACAATCACAGTACAAAATCGGTCTAGTTATTTGCCTAAATCTGCAAATTTGAAGACAGGTTTGCAATTCACTGGTTAGACTGTTTTTTTCTATTTGAAGAAAACTTGTTAATTAATCGTATTATACAAAATATTTTAACATATATCATTTTGTTTGGTTTAAAAATATTTTTTTCCAAATGAGCCATTTAAGGGGAGATAACTCTTTTAGTACAAAATTTACACTGGGCTAATAGGGATTTTTTTTATTTTTACTTGTAGCTAGAAAACAAGTGCGGTGACGCCATGTTTTCTTCTTATTTTCTTAAAACATATTATGAAATCTTTCTTCTCACAATTTATTTCAAAATTCTATCTCATAGAATTTTTTTATGCACACTAGTGTGTTTTTTCATGAACAAAGTAACCAAATTTTGGCAATTTTCAACGACTCATAGCTTGAAAAATAGCACGGTGACCCATACTTTTTATTAAATTTTTGAAAAGAGCATAATAAATTCTTCATTTTGGCAAATAATAAAAAAATTCTGTCTCAAAAAATATATACTTGTGATCTACCTTAATAAAAAAAAATGGGGTCACCGTTCACAACCTGCCTTCGAAAGAAGCATACATTTTTGTAAAGGTACCTTTTTTCTGTTGAACTAATAGCAGAAATAGAGGTAATACCGAAATAAGAGAACTTAATTACAGAAATCGCTCAAATTTTACAATAGTTAAGTTTAAGAACAGCTTAATTGAAAATAATAATAAAAAATAAAGGTCACAGATGAGTTCCAAAAATGGCATTTTTATACCAAAGGGAGATAATTTTGAGCAATTTTAATGATGATCTACATTTTACAATTCATCTGAGGCCATAAAAAAATGATTTTTTTAAATTATTTTTGTACCATATGATAAAGTAACAACTAACCATATGATAAAGTAACAACTACTTAAGGTAACAAATAAAAGGAGTATAGGTAAGGTTCCGATTTTGGCCTCAAATTTCAAATTCATCTAACGAAAGATTTTGGACACTTTTTAAACTCTTAACTGTCTATTTCAATTGATTGAATTAGTTAATGTGAAAGATTTTGACTGACTTAGTCATTAAAAACGCTCAGATTCAAGCTTTCGTATGAAAAATCTATTGAATTTGCCAAAATATGTAACTTTTCTGATGGTTTTTGTCAAAAAATGAAAGTGGCCGCATCTGTGTTCATCCTCAACCTTTACATGTATATATATATTATGTATTATCATTAAATACAATTAAAAAACCTTAGTGAGCACACTCACATACCCCACGTCCCCACATTGTCATTGGAGAAATTAAATTAGTGTAAGAAAAAAAAATTGTATAAGAAAAATTAATTTCCTGCCAATATGCACATCTAAATAGTATGTCCTTATTATCTACAAAATTTCATGAAATTCTGTTGTGTGGTTTCAGAGGAGTTGAGATGACAAACTGTTGCAGAAGTACATTGAAGCAAATAAGTACAAAGGGGCGTAACTCCTAGAAAAAAAATTGAATCACAATTTCCCGTCGATATGCAGAACTACATTGTATGTCCTTATTATCTGAAAAGGTTTCGTGAAATTCTGTTGTGTGGTTTGAGAGGAGTTGCCATAACAAACTGTTGCAGTAGAACATTGAAGTATATAAGTTCAAAGGGGCGTAACTCCTAGGAAAAAAATTGAATCGCAATTTCCCGTTGATATGCACAACTACATAGTATGTCCTTATTTTCTGAAAAGGTTTCATGAAATTTTGTTGTGTGGTTTGAGAGTAGATGAGATGACAAACTGTTGCAGTAGTACATTAAAGTAAATAAGTTCAAAGGGGCGTAACTCCTAGAGAATAAATTGAATCGCAATTTCCCGTCGATATGCACAACTACATAGTATGTCCTTATTATCTGAAAAGGTTTCGTGAAATTCTGTTGTGTGGTTTGAGAGGAGTTGCGATGACAAACTGTTGCAGTAGTACATTAAAGTAAATAAGTTCAAAGGGGCGTAACTCCTAGATAAAAAATTGAATCGCAATTTCCCGTCAATATGCACAACTACATAGTATGTCCTTATTATCTGAAAAGGTTTCATGAAAAACTGATGCATGGTTTGAAAGGAGTTGTGATGACAAGAAACAGGACTGACGGACGGACGAACAGGTCAAAAACATTATACCCTCCGCAACTAGTTGCATGGGGTATAATTAACATTTTGAAGATTTCAGTAATTTAGCATAACTTAATGATGCTAGTACCTGATATATGCATTGTATTGTCAAAAACATCCTATATTTATTTAGCAGAAGCATGCTACTTTCCAATAAATAGCTTAAGGATTACATTTTCACAATTTTGTAAAACTGCTATATTTTGGGGCCAAATAGGGGTCTTACTGAATCTACTCCTTTGTAATGAAAAAATAAATGTTTATTTTTCTCTTAAATTTTTATACATGTACCCTCGAGCCTCCTTATTGTAACTTATAGTAGTTTCTGGTTTTATCATTGTTGAAGGCCATACAGTGACCTACAGTTGTTAATTTCTAATGTAATTGTGTCTATTGCAATGTATTGTGTGCATTTTAAATGCATAAATTGTTTTATATACGTATATTATTTTTAAACTTATCTGTAACCTTTGTACTTGCATGGTTTTATGAGAATAAACTATCTTATCTTATCTAGAGACTAGATTTGTCTCATTGGCAATCATACAGTATACCATATTTTCTTTTTAATTTGTTGACTTAATATTCTGAATATTTCAACACCTATTCACATATTTTTAAACTAGAAATCAATGGTGGATCTAGAAATTTTCATAAGAGGGGGCCCTTTTACTGCCTAAGAGGGAGTCCCTACTCGAGTCATCCCTATACAATCAACTAAATTTTTCTAACAAAAGGTGTTGTCAGACCGGGCCCCCTGATTCTGCCTATCTAGAAACATAATAGTGAGTTGTCTCATTGGCAATCATACAGTGTACCACATTTTCTTTTTAATTTGTTGACTTAATATATTTCTTAATATTTTCAACACCTATTCACATATTTTTAAACTAGAAAACAATGGCGGATCTAGAAATTTTCATAAGAGGGGGCCCAAAGACTGCCTAAGAGGGGGTCCCCACTTCAGTCTTTTCCCCTAACATTATGCATATTGTAAAGTCAATTGTAAAATACTGGTATAGATTTAAAAATCTTACAACTGAATTCAGTCTATTGAAAGATGCTTATAAATGCAGCCAAGAGCTTCACAAATCTAACATAACTTCTTCTGCCAGTTCTCATTTGCTAGTAGAAAAAGTTTTTGAAATTAAACAAGAAGTAAAACATTTCGGACAATATAAATTTTGAATTATCTAGCAAATTAATTCACACTAAATATATTAGAAATTGGTATGCTAGCCAAAATAAAGCTTCTGATAGAAAACTGTATAATAATGTGAAATTTAAGCTACAGTCATGCTTCAATGATTCCCTATATATTAACAGTGGCGGATCCAAAAATTTTCATAAGTGGGGCCCACTGACTGACCTAAGAGGGGGCCGCTCCAGTCACGCTTCAGTGATTTCCTGTATAAGCAACCAAATTTTTCCAAAAACTAGAGGCTCTAATATAAAGAGCCTGTGTCGCTCACCTTGGTCTATGTGAATATTAAACAAAGGACGCAGATTGATTCATGACAATTGTGTTTTGGTGATGCTGATGTGTTTGAACATCTTACTTTACTGAACATTCTAGCTGCTTACAATTATCTCTATCTATAATTAACTTGGCCCAGTAGTTTCAGAGGAGAAGATTTTTGTAAAACATTACTAAGTTTTACGAAAAAATGGTTAAAAATTGACTATAAAGGGCAATTACTCCTAAATCAGTAAATGGGTCAACTGACCATTTCAGTCATGTTGACTTATTTGTAAATCTTACTTTGCTGAACATTATTGCTGTTTACAGTTTATCTCTATCTATAATAATATTCAAGATAATAACCAACTAGAGGCTCTAAAGAGCCTGTGTCGCTCACCTTGGTCTATGTGCATATTAAACAAAGGACACAAATGGATTCATGACAAAATTGTATTTTGGTGATGGTGATGTGTTTGAAGTTCTTACTTTACTGAACGATTTTGCTTCTTACAATTATATCTATCATGAACTTTGCCCATTAGTAACAGAGAACTATATTTGGTAAAAATTTACATAAATTTACCAAATTAATGAAAATTGTTAAAAATTGACTATAAAGGGCAATAACTCCTTAAGGGGTCAATTGACCATTTAGGTCATGTTGACTTATTTGTAGATCTTACTTTGCTGAACATTATTGCTGTTTACAGTTTATCGCTATCTATAATAGTATTCAAGATAACCAAAAACGGCAAAATTTCTTTAAAAATTACCAATTGGAGGGCAGCAACCCAACAACCAGTTGTCCAATTCATCTGAAAAATTCAGGGCAGATAGATATTGACTTGATTAACAATTTAACTTCTTGTCAGATTTGCTCTAGATGCTTTGGTTTCATAGTTATAAGCAAAAAACTGCATTTTACCCCTATGTTCTATTTTTAGCCGTGGCGGCCATCTTGGTTGAATGGCCAGGTCATCGGACACATTTTTCAAACTAGATACCCCAAAGATGATTGTGGCCTAGTAGTTTCAGTGGAGATTTTGTAAAAGATTACTTAGATTTATGAAAAATGGTTAAAGATTGACTATAAAGGGCAATAACTCCTAAAGGGGTCAACTGACCATTTCGGTCATGTTGACTTATTTGTAAATCTAACTCTCCTGAACATTATTGATGTTTACAGTTTATCTCTGTCTATAATAATATTCAAGATAATAACCAAAAACAGCAAAATTTCCTCAAATTTACCAATTCAGGGGCAACAACCCAACAACTGATTGACCCATTCATCTGAAAATTTCAGGGCAGATAGTTCTTGACCTGATAAACACTTTTATCCCATGTCTGATTGCCTCAAAATGCTTTGGTTTTTGAGTTATAAGCCAAAAACTGCACTTTACCCCTTTGTTCTATTTTTAGCCGTGGCGGCCATCTTGGTTGGTTGACCAGGTCACGCCACACATTTTTAAAACTAGATACCCCAAAGATGATTGTGTTACTGTATTTACTGATGTCGGTCATCTTGGTTGGTAGGTGGGGTCATTAGACACTTTTTTTTAATAGATACCATAGTGATGATTGTGGCCACGTTTAGTTTAATATATATGGCCCATAGTTTTAGAAAAGAAGATTTTTGTACAAGTTACAAAAATGACGAAAATTTGTTCAAAATTGACTATAAAGGGCAATAACTCCTTAAGGGGTTGACTGACAATTTTGGTCATGTTGACTTATTTGTAGGTTTTACTTTGCTGAACATTATTGCTGTTTACAGTTTATCTCTATCTATAATAGTATTCAAGATAATAACCAAAAACTGCAAAATTTCCTTAAAATTACCAATTTTAGGGCAGCAACCCAATAACAAGTTGTCAGATTCATCTGAAAATTTGCGAGGGGATAGCTCTTATTCTGATGGACATTTAAATCTTGAAAGATTTGCCCTAAATGTCTTAGTTTTAAAGATATAAATCAAAAACTGCATTTGACCACTATGTTCTAATTTTAGCCATGTCGGCCATTTTGTTTGGAAGGCGGTGTCATCAGACAAATTTTTCAAACTATATATCACAATGATAATTATTGCCAAGTTTGGTTTAATTTGGCCATGTAGTTTCAGAGAAGAAGATTTTTGTACAAGTTACAAAAACTGACGAAAATTTGTTAAAAATTGACTATAAAGGGCAATAACTCCTAAAGGGGTTGACTGACAATTTTGGTCATGTTGACTTATTTGTAGGTTTTACTTTGCTGAACATTATTGCTGTTTACAGTTTATCTCTATCTATAATAATATTCAAGATAATAACCAACTAGAGGCTCTAAAGAGCCTGTGTCGCTCACCTGTGATGAGAAAAGCTCACTTGACCTTTCAGGTCAGGTGAGCTAATAATATTCAAGATAATAACCAAAAACAGCAAAATTTCTTCAAAATTACCAATTCAGGGGCAGCAACCCAACAACCGATTGACCGATTCATCTGAAAATTTCAGGGCAGATAGATCTTGACCTGATAAACATTTTTACCGCAGATTGATTCATGACAATTGTGTTTTGGTGATGCTGATGTGTTTGAACATCTTACTTTACTGAACATTCTAGCTGCTTACAATTATCTCTATCTATAATTAACTTGGCGCAGTAGTTTCAGAGGAGAAGATTTTTGTAAAACATTACTAAGTTTTACGAAAAAATGGTTAAAAATTGACTATAAAGGGCAATTACTCCTAAACGGGTCAACTGACCATTTCAGTCATGTTGACTTACTTGTAAATCTTACTTTGCTGAACATTATTGCTCTTTACAGTTTATCTCTATCTATAATAATATTCAAGATAATAACCAAAAAACAGCAAAATATCCTTAAAATTAATAATTCAGGGGCAGCAACCCAACAATGGGATGTCTGATTTATCTGAAAATTTCCAGGCAGATAGATCTTGACCTGATTAACAATTTTACCCGTGTCAGATTTGCTCTAAATGCTTTGGTTTTTGAGTTATAAGCCAAAAACTGCATTTTACCCCTATGTTCTATTATTAGCCATGGCGGCCATCTTGGTTGGTTGGGCGGGTCACCGGACACAATTTTTTAACTAGATACCCCAACGATGATTGTGGCCAAGTTTGGTTTAATTTGGCCCAGCAGTTTCAGAGGAGAAGATTTTTGTAAAAGTTAATGACGCCGGACGCCAAGTGATGAGAAAAAGGGGGGAACCCTGATAAACCAATTTTTCCCACGAAAAGGGGGGGGGGCAAGGATCCGACTATGCATTGGGAACATGTGTACATGTATTAAATATACTGTTCCCAGCTGACACCTTATATGTATAGGAAGTGCCCCCTCCCGAGATTCCTGTTTATTCAATTCAATTCAATATTTTATTGGAAAGAGCTCAATAGAGGAATGATCCAAATACAGATAATTAATAATATTAAAACAACACACAAATGAAATTAAGATTCATGGAACAAGTCAAGCCAATTCTATGTATACAAATACATTATAAACTGATATTGATACCATAGACTTATATTTCAGTATTATTCTAGATTTTCATATATTTACTTAATGAAACGGTATGGTGGTCTCTCAAATCAAGAGCTTCTTCACTATACATACAAATAGACTTTAATTCCTTTTCCGACATAGGATTTAACATTTTGGTAAAATTTTCATCCAAATTATTTAAATTTAGATCATTAATTTTATATTTAGATCTAATTTTGTTATATTGCAGACATTCAATCAAGAAATGAATCTCATTTTCAATTTTTCCTATGCAAAATTTACAAAATCTCTCATTAGATGGTATTTTTGGTCTTGCATACTTCCCAGTTTCTATTGCTAATGAGTGTGCATTATTCTTATTATTAATTAAGTGAGTTTTTTTCAATTAACCCTTTCCTCCATTGAATTTTTTTTTTTTGCATACTTGATTCGCATAGGATTTTTTTGATAAAATGCTGAACATATGCTTTAAAGTATTAAGGCATTGCGAAAAACAACTATTTCATCAAATAAATTTGAGTCGGATATATATATATTCCTATGATATTCCTTTTCATAATGGATACCAATTTTATTAAGTCAACTGCAGACACTTTGTAGTCAAAGTGTTTCAACTGAGGTACTACAAAGGTGTCAAAAGGCGTCATTATTGAGTAAGGGGGGTGGCGTCAAAAGGCGTCATTATGGAGGACAGGGTTAAAGGTATTTAGGAATATTAAAATTTAAATATTCTTGTTGTTTAAATTTTACTAAAAAATAAAAGTTTACCACAGTGTCCATCTTTTATTTTAGAAAGTTAAAATATAATTTTATTTTTGTAGAAATCTTCTAGTTTCTGTTTGAAATTACTATTACAATGTTTTTTAAAGGGTATTGCAATATATTTCATTAATTCAGATAGTTTATAAGACCATGAATTTTCTCTATTTGTGAGAGTTTTGTCCACTTCAAAAGGCTTAAGCAGCCTTGAAAATTTCATGCGGACCACCAGACTGTTCACCAATATTATTGAGACGCTCATAATATTTACACATAAGTTGATAACATTTAATGCGAATGGGTAAAGTGCCTAATTCACACCGCACTGCTAGATTGGAAGACTTTCCATGAACCACAAGTATGTTTTTAAATATGGAGTTTTGTGTTTTGTCTAATGTACTTTTGTCTATAAATGCTTCAAAATTTGGTTTGAATTCTGATTACCATACTTCTGATCCATAAGTTAAAATAGGAGTTATCATTGAATTAAAAAGCTGGAGCCAAGTCTTAACAGACAAATTTTCACTATATATGTATGGTAGTTTTGACTTCAATGCAAAATATGCTGTTTTAGCTTTATCTGAGAGGCTTGACACTACTTGTATAAATTTTCCAGAGCTATGAAAATCAACTCCTAAGTATTTATAACAATCAACAATTTCAATTGCATTAGAACTGTAATAAAAGTAAACGTTTTTTTAATTTACTTTTAGTTTTAGAGAAAATTATAATTTTTGTTTTCTTAAGGTTCAAGTCCAGTTTCCATTCAGTACTATGTTTTTGTAAAGAATCAAGAGAGTTCTGGAGACCATCTGCATATTCCGATATCAATAATAAATCATCAGCATACAATAAATGGTTCACTTTTTGACCATTTAAATTTACTGCACTAGTTAAGTTTGTAACTAAGTATTTTTCTATGTCATCAACAAATATATTACTGTAAATTCAGAAATTAATTATTGCGTGCATTTATTATTGCGATTTTGTCATTTTAGACTTAAATGCGATTTTAATTAAAATGATTTTGAGAAAAATCCTGTTTAATTCATATCAATGATTTTAAAATGTGAGTTAAAATTATTGCGTTTACAAGTCTGTCGCATTTTTCGCAATAATCAAAACCTCGCAATAATTTCTGAATTTACAGTAAATAAAGTTGGACTTAAACTGTCACCTTGTTTGACACCCTGATTATCAAGAAAAGGCTTGGTAAACATATTTTGATATTTACATGAATATAAGGTATTAGAGTACATGTCATGCAGTATATTATAAAATTTGCCTTGTATTTCTTTATTTTGTAATTTTAAGAACAGAGCTGATCTCCAGACACTGTCAAAAGCCCTTTTAAAATCTACAAAACACACATATAGTTTCTTTTTACATTTAAACAAATATTTGTTTATTATTGTTTTTAAAATAAAGACATGATCTACAGTTCTGTAATTTTTTTCTAAAACCACCTTGATTTGAAAAAAATAAATTATGTGTTTCAAGAAAATCACTAAGTCGTTTTTGTAAAATGGATGTAAAGACTTTACCAAGACAGCTTGTTATGCTTATTAGCATGATTAGATAGTAAGGAAAAACTCCTTAAAAAGTTTAGCAAAGATCCAATTGTTAGGACATCTTATTTTTCACTATTAAAATTGTACAGAAAAACTAGAAAACAGAAATTAAAGGAATTTAGACGAAGTATAATGGATGAACTTGACAACCTTCATGAAAATAACCCTAATAAATACTGGAGTTTACTAAAGGATTTATCAAAAGATACAAAGAAATCTACATCTCCAGACATTCCATGTAATACATGGTTTGACTATTTTAAAGAGCTAAATAAAAGCAAAATTAATGCAACAGATAACAATTTTATTAATCAATTTAAGCAATTGGAAAAGGAAAAAATATTCTCAGAACTTGACTTCCAAATTAGTGATAAAGAAATAATTACAGCTATATACACATTAAAAAATAAGAAGTCAAGTGGCTTTGACATGATCCTAAATGAAATGCTAAAATGTAGCCAGTCATTTCTATTAACAAGTTTTAAAAAATTATTTAATCATATTCTTTTAACTGGCTCCTTCCCTACTATGTGGGCAAAAGGATTTATAGTGCCAATATTCAAAAGTGGTTCTACTGATGACCCCTCAAATTATAGGGGTATAACCATTGGAAGTGCACTAGGAAAACTATTTGCAAAAATATTAAACATAAGGCTAGAGAATTTTTTATCAAAGAGAAATATAATATGTAAAGAACAGATTGGTTTTTGCAAGAAAAAAAGAACAAGTGACCATATGTTTGTTCTCAAAACATTAATAGAAAAATATACTCAAATGGGCCCTAAACTTCTCTTTTCTTGTTTTGTTGATTTCAAAAAGGCATTTGATACAGTTTGGCATATATGGGTCTCTTCTATAAACTAAGACAATATGGCATCAGTGATTTATATTATAATGTTATTAAAAGCATGTATAAAAAGACTAAGTTGAATGTGAGAATGAGCAAATCTCACATGACAGACTCCTTCTCATCTAATATAGGGGTTCGCCAAGGGGATAATCTCAGCCCTAATCTTTTTAAATTATTCATTAATGACCTCCCTGAAATATTTGATAAAACTTGTGACCCAGTTCAACTTGATTCAATTCAGTTGAACTGCTTATTATATGCTGATGATGTAGTTTTGATGTCTGAAACTGCAGAAGGCTTACAAAATAGTTTAGATAAGTTGTGTCTGTACTGTAATAAACGGGGATTAAAAATTAACCTTAAAAAAACAAAAAGTTTGGTTTTCAACTGTACAGGAAAAATAAATCATTCATCTTTTAAATTAAATAATTGTCCTATTGACAAAGCTAGACAGTATACATATTTAGGAATAAACTTTAGTGCCTCTGGAAGCTTTACAGAGGCTAAACATGATCTATATAAAAGAGGACTAAAAGCTCTTTTTAAAATTTATAAAATATTTAAAGGTCATAAACCCAAAATTAAAACTTTACTTCATATATTTGACCACACAGTTAAACCAATTTTAACTTATGGAAGTGAAATTTGGGGTGCTTTAGATTCAAAAAAGTTAACTGAAAAAGGAGATTGTTATTTTGAAAAATTATGTAAAGAACTGCAAATTGAATCAATTCATTCTAAAATATGTAAATTTTCACTGGGAGTAGGAAAGAGAAGCACAAATATGGCAGTGATAGGTGAGCTTGGGAGATATCCTTTTCGTACTTATAACGTTTAACAAGTACAGAGGACCAATTATTGTCTGAAGCTCTCCTTGTATCAAAATCCTTATCAAACCATTTATAGTAAGAAAAGTTGGTTTAATTCTATAAATTCATTAGCAAAATATTAAGACATAGATTTATCACAAGTTTTTAATATGAAATCAAACTTGAAAAGATTTATTTTAAACAAACTTAAATTAAAGTATAATAAGTTGTGGTATTCATCTTTAAACGACGACAGAAAAAATATGTCATTTGGAAATAAACTTTGAACATACAGACTTTTTAAGAGAAATATATATTTTGAACCTTATTTGGCTATAGGTAATAGGAATCTGAGAATTCAGATGACAAAATTCAGAATTAGTAATCATGATTTAGAAATAGAGAGAGGCAGATACAGGGGACTTCAGGCAATGGATAGAATTTGTAATCTTTGTAAAAAAGAAGTGGAAGATGAACTCCATTTTTTACTTAAATGTTCATCTTTGGAAAATGAGAGAGTTTCCATTATTTCCAACAAAGTTAAAAGTTATTATTTCCAACATAGTTAAAAGTTACAAAAACTTTCACAATTTAGACTATCAATCACAATTTATTTGGCTAATGTCCAATGAAGATAGTCACATTTTTAATCAAGTAAGCAATTTAATTAATAATTTAAATGCTGTTCGAAAACAACTATTAGAAACTTAGTGTACTCATATATTTTACTGTAAAAAGACAGAGGCATAATTTAGAAATTTAGATATTTATAAAGCTTCTCATTTTAAATGTAGGATCATAAAAACACCAGGGGAAAACCCAGAATATCTAAATTTAGTTTCCTATATTCATTTTTTTTTTAAGGATCACTGTATTTGTCAAGTTGAAACATGATACATTTTATGAATGCACATTAGTGATCATTAGTGTGTCTTTCTTGTCTTTTCATTGTAATCATTGATTTAATTGTATTCAAATAATTGTAATCATTTTGTAATCATTGTACCAAATTTAACTTGTGATTATTCTGCCTGTAATGGGCGTCTTTAATTGACAATAAAATAATATTTGATTTTGATTTATACCTCTATAGTTCCCACAATCAGATGCCATCATGGGTCACCAGATTTATAAATTGATGTCAATAAATAGAGAAATGTTCCAAATTTTGGGGAATTTTTCTGAGTTAAGTATCTTATTAAAAAGTTTGGTCAAAAGTAAAACTATTTTAGGATGAAATTTGAAAAAAAAGGCAGGACAAAATTTTTCATCCTAGCCTCCCCATAAAAATCAAATGGTAGCTCCATTTAGCTACCATTTGATTTTTATGGGGGGGGGGGGGGGGGGGGGGCTAGGATGTAAATTTTGTCCTGCCTTTTTTTTTAGCTGTAATCTCTGCCTTTTTATTTTTCACTGTGTTCGGTCTTTTTTTTTTTTAAGTTTATCCTGACTTTTTTACCAAAATTGTCTTATTTTTTTTTGCAAGGGTGTCATCCTGCCTTTTTTTTACTCAAAACTCCTGCCCTGCCTATTTTTTCAAATTTTATACTAGCCCCCCTCCCCCTAAAATCAAATGGATAGCTCCGTTAAAAGAAACTGTTTGTTTTTGCATCTCAAAAGTTTATTAGGCCTAGTCACAAATCAATGGAAAAAAATTATCTGGCCATAATCGGCGAACATTTCAACAAACTTTCCCATATTAATTCAAATAATTTACATTCTTAACATGACGGCTAAATATTATATATCAGGCCGAACGTTCCCGGAATCTTCCGTTGAGACCCCCCCCCCCCCCCCCTTTTTTTCCAAACGGGTATTTTAATGCGTGTTTCCTTAATGGCAGTTTTGAAAGAGAAATAATAGTAAGTGACTTTTTACCGAGAAAATTTAAGTTTTATGCATTTTACGTTTCAGATCTTATCAACACATCTTCATCTTCATCCTCAAGTTTCGTTTGCTCTGCCTTTACGGTCTCCTTCGTACAGAAAAGTTAGGGCATATTACTACACGAATATTTATTATTAAAGTCGCAACATCCCTAGAAAGATCAATAAAATATAAATGTGTATTGATATCATGGTTTGTTCTACAAAGAACGATGAAATGTCTTGTCATTCTAAATCAAATTAAAACTCGACAGCGGACTATATTTATGGGGTGCGTCTAAACACTGCTAAGGAGTCCTTAGTGCACTAAGGACTGATAACATGCCACTAAGGACTAGATGGAGAGCTGTTAGATGTAATTTCTTTTCATATTACGGTAGAAATTGATATCTAATGCATAAATTTCAAATTTTATAGAAAAATAATAATAAATAAAGGAGATATTCAACATTATTTAGACACGTGCCTGTTTTTCTTTGATATGCCGGAAATCAATGAACCGTTTGACACGTGTCAAATTACATAACCGATTACACGGGAATCCTTTTGGTAAAGTTGGATACTAATAAATGAATTATTGTTGAAATTTTATTAACAAAAAATTCAGAATGAAGAAGTATTTTCTCAAGTGTATATTTCTTGTAAATAATAAATTTGTCACTAGAGAGATATATATAATGTCGGATTTGTATTTGATGTTCATATTGATAAGTGACTGAAATATATCTTTTTATAGATATTTAATTCACATGTATATATATTTTTTTTTTAAAGTATGTGTTGAAGTTTGGATAACCGGCAGATGCTTGTTGCTTTTTCATTAAACTCATCTTGTTATTTATAATTTGTTTTGTACCCGTATCTCTATACTGTTTATAATTTCTTGCAAGCGTGCTTTAATGTGGTGACAGGCGACGACGGACATGCGTTTGAACAATATACTTGTTTGGAGCTTGAACACTTTAGTTTGTTTCTTTTGGTGCACTGTTCAAAATTTATTTTCATATATGAATACATTAAGAAATGAATAACTGGACAAAACGAAACCAATAAGATAATGCATTTTTACTACATGTAACCACACTAAGTTCATATATGACCCGTTTGAGTAATATATTTCGGGCCTTCAACAGTGAGTAAAGCACATACCACACAAGTCATTATTTCATAAATTATTTCGTACAATATGTTAAGTAGACAATTTGTTAATCGGATTTCCTTCTGATATACCCATTTAGGAAATTTTTTATCTGAGACAAGTGCCTGTGATACTTATTCTTCTTCAAAAAAAGTAGATTTAAAGAAATTATAGTTGAAAATATTTCTGTCGGCTGATTCTTTTTCTCGCGCGATATATTTAGGTTTGAATATTCCAATCATATTGTATTACAAAAAAATATTTATTTACACATCATGTGGTAAAGGCATATTTTCAAGGCATTCATACGAAGCATTCTCTTTCTCTGTCAGAATTATATCTTTAGCTCTAAATTTACACAAACTGAAAAAAATTCGTGAATACTGTACTTAAAACTGTGGAACATTTTTAAAACATTTTTCTCTTTTATATATTTGAAAATGAAACTTAATCTGACTAAAAATCGGGAAACGATTTTTTCAACTTCTTTTACTTTTAGAAGAATAATAAAATGTCGAAATATACAAACAAATACCGTATGAAGCCTTTGTAAACAAATATCAAGCTGGTTAACAACTAGTGGTTTGGAAAAAACCCAAGAACGCCACATAATTTTCTCTCTCTCAATTCCATCGTATTTTTTAGTGAAACCATTTGTATATATACACGCATCTTTGTCGAAATTAAAATAAAAACAAAACACTTATCAATATATATATTTATTTTGTCTCTCACATAACAAGCTGACCACACTCTTACTTATAAGTCATTTAGTTGGCGCACATCGAAGTTGTGTACCTGTGGCAAATAACTTTGTCGGAAAAGAAGTAAAACAAAAACAAAATTATTTGTTCTTTTAATCATTTTTCATAAGAACAACACATTTAATTATAAATATTAAGCATAAATATTTTAGATACAATTGTTTATTACCTAAAATAAAAAGATTATGATTGTTAATCAATTGTTATGTCAATTGGCACGTGTCAAACGGTTCATTGATTTTCGGCATATCAAAGAAAAACGGGCACGTGCCTAAATAATGTTGAATATCTTGTTTATTTATGATTATTTTTCTATAAAATTTAAAATTTATGCATTAAATATCAATCTCTAACATAATATGTAAAAATAATTCACACAACAGCACTCCTTCTAGTCCTTAGTGGCATTGTATAGTCCTTAGTGCACTAAGGAGTCCTTAGCAGTGTTTAGACGTACCGATATTTATGTGCATTTAGAACTTTGTTGACAGATTGCGATTCGTGCTCGCGTCGTCTGTCAAAGATGATTTGCAAATTTTTCATACTAGAAGCAAGGAGATTGAAAATTATTCACAGGAAAAACAGTTTGTTTTGAGGCAAACAAAATCAACATTCAATTAAATAAAAAAGAGAGTTATGGAATTTACGTGGTAAGATTTTAATAGAACAAGCGAAAAAAGGATCTGAAAATGCAGTTGACTGGTTATTTGATCTACCCATTTTATTTTATTTTAATTTACCGGAAAAAAGAGAGATATTTTATTTCTTCATATTTTATTTTTTTCTCCAACTTCTCCTTTCTCCTACCCCTTTCTCCCACCCCTTTCTCCTACCTCCTTTCTCCCTGTCTCCCTGAGAAAATCAGTCTATTGCTAGTAATTTATGTTTGTAACTTGTTTTCCTAGGAAAATATGTCACAAGACTTGTTTTTCTAATAGTTTTTTTGTATCATAAAATATATTTAAAATAGAAGATTTTTTTTTTATAGATAAGATTGGATAATAGAAGAAATTTTTTTCCAATAAAAATGAAGAATATTTCCTTAATAACCTAATTATTAAAAACCTAAATATTCAGTTTCCTTTGCTTATAACATTTTTTATAATAAAAGACATGGACATTTTTAGTCCAAATAATTATGACGTCTTGATAGGCTATTAAATTTTTTTTCTTTGACGCCTTATTTCGTCAAATTATGACGTCTTGTAAGTTGAAAGGCTTTTATATTTTTATCCTTGACACCTTACTTAGTTCGACGAAGTAAGGCGTCAAAGAAAAAAAATATAATAGCCTTTCAAGCTGTCATAATTATTTGAACTAGGACATTTTTACCTAGGAATTCAATACTTAAATGACATGGACATGATTTTCTAGGAAAATATGACATGGACATGATTTCCTAGGAAAATTAGTCTTGAGACAAATTTTATTTACAGCTAATTTCCTAATGCATGTAATGCAAAACTTTGGTTGGATTGCCTTCTTTGTTTGTATAATTGTTTATACAAGCTTTGTTAATATGATTGACATGATGGTCATCTTTATATAATATATAGGTATAGTTTAACCTGTATATTTAATATTTGAATTTAATTGGATATTATCCTAATGAGTGTACAGTTTAAATACAAAGCAAGCAAGCTAACTTAAGTCTTGCTCTACATGCTTTAGGAAATTAGCTGTAACAGTCTGGGGACATAAATTTTATCAAAATTTTAACTATGTGACTCTTAAAAATTACTAAAACATAAGATTTAAATTTGCAAATGCAAGTAATTGAATCTTTTATAGGATTTTATAGGACATGATTACCTAGGAAAATTTGGTTGGGGACATATATAACTAATATCGGACTAAATATATACTAGTAAATTTTGTAACCATGGACTTTTTATACTATATAGTAATATTTGTCTGCCCTGACATATTTTACCAGGACAAATTTATCACTAACACTTGTACTTGTTCGCCCTGGATCAATTTGCGCTGATTTTTTTTTTATACTCCAGTGGCATAATGTTAATTATTTGAACATTACATGTTAAAGTTTGTTGAAAAATTTGCTGAATTTTTTTATTGCCACAACCAATTTAATATTTCCCCTATTTGCTTAGTCACTGTCATGATAGTAGAACACTGGAGTACAATGTATTAATTTATCTTCATTGCTATTTTTTAACAAAATAATTTGTTTTTTAATACAAGTCTCAGAATATACAAAATGTAATTTTAAACGAACTTGTAAATCCTTGTATTAAATTCCTGTTTTCGTGATTTACAGTTCATACATCCATGACATCATTGTTTTTATTAATTCCAAGCTGACTACTAGCTTATAAATCAAAACAAAAAGTTTGTTTTTTTATTATTGATCCATCAAAAGACAATTACATGTATCACAAAAATCAGTGAGAATAATTTACATGTTATTGAACAATTAACTTTCCTAAAAACTTTTAAATATTTATGTTTTTTTTATAAATTTTAAGCTATACAATTCTTACTTGTATCTCTGAAATGTGCTTCTATGTGGTTTTGTTAGCAATTTCTGTACAGGTCTGCTAAAGGCTCAAATTGACATTTCACCCAAT
Source organism: Mytilus trossulus (assembly GCF_036588685.1). Taxonomy (NCBI): domain Eukaryota; kingdom Metazoa; phylum Mollusca; class Bivalvia; order Mytilida; family Mytilidae; genus Mytilus; species Mytilus trossulus. Next base: position 664,254 of record NC_086382.1, on the reverse strand, counting down.
TTCACCATTTTCCCTCCAAAATTTGGGTTTTAAGGCAAAAATTTTATTTTTCCTTATTGGTGACCCTTGTATTTGCCAGGGACGCATACATGTATATATAAGTCCTTGTATTTGCTTAATATTTGAAGCTATATTTCAGCTTTGTACATTACAGATTTGGACCAGGTCACACCTGAGGTATCACAGACAGTTTTTATTAAATAATTTGATATCCCATAAAAATATGTCAGCACCTCTATTTTCCCTATCATTTCATTGAAAATGGTCCCTTTAACATGCTTGTACCTATTTAAAGTAAAATTTTGAGCTTAAATGGTCTGGAACCCCTATTTTTTTCGACAAATTTGAGGTACTCTTTGTAAAGATTAAAATAATACGGCATTCTGATAGAGACTTTGAATAAGTCTGAGCCATCTTAACTGTGTAAAATCAAAAGTAGCAGCACGAAATAAAGTTAAAATGTATATGAGTCCCCTGTATTATATTTTAAACACCGCTTTTTTGATGATCAAGTAATTCCTAAATGAATACTGGAAAATAAATAGCTGTAGAATGCTCTCAGAACATAAAATTTGCATCAAATAATAAAAAGCTTCATTTTAATCAACATAGAAATATGTTTAGAATTTGATGATTTATTGGGTATATATATATGATATTGCCTTCACTCAGTTATAAACTAGAAAAAAAGTAATGTTTAGCTCATCTAGCCCAAAGGGCCTACTGAGCTTTTCCCATCACTTTGCATCCGGCGTTGTTACTTTTACAAAAATCTTCTAGAACTCTGAAACTACTGGGCCAAATTAAACCAAACTTGGCCACAATCATCATTGTGGTATCTTGTTAAAAAAAATATGTCAGATGACCCGGCCAACCAGCCAAGATGGCCACCATGGCTAAAAATAGAACATAGGGGTAAAATACAGTTTTTGGCTTATAACTCAAAAACCAAAGCATTTAGAGCATATATCTGACAAGGGTATAATTGGTATAATTGTTTAACAGGTGAAGATCTATCTGACCTGAAATTTTCAGATGAATCAGACAACCCATTGTTGGGTTGCTGCCCCTGATTTAGTAATGTTAAGGAAATTTTGCTGTTTTTGGTTTTTATCTTTAATATTATTATAGATAGAGATAAAGTTAAACTGTAAACAGCATTAATGTTCAGCAAAGAAAGATTTACAAATAAGTCAACATGACCGAAATGGTCAACAAGGTCAATTAATCCCCTATGGAGTTATTGTCCTTTATAGTCAATTTTTAACAATTTTCATAAAATTTGTAAATTTTTACTAACATTTTCCTCTAAAACTACTGGGTCAAGTTCATTATTTATAGAGATAATTTTAAGCAGCAAGAATGTTCAGTAAAGTACGATGTACAAACACATCACCATCACCAAAACACAATTTTGTCATGAATCCATCTGCTTCCTTTGTTTAATATTCACATACATGTAGACCAAGGTGAGCGACACAGGTTCTTTAGAGCCTCTAGTTTAAAGTCTAGAATACCTTTTTATACAACCATAAAATTTTTGCAATCATATAATTATATTGGTATCACATCGTCTTTGTGGTCAGCTGAGCATCTTTCGAAGACGGATGGTTTCCAGATAATAACTTTAGTATAAGTTAACCATGTTAATAGAAATGAATAGAATTTTAACACAATGTTTAAAACAACAAAAGGAAGCTTGGGATTGATATTGGGGGTTATGGTCCCTAAGGTTTAGGATAAGGGGACCAAAACAAGCATTTATCTAGTTTCAGGACAATAAGTTGTGTATAAGTATTTCAATTCCTCTGAAATTGTACCACAATGTTAAATATTATAAGAAGAAGGTTGGAATTAATTTTTAGGGTTATGGGGCAAACAGTCATGAATGATGGGCCAAACACAAGCATTTTTGTAGTTTTAAGTTAATGACTTGTGTAAAAGTGTACATGTATGATCTTTCTAAAATTATACCCCAATGTTCTATACTACTATGGGATGGTTAGGATTGGCTGAGGGTATAGATAAAACCATTTATTAATAAGGGGCAAAAAAGATGAAAAACAATCATTTTTCTGGTTAAAGGATAGTCAAGACAATTTGAAAGCTGTGTAAGGGAGGTAATCCAAAAGTTATATTTGAATTATTTCACACAACTTTTAAGGTGGTACCTAACACCACAGGGAGATAACTCTGTAAAGTCAGCTAAACGTTGTAATTACGTTGTGTTGTTAAAGGGATATTAAGCTTTTCAATGATCAAAATGAGTGTTTGTCAAACTGCTATATAACCAGTGTAATTTTTCTGATAAAACAGTTGGTTCAAAAAAAATATATTTTTGTCAAAGAGTCAAAGTAAATACTTTGTCAAAATTTTAAGAAAATTAAACAAGCCAAATTAATTTTAGTTCAAGTGTTGGGTACCACCTTAAAGATGTGATTTTGAAATTTACCAACATATATAACTTCAGTAAAAATCAGTTATTAGAAGTTATATATGATAACTTAAGTTTAATTAAAAAAAATGCCAATAGTTTTAGCATAAGTAAATATAAATCTTTAAAGTTTGAAACCACAAAAAGGAAGGTTTGGATTGATTTGGGGGTTAATTTATGGTCCCTTTGGTGTAGGAAAAAGGGGTATAAAAGGGGCCCAAATAATCAATTTTCTATTGTCCAGACAATAATTTGTAGTACAGTTTATAGAATTGCCTGAAGTTTCCACACCACAAAGGATAGTAAGGGTTGGAATATTGGAGTTATGACTCAATCTGTTTATGAATTAGGAGCAACAAAAGGGGAAAACAAGGGTTTCCTGGTTAATGGACAATTACTTTAGATTTGTTTATTTTTGTTGGTGCCTTTTTTTGCTAGTTCTTTTATGAATTTTTATGCTCTACCTACAATAGTAGAGAAGCATTATGTTTTCTAGTCTGTGCGTCCTTTCATCTGTTTGTTTGTCTGTCCATCCATTCTTCCCACTTCAGTTTAATGTTTTTGGTCAAGATAGTTTTTGATGAAGCTGGAGTCCAATCAACTTGAAACTTAGTACAAATGTTCCTAATGATATGATCTTTCTTATTTTAAAACAAAATTAAAGACTTTTGACCCCATTTTTATGGTTCACTGAACATAGAAATTAAAAGTGTTCCCACAGTTTCAGGTTAAAGTTTTTTAAGTCAAGGTAGTTTTTGATGAAGTTAAAGTCCAATCAATTTGAAACTTAGTACACATTTATCATTAAAAAAGCTGATTGTGTTGTTTCATATTAATTAAAATTTATTTACCTAATTTATAATTTCAGCTTTTCCATGCATTGTAAGATTTCCAGAATATAGAACATGTAGTTCCTGATAAAAAAAACACCAAAAGATTGCTAAGATAAAACTGTTGAGTAACTATTTGTAATACAGAATGCATCAAGATGGTGGTATGCTACATATATTATATTGATACTATGACAGATGAGAAAAGAAACTGAAGACATAACCAAATGCTGAAGTCAGCAAAGGTATGATTATAACTGTTATTGATGTTTGAAGAAGTGTGTCATTATAGCGTCTACAAATATTTCAATCAAACATGGTTCAGTACTTAAGACTAGTTTTAATTTTAAAAGAATTAAATGGCTACTAACATCCATTGCTAATAACAGCTTATTAACCTCCTGTTAAAATAAAGAGTGGTGAAATATAACATAGCAACATCCAAACTCATAAATCGAAAATAAACTGACAACGCCATGGCTAAAAATGAAAAAGACAAACAGACAATTAATAGTACACTAGAAACAACATTAAAAACTAAAAACTGAGCCACACAAACCCCACCAAAACTGTGGGTGATCTCAGGGTCTCCAGAAGGGTAAGCAGATCCTGCACCACATGTGGCACCCTTTGTGTTGCACATGTTATTACAAACTTGGTATATATATATATATAGTCTATTTCGGTAGGTCACATTCATGAAAAGGAAAGGGGATTGTAGGTACGAAGTAAGAAACATCCGATATCATCTGTGAAATGGTTTATCCATAATGGTCAACCAACTGTGATGATTGGGTAACCTGTGTTATATTCAGGGGTGAATTCAGACATTCCTAAAGGGGGGATTCAAACTAAATGTCTCCATTCAAGTGCATTGATCGTCTCAAAAAAAGGAAGGTTCCAACCACCGGAACCCTCCCCTTGGATCCACCACTGATATTTGAGAAATTGCCACAATACATTTTGTTGATATCAAATTAAAGTTGAGAAGCTACGGTAATCTATAAATGTTTATCTATTTTTCATTGTCTACTCTCACCTTGATTAGTAAATAAATAAAAATCATGTTGGAAGAAAAATTAAGTCATGTGTATATGTTTTAGGAACTAATTGTGGTATATTCTTCAGATTGAAACATGCAACAGAAAGTTCAATCATGACCATAAAGCAGGCAAGACATTTCAGTATGTACAATCTTGTAAAAATATGTCAAACTATGTCAAAGCATATTTTTTGTTTTGTTTTTTCAGATTAAGATATAAAGAGTAGATATTTTCCTGAAGATCTCATTTATGTCTCGAATGTGAAGGGAACAGAAGCTATCATGATGATTCTTTAAAGAAAAGATACAGAAACACAAGCTCCTGTAGACACTGACTTATGAAAAAGAAGATGTTTTTGCAATGAATATGTGTGAATGTGATAAATTATGGCAAATCAACATGGTCAATTAACAACAATATGTTCTACACATTTCCTAGATTTATAAGTTTCATAACATTTAGTTGAGGCAAACTAAAGTTAGATAACGGAAAACGAAAAAAAATTGCAAATATAAATATTGTTATTAAATACTCAGTTTTAGTTATTTTTATTTTGATATTAAAAAATATACTGTATTAGATAAATACTAGTTATACATTTAAAAAATTAGTAACCCTCATGTCTCCCTGCATTAGAAGTTGCATAATTTAGCATTTACAGATGAAATATAATTGTGAGTAAAGTTCAACATGTGAAATAGTCTGACTGGATATGACAGAACATCAAAAGAAATGACGAAAAATTACACATCTTATCAAAATAGCACTACTAGAAACTAAAAGCTACTTGCAATTTTCACTGGTTTTGAGATCAGTAACAGTCTGACAAGGAAAGAATTTAATGAACATGATTATGATGCCTCTTGATAAATATAAAAACATATTGACTGTAAAATAATTACCAGTTACCAATCATATCTGTTGTTTACAAAATTTGTTATTTGGAAATATCTGTTGAATGTTTTGAAATTAAAATGTGTTAACTGCAATGATTTAAAGAATTGAAGTCTTTAAATGATACAAAAGCAAGGATACATTGAATGATTGCAATTGAGACAACTACTAGCCCTGCATAGTAGGGCATTGATGTAAACAAGTACAGGTCACCTGAAGTCTTCAACAATGAGCAAAAGCCTGAATTTAAAGATCGTTATACATGGGCTTATTAAGTCCCAAGATAATGCTATCTACATCATTTGCTTTCAAATTTATGTTAGTATGTTTCTGATGAAGGTTAATTAAAATAAGCCCAGCACACTTAATTTGTGAACTGTTTTTATTAAATTTCAAAAGAGAAAGCTAATAGACAAATTTAAGCAAATAACAAAAAAAGGAAATCCATTTAATATGGCAGACAGCAACCAAACACAACCAATGGACATAATGAACATGTTTTTAAATGCTCAAACGGCCATTATAACATTAGATACAAAAACATCTTATATAATGCTGGATTACACAAAAGTGTTTAAATCATCTGCTCTTCTCTGGTGTTTAAAAATTGTACAGATTTGGTGTCACAATATCTCAGTAGCATGGATTAGAATCCCGGCATGGGAAGAACAAAAAAATTTTGAAAGCAAATTTACAGATCTTACATTGTTGGGTTGATGATTTGACGACTAAATGCATGCACATGTACAATATATACAAAAAGTTGGCTGCTATTGAGACAAAGGCAAAAATCATAGTGCAACAAAACATGTTTATTACAGATATAATAACAACAAACTAAAATAACACTTACCACTACTAAATGAATAGGAACTTTCAGGAACTAATTGCAGCTACTGTCCAGGTTATGTTAAACAAATCACCTCCAACTGATCTGTTCAGTGAAGAGTTTTTACCATTGAAATGGAAATGTGAACACATTCCAATCTTTTGGCAGACGTGAATATTCTCATGTGGCATTTATACCTATATCCAAGGGTACCTATATCTGGTGGTGATAACTAACCATTTTTTTCTTCTTTTTGTTTAATTTTGAAAAAAAATGGAATTTAAACTTTTTTCAGCATTTTGGAAAAATATAATTTTGTAAATTTTTCATGTTTTTTTCATTTATTTTTATAAGAATTAAATTTTAAAAGAAATTTTTTTTAAATATTTTTTTTTTTTTTTTTAATTTTGAAAAATTTGATTTTTTTTAAATATTTTGCATTTATAAATTTTTCAAACTTTAAAAAAGTTAATTTTAGTTGCCTTCGTCCATGCAAGCATGGGCTAAGTTAGCCTTGGTTGCCTTCGTCCATGCATGCATGGACTAAGTCTGTTGTGTTAGTCCATGCAAGCATGGACTAAGTTAGGGTTAGTTGCCTTAGTGCATGCATGCATGGAGTAAGCTTAGTTTCTAAATTTTCATGTTTACAAATCATGAAAAGGTTAAGCCTTACTATCAAGTTTTGCAATTTATTTCCTAAGGTAAGTTATAATGCACAATATGTATGTAAAACATAATTAATAGGTTGAATATGAAAAAAATAATTGAACTAACACCATGAAATTAAGAGGTAAGAAGAAATGGAGGTTTTCTAAACTTGATGTTGATTTCCAGTTTTATTTAATACCTTGTTTACAGTCCAAAAGGTCCAAAAAGTATAGTCAAATCCGTGAAAGGAATCAGAGCTTTGCATGAGGGAGATATATTTCTCAATTTATAATAATTTCAAATATTTTGTAACAGCAAATTTTAATAACACAAAACAAATCCGTATTTTCATGCCAGTACCGATGTACTGGCTACTGGGCTGGTGATACCATCGGAGACTAATATTCCACCAGCAGAGGCATCGACCCAGTGGTAGTAATAAAATCAACGGTACCAATTTCCTTGCGACAGATGACTTTTTTTTTTATTTCCGCTTTTGGTTAAAAGAGTCATTACGTTTTTTTGCTTGTGCGTCCAGTGTCAGGTTTAGGTTTTAAGTTCTGGTAGCGTAAAATCAAGACCTAGTAATATCAAATATAAATTAACGATAATTCTTTACTATGAAATTTTATATCATATGGCAAATATGAGGTTTTTTCTCCGATTTCACAATTATCTAAAAATGGATATGTTCTTGTTTTATATTAATACACTCTCATGTTTACATTTTTGGTTAATATCGGCACAGAAACAACAGCAATTTGTACCAATTCTGATATTTTATCTGAATCAGTACTATTTTCAGCTCTGTGAGACGCTTACTGATTGGGGAAAAATTACATGTGTTATTCATTTATTTCTAATAGTTTTACAATGCAATAAAGGTAAACAACAAAATTTTAAAAAAGTTCTAAAGGAGTATAGACTAGTGGAGTTCAATATTCTTGTTAACGAACTATTTTCAATAAGGTTTCTCTATACATTTTGAAACTATATTTGAATGTGATAAACCGTGTATCGAGTTTAGTTCTGTTTATTTAACAGAATGTTTTTCTTTACCTTTTCGTGGCATTCCAACCATTTGAAAATAAACCATTCTCACACTTAGACATCATTACCCTGAAACCTCTTAAACGAGTTTCGACGTTAGACAAAACTTTATACTTTTTCTTCATTAATCATTTCACAATTCTGTGCAATTTATTAAGGTTTTGTTGATGGCAATATTATTTTATAGTTTCTTCGATATACATGTACATTCTTTTGATTTTTCATCAATTTGATGTAAAATGGGGGTTACTCTTTATACTAAAGACATTTGAAGATGGACGGACAGAAAGCCGAATTTTGAAACCAGCATTATGAAATACCACTTTACAGATTTATTTTCCTGTTTTTAGTTTAAAAAGGCTTAATTTTTAAAGAGTGACTGCCGTTTCCATCTCGTATGTATGAAAGTACATCGAAAGGAATTGCAAGAAAGAACATCGAAAGGAATTGGAAGAAAACATTTTTGAAAGGGATTGCTAGAAATTACTATCGAAAGGGATTGCAAGAAAGTACTATCGAAAGGGATTGGAAGAAAGTACTATCGAAAGGGATTGCAAGAAAGTATGCAGTTTGTAGATCAACTACGGATGTCCACAGTTCCTTTATTTTTTTGTGCGGTTTTGATAAGCAAGTTTTTTCTTTTTTGAAATGGATAGAAACACCACATCCTTTTTTATCTAGTTAAATCATCAGAAGAATTAGGGGTATTCAATACGGTTTTGAAAGACATTTAAGACCAACAAAAAATCCAATTCTACAAAGTGATTAAAGTTATCGATTTTGGCTTCATAAAACAGATAAATCAAGATAGTTATTCCGTTGATTTTTAATACAATGATTGTCTTTGATGAAAGAATGATTAACCACAACCAAAATTTTAACAAAAAAACTGAAAATTGAGTTAACCGGTGATAATGCAGGAATGATAAATGCATAAAAGAGGGACAAAAGATACCTGAAGGATAGTTAAACTAATAAATCAAAAAACAACTGACAACGCCATGACTAAACATTAAGAAGACACAGACAAACAATAGTACACATGACACAACATAGAAAACTAAAGAATTAGTAACACGAATCCCACCTAGGACAAGGGGTGATCTCAGGTGCTCCAGAAGGGTAAGCAGATCCTGCTCCACAGTGGCACCCGTCGTGTTGCTCATGTGATAACAAATTCGGTAAATAGTCTAATTTGGTCAGTCACATTCATGAAAGGGAAAGGGATTGTAGTTACGACGTAAGAAACATATCCGATATCATCTATGACACTGTTATTCCATAACGATCAACCAACTCGTGATGACGTCCGTAAAATTTACGAAGGGATGATTTCAACTTCACCATTTAAAAAATCTTGGTTTAAAAGCTTCCTTGTGATCAGCAACCCCCTGTTCCTTTTTTTAAAATGTTTGTACCAAGTCAGGAATATGACAGTTGTTGTCCATTCGTTTTATCCGTTTTATAATTTGATTTTGCCATTTGATTAGGGACTTTCCGCTTTGAATTTTCCACGGAGTTCATTTTGTGATTTTACTTTTTACCTTGTTTGATTATTTTTTTTATTACAGGTCAACTGCAGCAGAAATTCGATTTGATTAATATCAAATTGGAAAATATTGATAGAAAGTTGGCAAACATTAATACGAAATTGACAACTATTGAAAGGATAAATAAAATGATACTTCAGGACGCTGATATCCAAATGCATACTCTTCTGGGTAAATATGAATCATCATAATAAACAAACAGATATACTTCAACTTTCTGAATCTATTGTTTTCTCTAATTAGTCTCTCAAGTCTATGTTGCTGAACAGAGTTTATTATATCTCGGGCAAAGCTAATTATCAAAGCTAATTTGCATCAAATAACATCTAATAATTAAATATTATTATGCAGTGTATCTAAGGAAGGAAGATAGCAGTTGTTATCAATTCATCCTTTACTTTGTATCTTTTGTGTGTTTCTTATGGTTGTTTCCTTGGAGTTGGTGTCTGACCCTCGGTTTTATTTTGTGACCCAGTTGTGTTTTTTCTCTCTATCGATGTATTAATTTTGAACAGCTGTATACTACATTTTGCTTATTTTTCATAGTTTTCAAGTTTTAATATCGTTCGTATTTTTTTAACATTTAAAATACCGTTTTTCTATAACTGACTGGAAAAAAATGTATATGAATGTACTCCATTATCTATGAAGCAATTAGATTGTAGCGTTATCATTTGCTGGTGTATTAATCTGTATTTAGATATAGGAAGATGTGGTATGAGTGTCAATGATACAATTCTCCATCCAAGTCACAATTTTTAAAAGTAAACTATTACAGGTCAGGGCCAGTCTTCAACACCATGAACACGGAGTCTTGGCTCACACCGAACAGCAAGCTGTTGAAGGCCGTTAAAAAATACTAGTGTAAGACCATTCAAACGGGAAAACCAACGGTCTAATATGTATAAAAAAAAAGAAACACTTATGAACAACATAAACTAAAAACAACTACTGAACATCAGATTCCTAACTTAGGACAATTGCAAACAAAATTGCATCGGGATTAAACGTTTTAATGGTGCCAAACTGTCTTTGAAGCAATAGTGCAACATCACAACATAGAAAGCCACACTATAGAATATCAATTGGAATGGCTTATCTATTTAGAACAAAGTATTGAATAACACTGGAAATCAACATCAAGTTTAGACATCATACCGCTAAATTTTATGATGTATGTTAAATTATATTTTAACATGATGTTACTATCATTTTTTCTTTGAACATGTATATAAACATGAAAACATGAGAACTAAGCTTACTCCATGTAAACATCGACGTATGCAACTAACGTTGACTTAGTCCATGCTTGTATGGACTAACACAATAGACTCAGTCCATGCATGCACTTAACTAACTTTACATAGATATTTGAAGTTATTCAATAATTCAAGCAGACTTAGTCTATGCAAATTCCTCTCATCGACGTCCAAATGTGACGTCACATTAAAGATTCAAATTAGACGGCACATTTTACACCCCTCTTATAGACGTCTGTTTGTTTTGAAAATTCGAAAAAATGAACGAATCTCGAAATTAATATTCCACAAAAATGTAAGTTTTCCTTAACCCGCGGTATATATTTATGTGATGTAATTGAAGTATGTGTACCAAAAACGGCTGTTATATCAACTTGTAGTCAACTTATATATCTTTCAAAATATTAACCCCCTCCAGTACATCAACTTAAGTCGGTGCTACCAATTTACATGACATTTTGTTATAAATAGGTTTTTTTAACACTTCTAGAGAAAAATGTTACTTAGTTTTTTTTCTTTATTAAGCATGCATGTCGACTTCAAATCACATTAACAGTAGTATTTATAACGCTGAAACAATTTTTTTTATTGACGCCTTTCAATTCAGTGCTTTTGAAAAGTCAAACATATAATTAATCTATTGCAGACAATAATACAATATGCCACAGTGGAGAAACCGGGAGGAGGTTGAATGAAAGTAACAAATGCTTATGTGCCGCTGGATTTCTTGGTAAACAATGTAAATATTCAGGTAAGATATAAAATAAAAAATAATTCTTCATAAATGTTGTGCCTCTTAAACGCTTTTCTAGATTTGCCTTCAGTAAGAACGACCAAACCTTAAATTGTAAAGCCAATAATGTATAATTACTTCTTGAAAACCCATCGGTGACCATATGCTGTTTTTTGCTCTTTGGTCGGGATGTTGTTTCTTTGAAACATTCTGAATTTTATATAATACACTTCTGCATCAACATGATGACCGAATGACTTTTATCAATTTAGATAAAGTGTTCTTTTGAACACCGGCATACTACTTTCATTATCCAAGTGATGTTCATCAGGCTCGCGATAAGTTAACCCGTTTTATACTTGTTTGTTGCTAACGATCTCATGTTCCCCAGTTATAACATAATCAGCTGGCCTATATATTTTAGTGGGGATAGGGATAAGAAAATTCGAGAAATTTTGGGTTTGAATCATTGAAAGTGAAGATCTTGAATCGCTTCTTTAAGTTTGAAAATCGTCGAGGCTGGATCATATAATGACAGTTACAGTTTGATGCTGGATGTTATCAGGAATTAATTTGTTGTGGCATAGATATCTTATAATAGTCCACCAGTCGTTATGTAGTAAGTAACACTTTCACCGAGATGACTTCACCCTTATCATTTGAAACAATTGGTTCAATAGCTTCCTTGTAAACAGAAACTCTCTGTTAAAGAAATAAAATATCGTAGTTTGAAGCTTGTTTTTCAAAATCGATTGCCAAAGTTATGTTGTATCAGTTAAATAAGAAATATAACCTCGATCTACAATATATCCCTAAAAATCAACCTAAACGACTATAAAAATTTATATATTGCACAAACCCGTGGTTAATAACTGATATTTAATAATGCTTAGAAATTTACAACAAGACGCTCTGTCTGTATTTTGTGTGCTTTTTAACGAGTAAAAACTGTAAACATAAAGTTTGCAGTTTGCTTTTTTATGGATAGTGAATTATTTCATTTTATTTGATGTATTTAAACAGATGGAAAGGACACAAGTTTCATGGTACTTTTTCACGAAGGATATCAAGATGTGCCTCTTATACCGATGATATTGGTGGCATCAGCAAATACGGCACGTCTTTCAGTACTCTATTTCAGCAACAATACAAATCATTCCACAATTATTGACAAAACTAACACAGCATATAATCTGAGTAACAGTGTTTTGCCGTCTGATGGAATACATTTGGCTGGGGTAGAACTTCACTCAGATGTCGGAATAAATGTTTACGGATTTTTATATGGGGGTCGGGTATCTGAGGGATATTTGTTAATGCCTGTTAAATTCGCGTCTACAAAATACATTATATCAACGTTTCCTGCATTCGCTATTCGTTATGGCTTCAGGAATTTGCTGGTCCTTTCACAAATTTATCAAAATACCGTTGTTAGTATAAATTTAAAATTGGAAAACGGTTCTGTAGCGTATAAAAGCAAGCAATATAGTAACAACGACACAATACGAATTGTGATTAACAAATACAACACGTTTCAGCTTTCACATACGTCTGATTTATCAGGAACATTGGTCACAGCATCAAAACCGATAATTGTTGTCAGTGGTAATCGGTGTAATTTTGCAGTAGCAGACAATATTCGCGTAGGTTATTGTCAACCATTCATTGAATCAGTACTACCCACAAATCAACTGGATTATATATTCATAACTCCACATTTATCGAAAAGGTTGAACAATACTGTACGCATTCAAGCGGTAAATAGCACGAAATTGACCATACAAATTGAAAATCGGAAAATTTCAAAAACACTAAACGCAAGAGATTACTGGGATTTTTATTACAACACAACCGCTTTTATTTTTGCATCTGAGGACATAATTGTCATGTCATACCCTCATGGTTTGAACGAACATGAAGGGGATCCCTTTATGATGACGATTCCAGGTATAAATCAATATCTTTATGAATATGATTTCGTAGTACCAACAGGGTTTGACAGCTTCATAAGCATAACTGTACAGAGCGATGCTGTAGACGGATTTATGCTGGATGGAAATTCTTCTAACATTAAAAGCTTATTTTGCCTTTCGGAAGGAATGAATCATTTTAGCACTTTCAGTCTGCCTATGTCGGCAGGGTATCATCATATAGAACATAAAAACAAGGTTCGATTTGGTTTGTGGGTTTACGGAAACGTATATCCTGATGATGGATACGGATACCCTGCTGGAATGGCTTCTAAAACTTAAAAGTTAATTGTCACAGTATCATATATCGCAAAAACAATAATTGTTTTTTCAAACCACCCAAAAATAAAAGATCTATATGAAATACCATCATCATAAATAATAAAGCGGCACTCCCATCTTATAACAGCTTAATCTTAATAAAAGATAAAATTATTCGTTCAGTTTATATTCAATTATTCTTTGAGTTTATATGTCATTTGATTGAGTAAAGCCATTTTAATTGATATTGTATAGTGTGTCTTTCTATGTTGTAATGTTACACTATTGTTTCAGATAGTTTGGTGCCTATTGAAACGTTTAATTCCGCTGCATTTGTTTCCACATATCCTTAGTCCGAAATCTGATGTCCAATAGTTGTCGTTTGTTGGTTAAGAAGTGTTTCTCGTTTCACGTTTTTTTAAATAGATTAGATCGTTGTTTTTTCCCGTTTGAACGGTTTTACACAAGTCATGTTTGTGGCCCTTTATAGCTTGCTGTTCGGTGTGAGCCAATGTTCCTTGTTGAATATCGTACTTTGACCTATAGTGGTTTGCTTTTTCAAATTGAGACTTGGATGGCGAGTTGTCTCATTGGCACTTATCCACATGTTCTTGTAATCAGACCTCCAATAAATAGTCGACTAATGAATTCGACTCTGTTGACTTTTTTGTAGATCTGATATTTCTGATAATTTTCTTAAACAGTAGTCGTCTGGAATTTAGGAGGCAAACACTAAACATATGTTGAAAGTGTGATAAGCTAAGTGGTTGTCGTGCGTCGCTGTATATTATATTTGCCTTCTATTATCAATTTGTAAATAGATGTGTTCGTTATTTTTTTTATTTTTTTTTTATTTTCGAAAAGTTTCACGTTTGTCATTTCAGGGCTTTTTACAGCTTTCTTTGTGGAAAGGATTTTGCTCATTGTTAAAGTCTGTTCGGTGATCTTTAGTTGTTAACTTGTATGTCGTCTGGTCTCTAGGGGAGAGTTGCCTCATCTCATTACCTTTACATTCCAGTTTACCCTGTTAACTCGCGACATTTCAATTTCAGCAGATAAAACACTTTTTTTTATAAAATTGTACATGTATACCCTTTTTTCTGATGGCATGTATTAATCAACAATCAACAGCACAATGCGAAAATAATGAATAAAATTGAGAATCGAAATTAGAATATGTAAAAAAAACAATTATCCGCTCAAAGAGCAGAAACACACAAACGTCAGCATTACTGGAAAATATACCATTGAGGATCTGTGAATTAACCTGCGTGACAATTCAACCTATTTCATATATAAACAAAATTAAATAAAACAATCACTTTCTATAAATAAATGATGTTGGTTAGGGAATTTAGAAATTACATAATTTCGAACAAGATGTCTTGCATCTGTATTAAGTTCTGTTTTTTATTGCTCTCTCCTTTTCATTTACCTTTATTCACTCAGTCTTGTCATTCATATCTCACAATTTTGTTTCGATGAGAATAATACACATTTCTACATGTTTTAAAAGTGGAGACAATTGTATTCAAAATGTGTCAATGACATGAATACGATACCTTCTATAACCCGAAAACTCGCAAAAATTAAGACGAATGAATTACTTCTAGTTGACAAAATAATTTAAAATAACATATACACGCACATTAACTAATATCAGAATTAAGTTAATTGCATCGAAACCGGCAATCATTTCACGAATAGAAACTGCGAATAGCTTATAAAATCTTAAATGACAAAAAGTCAAGAAACTTACAAATTGTATGAACAAATGTGTTCCCTATTTCAAACGATTCATAAACAGAAACACATCTTTCTGCCGATTGCATTGAGTGTGTCGTTAAAGGTAATGTCTTTGGTTAGTGTGCTTGCTAGCTGAATCGTGAAGTCATTATTAGGTTATGTAAACTACCCTACTTTAAGAGTAGACTAGTCCGACAGATAACAAATCTATCTGTCTGCAAGACTAGGCTAATTCGAAAGAAGGGTAATATACCTTACCTAATAATGACTTAACGATTCAGCTAGCAAGCACGCTAACCAAAGATATTACCTTAAACTACACACTCAATGCAATTGGCTGTAAGATGTGTTGTAAAAGATCTCCAAACAAAAGAGCTCAAGTGCATTTTGATTGTAACTGACAAATCAAAGAATCTAACCAGAATTTGATGCAAATAAGTTGATTATTGAAATTCAGATATGCCTTATTTTCCATTTTTGATAAATTTTTATGCATACAGGGTAATCATAAAAAAAGATGTGCATTGAAATGTTTTTCAAAAGTCATACAAGCGGATATCGTTTATATCAAATATTACATTTTAAATGTACAACTAAGAATAATTTAGTATGCATCATGTCCTTCTTCAAACGTGTGTTGAAGTTTCAGTTCAATTTCTTCCAATTCTTCAATCTCCTTTTTATAATGTCGCAATACATTTTTAAAACATTTTAATTTCTGTAATGTTTCTGTAATGAAACATGGTTCTTCCTGTCCTGATCTCTCCACACGGCATTTTATGTAGCTAGCACAAGCTCTGCAATTTGAAATTTTTAAATGTTTTTTTACGTCTTTGACTTCAACTTCAAAAGTTGGAAGCAAATCTTGAAAACATTTATCGGCCGCAATAAAATCACCAATGGCAAAATAAAGTTCTCCGATAGAGTAAACAATACCATGTTTACTTTGATTAGGAATTCTCATGTTTTCAATACTTTTTTTATAGCGATATAACATATAGTTATCATCTTGTCATATACATTTTTCGCGTGACAATCATTAGAGCCCAAAACCTTCAAAACACCAAATTCCAAGTAGTCGGTCTTTTCATTAAATCTCTCTTTGCAAGTGCATATGAACCCTTTTAGGGTAAATTTCTTCAACTATTTTCCACTTTAATACATAAAAAGATAAAAACAGCCTGCATTTCGCTTCTCTCTGTCAACCATGAATACAGACGATTGAATTTCACATGTTCCCTTATTTGTTTGTGTGTGCAATGCTCGATGGATTCTTCAATATGCACTTGGGTTTCGTTCAAGTGAGTCATTTTTGAAATTTTGCTTGAAATTACCAAATAAGGAAACAATGCCGTACCTAACGACCAACCAATGTCGTCTGGTTGATAAAATAATCTTTTCCCAAAGGTGTGAAGAATAGAGATAAGTAAACCGACAAAAATTCACTTCTTGCATCTCTTCCTGAACTACGTATCCTTTTCTTAATAGTTCGTCGTATTCGTCTTGCACAAGGTATTAAGGACTACATTCCTACAGAGAGGCTATAATGTAAACATGTTCACTCTCTATCTTTGTTACTTATTCAATACACTTATCGACCTTACAAATATTTGCCGATTCGCAATTCAAAGTATCCAAAAACAAAAAGTATTCACAGATGTTGACACATCTAAAATTGCACATAGAACTCATTACGGTTTCGCACTGAGTTAGTGAGTCCGAATTCAATATGTAGGTACATGCGATCGACTCCAATCTTAATTAAATAGGATTGTGAATATTTCTCACCGAAGGTGTGTACTTTGTAGTTTTCTCTAAGCATTTCGGCTTCCTATGCCAATATAAAGTGAACGTAACGATATAGCACATTAGTTTTAAACACCAATCAATCAATCAATCAGTCAGTCAGGTTTTTTTAAGTTTTCGAAAAAAGGAATTATTAACAGTTTTTAAAACATCCAAATTTTCATACAAAATTTATTATAGTATATTGCTGACCAAATATGAAGTCATTCTGTTCAGCAGCATAAGAGATGGAAGTCATGAAAATTTTGATGCATTTAATATACTTAAATATCAGCAAATAGGAAACAGATATATGACGCATACGAAAAGTGTTCAGACATTACAGTTCATCACTTAGATATTACCAGACAGCTCACCAAATAGGAACACATCCTTGAAAAAATGGTAATGAAAAGATTCGTTGAAAAATGATAGATGGACAAACAAACTCGTTTGATATGTTTTGTCATTTGATTTTGCCATGTGATTAGGGACTTTCCGATTGCATTTTCCTCGGAGTTTAGTATTTTTGTGATTTTACTTTTTATACAATAAATATAAAAATAATGGGATGTGAGATGTGGTATACGTATGGTTGGTTGCCAATGAAAAAATTCTCAAACAGAGGCAAATTAATAAAGCAACTAGTGTAGTCTAAAATGCATAACTTTTTAGCACACTTTGCCCAAAGGGTCAAGTGAGCTTTTCTCATCTCTTGGTGTCCGTCGTCCGTCGTCGTTAACTTTTACAAAAATCTTCTCCTCTGAAACTACGTGGCAAAATTTAACCAAACTTGGCCACAATCATCATTTGGGTATCTAGTTTGAATATGTGTCCGGTGACCCGGTCAACCTACCAAGATGGCCGCCATGGCTAAAAATACAACAATGGGGAAAAATGTAGATTATGGCTTAAAACTCTGAAACCAAAGCATTTAGGGCAAATCTGACAAGAGCTTAAATTGTTTATCAAGTCAATATCTATCTGCCCTGAAAATTTCAGATGAATTGGACAACTGGTTGTTGGGTTGCTGCCCCCCAATTGGTAATTTTTAAAGAAAGTTTGCCGTTTTTGGTTATTATCTTGAATACTATTATAGATAGAGTTAAAACATTTTGGTGACGTCAACCTATGTATTGCCGTAGATTCTTTTTCTAGAATCAACGCTTCCTAAATCCGTCGCTGAAATTGACTCACCAAATTAAATTCAATTGTTTTCTTTGTGTGTCTAATTTCATTAAGTTTGAATTGGCCAATTTACTGATTTCTGTTCACTAATGGATTCATTTTAAAAACTTACTTAATTTTTTGTAATGTCTATATGCCTTCACTGGGAATCGAACCCGTCCATGAATTCTGTTACGTGTTACTAATATCAACATATCGACGAAACCTCTCGGCTACCAATAGGTAACGAATTAAATGTCTGATTTATAAATATATAAATGAATATATAATATACATCGGTACAATGAATACACAGGGGTTTTTCGTTTATATATACAATAAAAGGCAATCGTATAGTACAATGTATGAGTTGGTAGCCGCGAGGTGTCATAGTTAAGCTCAACCAGTTAGAATTTGTCGGTTTAAGTTCGAATCCTTGTTGTCCATATTCTCTAGTTTTTCTATTTTTGTTTCTTGTTTTGTAAGTTATTGTGGATATTTTGTTTAATAAAAGCGAGTTTGATCGTTTATTATCGGATCATTGTTGCTATTCCACATGTTTAAAACAATAATGTTAACATTCTAGGTGTCCATTGTTGTTTTATAAATTAATATAGTATGATGTCATCTGTTTATCCGCAACTTGTTATGCTAGAAAATCGTGATGTGCCTAAAATAAGGCTTCTTGTTAGAAATTTCGGACAAATGCTTTATATATATTTACTATAATATATGTTCTTTGTCAAGTTGTTGTCCCCGGCTTTGACACATTCCCCATTTTCATTCTCAATCTTTTAGAAATCATTTGTCAAAAAAGATAGT
Organism: Mytilus trossulus; assembly: GCF_036588685.1. Taxonomy (NCBI): domain Eukaryota; kingdom Metazoa; phylum Mollusca; class Bivalvia; order Mytilida; family Mytilidae; genus Mytilus; species Mytilus trossulus. The sequence continues at coordinate 645,233 of NC_086382.1, read as the reverse complement.
ATTTAGATGCATGATAAATAAAGATATTTAAGGGCAGACGTGTTGTTTTATATTCGTATTGTTTTGACTATTTAATTGGGATATATAATTTATTGTAATGCATCGTTTGTCACGATAACATGGTTTTTACCTGCTAATTAAGAATAGGCTTTAATTTTGAAAAGACATTAACACAATAGTTTAAGTTATAGATACAATGGATAAGCGTTGATTCATAAAAAAAAAAAAAACTATTCGCCCTCCGAGCTCATGGTTTCTTTTTCAAGAATCAACACTTATCCATTTTATCTATATCACATAAACTGCAAAAAAGCAATAATGATCATCAAAATAAGATCTACAAATACGTCAACATGACCAAAATGGTCAGTTGACCCCTTTAGGAGTTATTGCCCTTTATAATCACTTTTTAACAATTTTCATTAATTTGGTAAATTTTTGTAAATTTTTTTCAAAATAATTTCCTTTGTTACTAATGGGCAAATAAAATTGAGAATGGAAATGGGGAATGTGCCAAAGAGACAACAACCCGACCATAGAAAAAAACAACAGCAGAAGGTCACCAACAGGTCTTCAATGTAGCGAGAAATTCCAGCACCCGGAGGCGTCCTTCAACTGGCCCCTAAACAAATATATACTAGTTCAGTGATAATGAATGCCATACTAATTTCCAAATTGTACACAAGAAACTAAAATTAAAATAATACAAGACTAACAAAGGCCAGAGGCTCCTGACTTGGGACAGGCGCAAAAATGCGGCGGGGCTAAACATGTTTGTGAGATCTCAACCCTCCCCCTATACCTCTAGCCAATGTAGAAAAGTAAACGCATAACAATACGCACATTAAAATTCAGTTCAAGAGAAGTCCGAGTCTGATGCCAGAAGATGTAACCAAAGAAAATAAACAAATTGACAATAATACATATATAAACACAGACTACTAGCAGTTAACTGACATGCCAGCTCCATTATAGATAGAGATAATTGTAAGTAGCAAGAACGTTCAGTTAAGTAAGAACTTCAAACACATCACCATCACCAAAACACAATTTTGTCATGAATCCATCTGTGTCCTTTGTTTCATATGCACATAGACCAAGGTGAGCGACACAGGCTCTTAAGAGCCTCTAGTTTTATTAGTTGTTAGTGACTTTGAACTACACTGTAAATCTAAGTGTTAACAAATAGAACACTGCTTGAACGCTTTTTTGTAACACTTTTTGACATAGGTGTTCAAAGTGATGGTGTTCAAATGTGGAACATGTTCTTTTTCCAAGCGTACATAATTTTCCATAAGTATTAAACTCAATTAAACTGTTATAAACACTATATTCAATCAGGCAAAATATGACAATAGAACATATTTTAACAAGTAATTCTTTATGTAATTAAATGAGCATGTATGTAAGAAAAGTACACAAGAATACCGTATGATATCACAAGTAACAGTCAATGAAATCACACACATAATGTTTTTAAGCTGATTTAAAAATATCACATAATATGACTAATAAAATTGCTACATCATTTGTATCCCTACCATAAAAACATGTCAATGTGATAAGTAGATAGTTTATGCTACAGATATTTGTCACAATGAAAGTTTCAAATTTGCAAATTCCAACAGTTCTTGTACGATCACATAGAATGTAAGCTCCACTTTTCAGTGCATCTTCAACTGGGTGGCATTTTATTTGTTGTTATCAACTTCCAAAAGTCAAAATCCTCCACAACAAGGAAAGTCTTTGAGCCTTTATATCCTTCAAAATAAAATTTAGAATTAATAGAAGAGAGTTTTTCATAAAGCATCAAATTGAGCAATGGTTGTTATGCATTAATTTCGATATATTCTAGAGTACAAATTGATATTCTATGGTAATGAAATACAAGTTTGACACGATTTATTGCCTTATGGTGAACAGATAGAAATGATACAGCCACATAAGCTATTAATATACATATATTGTCATACCTTTTTTGATATCTTTCTTTTTTCCAACACTTTATGGCATTCAGAAATGATCTTCGTGGGATTATTGGCTACCAGTTCCTAGTTCAAACATTTCCATTATCAATTTTATTTCAATCTAATGATTCCTGCAAATAAAAAAAACGAATGCATTTTCTAAGTCAAAAATGGTGTTCCAAATGTTTACACTAGTGTTCATCAATTAAATGTGTGGTGTTCAGTTTTTAATGCTTCGTGTTTCATTTTTGAACACTTGAAGTTAGTTATTTAACACTTAGTGTTCATCGATTGAACGTGTGGTGTTCAGTTTTTAATGCCCTTGTGTTTAATTTTTGAACACTTGATGTTACAGTTCTTAACACTTAGTGTTCAGTTTTTAATGCCTTTGTGTTTAATTTTTGAACACTTGATGTTAGAGTTCTTAAAACTTAGTGTTCAGCTAATATATATGGATGTAAAAATCATCATTTATTAATTTCTATATTATATAGAAGACAGACTGGTTATTCATCATGCAGTTTAGGAAATTGTCAGAACAAAGCTGACAGTTATTTACGTTTAATTTAAAGCCCGTTCTTTCATTCGTCTTTTTTGTTGAATATTGAAAATTTTGATTTAACAGTTATGAATATTTGACATATATATTGATATCTCTGACATGAAAAAATAACAAGGAAGCCATCGAACTACCTATGGAGATTATCCTAAGTTGTTACTTACTTCTTTCGTGTTCATGTGTGATAGAAGTCCCGTCTCCAGTTTAACACAAGGTGTTCAAAATTTCGAGCGATTTGAACATTGATTGAACATGTAATGACGGATCATGAAATAAGATAAAATCGACATATATTTATTGCGATATTATCATAAAAGGCCTCATTGGTATGCATATTTATATCACTTAGTTATAAGTAAAACTTGTAATTACAAAATAAGTTCACAAACTATACATATGCCAGCTAAGAAGTTTAATATTTCACATTTACTAAAATATACGCTTAAAATTCACAAGATCATCATCTTGCGTATACATTCATATTTTTTAATGAATTTCTTTTGAATTTTTCATTTAGAAGGATAGAAAATCGGACAAACCACTATTTTCTTTTTAGATCAGAATTTGAACACCGGTGTTCACTGTGTCTGAACACACATGTTAGTATTTGGAACACAAACGTTAAAACGTTGAACACGTCTCTAAGCATGAACATATGGCGTTAAAATATTGAACATTCGGTGTAAAAATTTTGAACGCGTCCGGACGCGTCAGGCGTCAGGCAGATTTACAGTGTAGCTGTCAGTAATTGCGAGTACTCTCAATTCAGTTCTTAGTGCATTTTTGTTGTTTGGATATACAAGTACCCGGCCACCTCCACTCTGTGTTTTGTTAGATGTATTTTGTTTTGTATACATCTGATGAGTTTTTAGACTTATTTTTATAGTTCGTTCTTATGTTGTTCTGATTCACCACTGTCCCATGTTAAGGTAGGATTGGGATCCCGCTTACATTTTTAACCTCGCCACACTATGTATGTATGTGCCTGTCCCAAGTCAGGAGCCTGTAATTCAGTGGTTGTCGTTTGTAAATGTGTTATACATTTGATTTCCGTTCATATCTTGACATAAATCAGGCCATTAGTTCTCTCTTTTGAATTGTTTTGTATTTTTCAATTCGGGACCTTTTGTAGCTAACTATGCGGTATGGGCTCTGCTCATTTTTGAAGGCAGTAAGGTGACCTACCGTTGTTAATTTCTGTGTCATTTGGTCTTGTGGAGAGTTGTTTCACTGTCAATCATACCACATCTTCTTTGTTATTTATAAAAGGAAAAATATGTATCTAAGACTACATTTCTACCAGAGGGTATAATGTGTGGGTTTTTTTTTTTTTTTATTTTATTACTTATTCAATCCACTTATTATCCTGAACATGTATGAAATATTTGCCACTAACAGGATCACAAATCTCAAATAACAAATCATTTTCCCTGAAGGTGACCTATCAAATTAAACTTATAACATAGTTTGTACTTAAATGAGCAATACGACGGGTGAAACTGTAATGTGGAGCAGGATCACCGAAGATCATCCACTGTTTATGTGGGGTTTGTGTTTCTTAGTCTAAGTTTTTCTATGTTGTCAATAAGACAACTCTCTAACCAAGGCATACTGTGTAGTATATAAATAACAAATAATGGGTAAAGTACGGCCTTCAACACGGAGCCTTGGCCACCATTCTTAAATCTTTTTTTCTCTATCTGTTTTTTTTCTTAGGGGGTGAGGGTGCTTATTCTGCGAAACAAATATACCAATTTATCAATCAAACATATTTTTTTATATTTCTTTACTGGAGAACGAATCAAGAGACCTTAGACGAGGAAATTGACAAAGTCAAACTTGCTTTTATATAAGATATTAATTTGTCAATTTCCTCGTGTTGGGTATATGTACTGGTTGCTTTATTCAAAACTATTGACTTTTTGTCGTGTAGGTTCTTCAGTTAATATAAATCAGACTAGGTTTTTTGTGGGGTTTTGTTGGGGTTTTTTTTTGTTGTTTTTTTTTTTGGGGGGGGGGGGGGGGGGGTTTGCGGAGTCTGATTTTTGGGTATTTTTTTTCCATTTTATTTTATCGTGTAAAACCGCAGTCCCACAAAGGCCACGATCGCACTACGATCTGTGAAAAAATTAAAATTATGACGATCGTAGTGCGATCGTGTAGATCGCAGTAAGGTCGCATCAAGGTAGTGGTGAGGTCTTCAAGACCGTAATGAGCGTGGCCAACTTTGAACATGATTAAAACAATCGTGGTGTGGTCGTTGCGAAATCAGGTCGTAGTAGAAGCGTAGTTAGAGTGCAGTTAAGCTGGGTCACACATTCACGATTTGTATTGCCATTCCCGATTAAAATTTGTCAAAAGTCTGATCAAGATCCTATGAATCGTGGTTGGAAATTCAAACTTTAATTCAAATTTGTAAAACAAATAATTTAATCACGACAACAATCAGATATTGTTCAGCGTCGATATTTTACCGTTTCCAAGCGAATTTATCCCGATAATCCCGTTCTCAATCTGCTTCTTAAGCTGGGGTCACACATTCACGATTTTTACTGCCGTCCTTGACAGGACCATTCCCGATTAACATTTGTCAAAAGTCTGATCAAGATCCTGTGAATCGTAGATGGAAATCCGATTTGTATCTTTCGCCAGGTAAAATTCGACCGAGTCTGTCACGACTGCGTCCCGATTCTACCGAATGTAATCCGACAGAGATCAGATAGTGACAAGACAGTGAACCGACGCTGACGGAAGTTATCCGTTCGAAAACTGTCGGCATACTCGGAAAGATCAGGTACTGTCGGAACGTAATCCTATCACGGTCCGCTCTATCGCATTGCAAACGACTTTGTCTGATCTCAGTCGTATTGTATTCTGTTATTGTCGGGACTTCTCCAGATTATTCCCGTTCCACAGGACACCGTCCCGAATACACAGAACATTGTTAGGAATTCGATCAGATACAGCAGAATCTGTCATGTCATAGGCACGATTGTAATCCGATTAGACAAAATCGGCTGAGTTTCCCCGAATGTTACGGGACGCACCTAACTGTCGGGGTGCTTTGCCGAACTATTCGGACCCTTCCCGACCAGTAGGAATCTGTTACGAACTAAAACGACTGCGTTCAGACAATAATAGGACATTCCAGATAATTGAGGATACTAATCCGACTTTTTTCACTTTTCGTGTCGTATCGCTGTCTGATCTCAAACGTGAGCAATAATCGGCAATGTGTGAAACCCGCATTATCCAATTTGTACATTTTGCCTGGTAAAATTCGACCGATTCTGTCACGACTGCGTCCCGATTCTACCGAATGTAATCCGACAGATATCAGACAATGACCAGACAGTTAACCGACGCTGACGGAAGTTATCCGTTCGAAAACTGTCGGCAATTTCGGGATTATCAGGTACTGTCGGTATGTAATCCTATCACGGTCCGCTCTATCGCATTGCAAACAGCTTTGTCTGGTCTCATTCGTATTGTATTCTGTAATTGTCGGGACTTTGACGTGGGTATCATTGACGAATTTCGTATAAATAACGGGACGGTTTCGGCAAAAACGGTTCGCAATCGACAAGATCTCGATGCAATTTGGACTCAATCGGCAGAAAAACAGCAATGAAAAATTTCTCTCATTCCCGTTCCACATGACACCGTCCAGAATTCATAGAACATTGTTAGGATTTTGATCCGATATAGCAGAATCTGTCACGACATAGGCACAATTGTAATCCGACTAGACAAAATCGGCTGATTCAAACGGGAGTTATAATCGGCATGTGTGAATGTGTGAACCCCGCATTAGGTCGTGGTAATATATGGCAAAGGTCGCAATACCATCGTAGCGAGAGCGTAGCAAAAGCGTGATACGATCTCTCAGCGACGTTATCACGACCTCACTACGACACTCACGTTCTCTACGCTTCCACTTTGCTTCCACTACGACTGAACCACGTTAACACCACGCTGTTCAAGACCATAGTACGATTCAACCACGCCCATGCCGTCCTTATCACGATCTTACTACGTTTACAATACGACCATCATGCTCATTGTCATGTTCACATAAAATATATAAAAGCTCTCAAGGTTTAGTTTGTTTGTTTGTTATTCGGACCTCTTGTCTTTTTTTCTCTAACGGCGCCACAACCATGCTTGACATATCTATGTCATTCCTGATATTGTTCACTCAAACATCGTCATTTGAGCTTGATGGACCAGCAAAAGATTGTGATTCAGGTTTGATGGTTCGGTCCGACATCTCTACTGGATCAGGATTCGTTCCTATCAGAGCTCCCTCCGCCTCAACATCTACCCCTACCACCACGCCCAAACGTTCTGGTAAATTTTGATGGCATTACTGTTTTTTCCGAGAAATCACGTATTAATCAGAAAATAGAAGGAATGGAACAGTATTGATACAGAGCACGGACGTTATTGATAAGAACGTAGTGAGATCGCGGTATGAACGTAGTATAATCGTGGTAAGAATTCGCAGTAGAAGCGTGGTTAGATCGTGTTGCAATCGGATAACTCGTGGTATGGTCGTAGTGAAAACGTGATGAGAGTAGTGACGGTACGCACAGTATTGGTGAACCCTACTAGTTCCGCGTTTTTTCTTCCTAATTTGAGCATGTCTTTTTAGAATAAATGAAAACTGGTATGATATGTAATGTCTAAAGACTATAGTTTTATAGTAATATCTTTGAAATAATAAAATTATAACATTGAATTAAATCAAATAACCCTAAAGGGAAAAAAAACGTCAAAAAATATGAGCGTAACTTGTAACATGGAAATTGAGTTTTTTTAGTAATTTGAATCAGAATATTTATTTTTGCACGCAAATTAGTAAAAATGCTATGCGAAATTTTAGCACAATTCGCTACGACGTCGCATCCGACGTTTTGGGCATTTTTTTCAAATATGCGAGTAAGAAGATGCATTGAAATGTTCAAATGACACATGTAAAAAGACATATGAAATAGGGGATACAAATTACAATGGATTCTACGGTAAGAAATTTTATAGAATGCCATTTTATGTAAACGAAAAAAAAACATATATTCTTAATGTGCTTTTAATACCATTTACAAATGGTACAAAAATATGGTTTGGAAGTGGAATTTTCTAATCGAATTTTAACTTTTTGCTTGTCTTGTCCATTTTTTTACCGTGTGCTAAATGCACAAATTATGTACGTTTTCGTAAAGATGTTGTACATTCGAACTTAAATTTAAATAAATTGTGTATCTTATTCTTTAATTTATGTATTGTTTTCGTAATGTGTTTTTAGAAGTCTTTCTTATATAAAAAGAATTCTGAATAAATGATGAAAGACAAAAGAATAATAAGAAAATCGAAATGTCTAGTCTGCTTGGTTACCGTTCAATCTTGTAACGTTTTTCCGTGATTTTCAACGTAACGTTTATTTTGTCATCTTATTTTTTTTTTTGCATAAACTACGTTCTTGTAGGCCAAAACAAATTTAACCACCACTGAAAGAATAAGATTAAAAAAAGAAAGAAAGGAAGAAAGAAAGAAAGGAAAAAAGAAAAAGAGAACAAAAAGCGGGATGCTAAGATTTAGATGCAAACGTTAACACAGGCTTCAATAACGTTCTCTCAACGTTCCGTCGATGAACATTTCTGACGTTACAAACGTAGCATCAATACTGTGCGTAACGTCAGTAAGATCATGATAATCGTAGAAAGAGCGTGTTGAGAACGTGGTATAATCGTAGCGTGCTCATTATAGCCGTAGTGTCATCTTGAAAACAACGAAAATTAACATTTTCATGCCGCATACATGTATACCGCGACCTCATGATCACCACGATCTGAATTTATTTTAGAACGCGGTGAGCGTGGTGCGAACGTGGTCTAGTGGGACTGGGTCTTAAGAGTGATAACCTGAATCGAATAGTTTTTTTTCTTCTTCTAAGTGTTAAAATCCGATGATTTCGTTGTGCATTTTAAAAAAATACAAAATATTCATTTTTTTACATAATTGCATGCATATGGTTTTTTTTCAAACCCAAATATGTATAATATCTTGCGCACATGAAAAGCTCTATGGCTAAAAACAAAATACCGAGAAGAAAAAAAAATATTTTATTCATTTGGTGCATACAAAGTGATTAAATGGATTTTTTTTCTCGGGAACGTCCAGACTCAAAAATGTCAAATGCAAGGAGATGTATAAGTATGGGACCATATAATTAAAAGAACTATTGACCAAATTTTACCTGAATGGCACAATTCATCGAAGGTACTGAAACTAATAAGCTAATATAAATTATTAAAGTCGTTTTGTTATTGTTGTTTCAATACAGTTTAACTACACTATAGACATTTTTCTTTTCACAACCATTAGGATGTTAACACCAACGGTCTTCAACGAGGAATAAAACCCATACCGTATAGTCAGCAATAAGGGCATCATTCATAACATTGAAGTTCAAGTATTAGTTTTGTGTTATAATCATGAGATTAATTTTGTCCAGACGAAGGTGATTACAGAATACATGTATGTGTAATAATTTATAGAAGAGAAATTGAGGCGTGGAGGTATAAGTAACGCTATGCATACCTATTTTTTAAGTTAAGACAAACAAAAATAACCGGAAATTATGGTTACTATGCCTTTTGATCGTCGATTCCTTTTTTTCGTGACCTTTTTTCAATAATGTTCATCTTGTTTGTTGCAGCAGTTAACCACAAAATAAATGTTTTCCTTGCATTTTTTGTTTTATAAATCAAAAGACGATTTTTGAGGCTGAGTATTGAAAACTTAAAGTAACACCACTCCCCTAAAAGGAGAAAATGTACTTTGATATCTGATTTAACAAATTAACATGATGTGAACTGGCTTTATAGAGAAAATAATAAAATATTGAAACAAATTGATAGTGATTTATCTAGTGTGGCTATTTTATTGCTAGGAAGAGTTGATTGTTGCTAAACAATGTGTATGATGTTGGCCAAGCAAGAGAGAAAAACAAGTGAATAATGATTTGACATTCGAGATCATCAGAGGGATTGTTATTCATAACCTGACCATCAATGCATTAGTTGCAGATTAAAAAACAAACGTAATGTCCGCTGAGACGTCGGATGCTGTAAAGTGAGCTGCCGGTGTTTTTTACTAAATCATCTATATATGGTTTCCTTTTATGTAACATTGTACGTTAAAAAGGGGCACTAGCTGTCAAATTCATTGTAACCGATTTGACTCAAATTCTCATATTTGGTTTATAACAATGTAAAACATTTATCCAAACTATCAAAAGTCTAAAATAAACAGTTTACAGAGCATGGGGTAGATAATATATAGGTTCGTTTCGTGTGTATTTTAGTCCAGACGCCATCTAATTAACTATCGATTTGACCTCAGATGACCATATAAGCGATGTAAACAAAAATAAAGATACGAATAGATTAAAACAACACGTGCAATTGCATTTTTATAGGTCTGTTTGATTTTATTTTATAGATTAAAAATAGATGTTTCTAATTGTTTTTAACCATATAAGAATGATTTTATGTGCATCGAATTAGTAATCAAATGATTTACCGTAGTTTCACTTTCATTGTTGACATTCTTTTTATTTAAATAACCAGGGCCCAGTTTCACGAAGCTGTCTTAGGACTAAGACATGTCTTAGGATGGTCTTACGACATATCTTAGTCCTAAGTGGGTTTCACAAAGTGGTCCTAAATTAGGACATCTCTTAAAGTTGGTCATAAAGTTAGGACAACGCGAGAGGTGTCTTATGATGGTCTTAGGGTAGTTATACGTTTATTTATACAAATTACAATTATATATTTTTTATATTAATTCTGAAAAAAATATCTTATTAACATCTAATTATCTATTCTCCTGTTCCTGCTTTTAACGCAATTTTTCTAGATTGACGGATTATCATGATTTGTCAATAATGTAAATTCGATGTATAATTGATATCAAGATTGCACGATTTTATCCCTTAACCTTTTATAACCAATAAAGTCGAAATTGAATTCAACTCACTTGTACCAAAATAATTATCATTTTATATTCTTGTTTTCTTAATTTTTCATTAAAAATTTCATATTTATATTGATGTATTGTTTGAAGATAATTTATAAATAAATGACTTTTACTTTTTTTATATTTATTTTGCAAATTATGTCATTTATATTGATCAATACGTTTAGAATAATTTATGGTAAGACATACTACATTTACATGATTTTTTTCCGTAAATCATATTTATATTTGAAAATTTAAAGAACTTGAGACAGGTTTAGGATGTCTTAGCTAAGATCATCCTAAGACAGCTTCGAGACGAGGTCTGAGATATGTCCTAGGATAGTCGTAAGAGGACCATAAGACATGTCCTAAGATATGTCTTATGACATGTCTTAGGATAGCTTCGTGAAACCGGCCCCAGTACACGTACAATGCATGCGTTGTCAATCTCTAGCTAGGGGTTAACTTGAAGTTCACATGAATACCGGTTAGAATGATGATGACGTTTTCACTTGCAAGCGAATCAGTCAAAAATTATGTTTAATCGCTTATTTCAACAAAATTAAAGGAAATTGATTGCTAAAAGCAAATTATTATTTCATTATTCCAATTTGAGTAATGATTGATCTAAAAAAAATCATACTTTATTTTTTTTTATATATATCGTAGCTAGTGCCCCTTTAAGTACAATGTCATTCGTCTAGGTGAAAAGCCATAAGCCCATCTGCTTTCACCTACTAACAGTAACGACACAGTAACCAAACGAATAAAAAGACCAATTGCAAAAAATATGCAATAAAACGAAGCATAAAAAGCAGTGTCAAATGAAAAAAACATTTAGCTCGAAGTACTTAACATGATGATTTTAAATCCTGCGTCATAGATTCTAATATCAGTTGATGTAATTTGTTAATGATTTTTTACAGCAGCATCAAAGAAAGTATAGAAACCCAAAACCCAAAACACACACCAAACTGTACAGATTTTAAATGCAGAAAAAAACCAAATGAAGTGTTTAAGAATAGCTTAAAGCTATAAATGAGCGACAATGTTTTTCCTAAAAAAGGACAGACGTAGGTATTGAACAACAAAAAGCATGATAAACTTTTAAAAATAGAATTAAGTCTTTCTAGTCATAATATTTGATTTCTTTTCAGCTTTGTATTTTATGTTACGGTCGATATTAGATGCAAAATATGTTCTCGGTCCAAATGTTCCAAAATCTTGAAATAACTAGAGTTCTAAAAACATTTGATGACATGAAGTATGGTCATATTTACAAATCAAGTATGAAGTATGGTCATATTTACAAATCAACTGAATTTGAGCATCACTGATGAGTCTTTTGTAGTCGAAACGCGCGTTTGGCGTAAATACAAAATTTAATCCTGGTATTGAGGATGAGTTTATTTGTTGAAGGTTGCATCCGTACTGTTCCTCCTGGAAAAAAATCAACCAATTAGTGATTTTTCAAAAATAAATAAATTCAATATGCAGTAAAGTCTGATATGAATATGGGCGTAAATCTTCTCAGATTGGTTAGATAATTGCTTGTTTCCCGGTATAGTATAATGTTGTCTACTAGCTATAATGATCTAATTTTCAAGTGGCGGCCAAAATTGTTCGGCCCAAATCCAGATGATTGTTTTAATTTTTCTCGTCCTGAATATGCATGAAATATTTGTCGCCGGACATTATGCAGAAAACAATCATCATCCTCAAATATCAAGGAAATCATGATAGGAAAGTCTGGAATATTGAGAGGTATATAGATATATACTCCATATACTGTTGTTAGAATGGTACTACATAAGTATTCATATGAAAGTTCACGATGGAAAAATTGAAGACATCTCTCATGTCACGGGTTCATTTCTCGATTGACCTTGTCTGTTGACAATTTTCTGACGAATTTCTGTATCTGTTGTATCCTTCATGTTTAGATACTTCATTTTAATATTCAACTTTTGAATTTGGTTAAGTAATCACTTTGAAAGTAATTTAACACTGAATTGTAGAACAGCAATGCGAGCACGTTTACTTTGCCTGTTTCATGTGCGTGAATAACTTTTTGTATCATGATTTGATAAGGTTTCTTTTCAATTAAATATTTGTAATTTTAAATTCATTCAGAAAAACGGTTCAAACATTAGCAATTAAAAAGTGATATTTTATTCAAAACATGTTTCTGCAATCGATAAAACAAAATATTTTGACACACATGATTTTATGTCCCTTTCTTACATATAAATCAAGAGTAACTAATTATTAAATTTTGTACAATGTAAGGCAGGAAGTTGTAAAACGATTTTAATAGTTTTTGCCGTTTTAATACTTAATATATCAACAATTGTGTCACAGTCACTAAAAGTACTATAAAGGAAATCACGAGTGATCGTCTGTGAAGTGTGTTATTTACCTTGTTATTTGAAAGACTGTGGAATATAATTTGGCTATTTGAAAGATTCTGTTTACAATGATTCTAATGCAACTAGCAAAATTACGATGAACTATGTTTCAAACCAGGAATAAAACATGTGATATTTGTTTGTTGCTCTGATGAGTCAACCCATTTTCAACTGATTTTCATAGTTTGTTCTTACGTCGTGCTGTTATATCACTTTACCATGTTAGGACAGGATAGAGATTTCGATAACTTGTTTAATACCGCCATAATCAGTATGAACCAAGTCAGCAGCATGTAATTCAGTGATTGTCGTCTATCACATTTGTATTTCAGTTATTGAGTTATACTCATTTCGAAACATTGTTTGTTACTTTCGCTCGAATTGTTTTCCATTTTGTCATAGAGGTTTATCAATGTGTTCTGAAAGTATTAGCAGATCGTGCTCAATATTTGAAATTCATCGTCTTTTTCATATGAATACAAACCCGGGGATAAATCTAAGTTTGTAGACGACAATCGGGGAAAAGAGGACGGGAAAAGATATTCCATAACCCTCAAATAACTCGTTATGGTGTCCGCAATTTTTCAGAGGGATGCTTTGACATGCATTACTCGGAACTCTGTGTTTTATAGCTTCCCTAATCTTGTAAACAGTAACCCTCTATCAAGAAATAATAACGGGAAATGCAAGCTCTCGATTATCGTACCGACTGAGAGATATCTACCCCATATGCAGCTGACACTGCTGGAATGTTGCTTCAAAGAAATGGAAAGTTAAAAACTCACAGTTGTAAAACTAAATCATCCTTTTTGTCGCTTATAGGTAAAATTCTACGGTATCAGTTTTGGTCATTGTTGAAGGTCGCACACTGACTTGTACGCCATTTGATTTGTGTAAGTTGTCTCATTGGAGATCATACCACCTCGTGTTATTTTACATATGTGCATGTAGTACATGCGGTGTATCTGATATTGAATTTGGCAATAAATGATCCAAATTTGTAATAAAATTGTAGAAAATGTGAATGTCTATTACTATTTAAAAACCAATGAAACATACAGAAAAATTGTAATGACAAAACATTGCTTAACAGTTAGCACACACTTTAGACAATCCTACGTTGTCAAATCGAGATATTGGAGTACACAAAATAGTTCGGTAAAATGTGTGGGGAATTTAAACAGTAAAAAATAAACACCTTTTTTCTTAAGCGATTAATTGGTATTCATTTCTATTAATAACAAGCATCTATATAACAACATACATATAATAATGACATCAAAACATAAAAAAACTAATTCCTAGTAATAAAAAGTGAGGGGAGATCCATATAACTGTTATTTAAGGAAAATTTTCAACAACAGAAAACTAGCTGCTGACTGGGAAAATCAAAATCTATTTGACTGTTTGATATTTTTTTTTTTTATTATGTGTGTTATTCCGAAACAATATCGTGTTGACATCAATGTGTATGTCGGAGCTATTGTTTGTCCTGTTTAATGACTCTGAGCTCTAGTTCTAGTAAATATAGATAATACTTTGTTGTAATTATCAATTAAAAGAGCAAAACGATTTATTAGAAAATACTTAAGATATCTCAATTGATTATAATTATATACATACGAATTTTTTTTTAAATAAGCTAAATCAGAGAACATGGATTTATACGTAAAGTTGAATGTTTATTTTACATTTTCGATAAATTTCATTTTATCAATTGAAAAAGATTTACAAAATGTAGGTACAATATTAACCGTTAACAGCAATATTCAACATGTACGCAAGTTTCTGTAAACAAATTGTAATCATGCAAACACATGTCAATTTGGGAAAATCACTTCCAAAAGCCGAACTTTAGACTTAAATATCCAATTATTTCTAAATTGTGGCACATTTGTTTTTTAAGAACTTTTAGTTTAAATTAAGTCTAATGGTAAAAAAATGCAAAAGAAGGATACCGCTTTTCATAAGCATGACTAGTAAACAATCGATTTAACATATTCTGGTCAAGAAACAAAACAAAAAGGAAAAAACATCAGCTATACGAGGAAAACAAAGAAACATATATAGAAACGGACTAGAAACTGCAATAATTCTGACATGGCACAGTACATTTAAAGAAAAAAATAGTGTATTGCACCTGGTTTAGTGACTACCCCAAACCTCCCACTTACTCTCAAACTGGATTTTTTTCTTTCTGTTTGGTTCAGATAATTATTTTCTTGAAAGTCGGGAATCAGATATATTTTTAGAAAATTAAAAACCATAATTCCCGCTCAGAATTAATAAATGGTCGTTCCCGATGTAATGAATAGCATTTCGAAAGGAGATACCATTACATGCTTTGAATGTATGGGGGTTGCTTTAAGGCCTTAGTTTCGTTTGCAATATACTTTATTTTTAGGACAATTTGTCAGAATATTTTAAAGTTCGAATGGTTTTCCTTTTATTTTATTTATTTTTTTTAATTTTTGAAAATCTGAAATAGCGAAAGTGTCCTTCAGAGTTAGATTATTAGTATGAACGAAATTTCGATTACACGTAGTTCATATTTTAAGAGTACATATTTTTTTCTAAGGATGTATTAAATGGCATCACGTTCAACTAGAAGAATGCACCAAATAAAATATTTGGGACACAAGCTATTATGTATTTGATAGAAAATGATAAAATTCTCTACGCCTTTTCTCCCGTTAAGGTTCATCATAAGGAATTCAAAAATATGGCCGTGTTTACACCTCAAAAATTACTATGAGTACAGACAAACTGGTACATCCATGAAAGTTTTAAGGCATGGCAGGAACTAGATATATAAAAGTTATATGAAGTCTACGTTTCAGAAAATTAAAAACTTACCTGTATTTTGATGTGCATTTTTTTCCAGTATGCAGAAGATAGCAAAATAAACAAACACCCGAGTTTCATTTGATACGGTCCACTCAGTTACACAGTTTAAACCTGTTAAATCACCTATTGTTTACAGGTGTCTATTGTCCATCTATTGTCCATTTAAATCAATACTTCTCACAACATTGATTATACGAGGGGAGCTTCTCAATCGTTTTCACTACTTAGTTAATTTTTGCACCTTCTGCAGGAACGAAAAAAAATGGATAGCAAAATCTAGAAAAGTTTATAATTTTCTGAAACATAAAATGCATTTAAAATTTATATATCTAGTTCCTGCCATCCCTTAAAACTGTTGCAGGTGTATAGGTTAGTCTGTACTCAGAGTGAAATTTGGGGTGTAAATACGGCCATTTTAGCCAAAAGGTTATGATGAACCTTAATTTTAAATCATGTGACTTCTAAATCTGAAATATGATATTTTAACAGCGTTTATGAAAGTTTTTTCATTTTTATTTTTTTTTGCTTTTGCGTTTGTTTTTTTCTTTTGTTTTTTTTTAGGGGGGCTGAGTTTTTTTTTAAGGGGATAATTTTTGTTTTTATAGCCTTTATGATATTATATTATCTAAAAGGGCCACTTAATGTTAACCAAACAAAAAATTATAACGTAATTACAATTACATTAAATAATTATATAATATATTCACTTTTCTTTGTGCAACATTTTTTAAACTCCATTAGTTATCTTAAATTTTATCATTAATTGTTTTATACTTATTGCCAGTACATAAAATAGGTGTGTCGTCAACGGTAGTGGAGTTGCTTCATCATGTCACTGATATATAAAATAGATAGAGGAGGACTCCTCAACCCCATTGGCCTTTCTTATCAAATGTGTCTAAGGATGTGTTCTTAGTCCCTATTCCAACTTCAAACTTGTCTAAGATATTTAATTATATATAGGATGGATTTAGGAATGTCCTATCACAAGTCTCGCCATGAAAATCGAAGCTCTAGTAAAGTTATCTTGCTACATGTTAGATAACCCTAAAGATATTCTAAGTGTTAAAGTATAAGTAATAGCAAAATAAAATTAGTATAACTATAATATTATTAAAAAGAGATTTATATACAGAATTAATAACAGCGTATTATATAATATCAAAATTACCCTAAGCGCTTTACAACATATAACCATTCACATATAAGTATAAACAATATAATATGAAACCCATGGTATAAAATCAAACAAAAATATACTGCATATAAAACTATATTATCAAATTATTGAAAAACAACAAAATTTAAATATGAAAACTAAATATATATTAAGATAAAAATTCGTAACGGTTCCGCGGAACACAGTGTCTCGCCTTTGTTTGCTGTTAATCGCAGACTCAAGAAAAATGAGAAAAATACACTATAAACATAATCCTCATGATACTATCTTTTGATTGTAAGAAGCTTCTGTCCAAGTTTGGTAAAAATAATCAGGATAGTTTATGAATCTAATAAATGTTTTAAAAACTTTAACTGCAGACTGTGTGTAATGTTAACTGGAGGAAAAACTAAGTTCATTTATAAGTAAAATACAGATAAACAGGTACAAAATTTTAACAAAATTTCCTTCTAGATACTAGCTTTCATAAACAAGCTTTGTCCAAGTATAATACATTTATCCAGGATAATTCAAGAAAGTTATCAAAATTTTAAAAACTTTAACCACAGGGTGAATGTAATGTTTCCTGGCAGAAAAACTCAGTCAAGTCATAAGTAAAATACGATTTTTTTTTTTTTTTTTTACAATCTTTACTTTTGAAAACTATCTTATGATCATAAACAAGCTTCTGTCCAAGTTCGGTATAAATCCAGGAGAGTTTAAGAAAGTTATTTAAATTTCAAAAACTTTAACCACAGAGTGTATATTTGTGGACGGAATGTGGGATCGCTATGTCTCGCTTTTTCGAATCAAATCGAAGGCTCCACAATAAAAATGCATGACAATTTACTAGTGAATATAATGATAATATTTAAATAATGATGATATGAAAAACAATTTGAAACTTATAAACAGTTTTGTTATAACCATTATGAAAATCAAACGTCTATAATGATTGTACATTTTTAAAACTGTTACGAAGCTATGCAAACACAAAAAGAAATGAAACGGCATTTACTATAATCATTGATCATTTTTGTTGAAAATATTTAGAACGGAAAATATACTAAATTGTTTTTCATTTGGCTGAATCAAAAGTCTTACAGTTTTAAACATAATAGACTTCAAAGACAAATATCGTGATTTTTGGTATAAATAGAGAGAAGTGAAATTATTTTAGTTCTGCCAAACATATATGAGTAAATATTAACAAAAGTATGAATCCTATCTTTACTTATGCTGAACAACACACTGTCCTAGAAGTATAACCCTTATCGAACTGAAATGTTTGCCACAAGTTTGCATATGTTTGCTGCTAGCTGCAAAGTCCTGCAAACATTGCAGTTTTTTTGCGGCAAGCTTACGGCAAGTTTGCCGTAAGATTGCCGGAAAGTTCAGATAATGAAGAATGTTTGCCGCAATTTTTCAGAAATCTTTGACCATTCTATATGTTTGCCGCAATATTGCAGAGAACTTTGACCATTCTATATTTGCCAGAACACAGCAGGAATTACACAATATTGCCTAGGCATGCCTAGTTGGCGCTTCCTGAATGCTAACAATATAAAATTATGGGCTAGGTCATGTATTTCCTCAAATCCAATTATTTTGCAAGTATTCTTTCAATGACTGTCTGTTTGAATATTGGCAGGAAGATATTTTTTTTGATTTTGACACAAGTTTGCAGCAAAACATTGCGAGAAGTTTTCGGCAAATATAATATGCATAATTATGTTTGCGGCAACCTTCATTTAGTATTTGCATGGTAAAATGGTTGCGGCAATTTTGCAGCAAATTTTTGTCGTAAGGCTTATTTTTCGGTAAGGGAAATAATTGCTATTAAGATTAGATAATAATCAATATCAAAGATTTGAATGACATCGATTAATAAAAATATATTGAAAAGAATAAAAATAAGTACAGTGCATATATATACACATAATGACAGGTGGTTATACATAAAAAAAAAAAGGGTTGTTAATCTATATACATAAACATTTGTCATATTTCACGTGCATCAAATAGGCCGATAGACCTGACACATTTAGCACATTTTATCAGTGATAATGTGGTTTTATTTTAGATTTAGAGGTCACACATTATGAATGATGAAAGAATGAAAACAACACGTTATCATTTTCATGCGTCCGAAGAGCTTTGTCATGAATAAAGCCTAGAAAAAGTAATATCAAAACATGAAAACATGAAGAAGTAAAAGTGGACTCTGGAGTCCCACAGGGAACAGTACTCTTCACATAAATGACCTTCCGGACACTGTGAGTTCATCAGTACGGCTGTTCGCCGATTACTGCCTACTTTATAGAACAATCAAAACAGAAAAAGACCACAAACTGCTACAAGAAGACCTAGCAAACCTAGAAGATTGGGCAAATAAATGGAGTATGCGATTTAACGCTAAAAAATGCTACATCCTGAGCATCAAAAACAAAAGCCAGAGATTCTACACACTCAACAGCCAGATACTCCAACAAGTTCAGAACAACCCATACCTAGGAGTGCAGATATCATAAGACCTGAAGTGGAGCACGCATATAACAAATGTTGCAAAAAAGGCAAGTTCAACCCTTGGTTTCCTCAGAAGGAATTTAAGATACTTCCAACAGGCCGCTTACATTGCCTTAGTTAGGTCAACAATGGAATATGCAGCAACAGTATGGGACCCCTACAGTATAATAGATGCAAACAAACTAGAGTGAATACAACGACAAGCAGCACGCTTCATAACTGGCGACTACAAAACAAAAAAAGATGGCTTAACAGACATGCTCGCCAAACTGGAACTTGAAGAACTAAAAGCCAGACGCACTAGCCAAAAACTTATATTTTTGTACAAGGTGGTTGAGGAATTGGTACCTGCTATCGATCCAGACGACTTTTTAAAATCCGCCAAACCAAGACGAACTATCACAGCGAAAAAGTTTGAAAATTACCAGGCAACAAACATAGTGGAAAAACAAGTGAGGAACAATACTAGGTGCTTTGACATTCCCACAAGTAAAACTCAGCAATACTCAAACTCATTCTTTGTGTCCACAGTTATTAACTGGAACCATCTTGAGGACACTATTGTGTGCGAAACGAGCGTTGAGATCTGCTCTCACGAGACGTCAGTAAATGTAATGTGTACATGTATGAAAAAAATCAAAGTTATACGCTGTCCACAATAGTGATTATATTCGTAGACAACGAAAATGAAAAGATGATAAATGTTTCCCGGACCATAAAGATTAGCGAAATGTTCATAGAACAAAATTATATATCGGAAGAAATGTTTGTGAAGTAACACTGGTCATTGCTCAGTACGGTTTGAATTGTGTAAACTCCAGGTGAGACAAATCAACATTAAACTCAAAGTCTTGTCCTTTGAAATGTTCTTAAATGTCGTTATAACCATTACTGTATATAAATCATCAACCAAGTTAATTATGAGAAGTTGTCTCTTCTTGTTTCTTCGAGTTTTTGGCTTAATCTGTGTAGTTCCTTGGTGATTTTGTCATTGGATTGAAAGCAGATCAAGAAAATTTGCAACATTTCTTTTGTCTCTGTATCAAACTCATTATTAACATCTTCCCTTTCGATACGACATTTGATATAGTAGAGACTAGACTGTTGTTCCAAATCTGTGTAGTTTGGTGTTGTAGCATTGGCTTGAATTCCAGTGATGTTCGGGAGCAGCGGTTTAAATAAATCTTCAGCTATTTCAAACTCTTCCAATTCACAACAAAGTTTACCCAATGACAACTGTAACTCCCATTTGTATTTGTTATCTTGCATAATTCCTATTTTCATTCTCAGACTTTCACATTCTTCCTTCACTCTCTTTCTACTTGAGACTGCATCGACCTTGACTAATTCGTTACAAAGACCTATTATTTGTTCCATCCATTTAAGTTTACTAAGTTGACAAGCTTTTGTATCAACTTTGAATACACCAAATTCTCGATAGTGTGTAGTTTCATTCAACCTCTCTTTACATATATCAAGATATTTTATGATTGTGCTAACTACTTTGTCGTCTGTAATATCTATAATTTGCAACTGAAGTAAACTTCTTTCTATCAGTATTGTAGATAGACTGTTCAAATTAAAATTCCTGTCTTCTTGATTTCTTCTCCATACGTAGTAAATTCTTGTCCAGAAGTAGAGCAACCAATCAACTATAAATTGGAACGGCTTTGGTCTCATGTGTGTTTTATCATTATTACTTTCAACAATTTCCATATGTCCAGGTGTTATTCTATTGGAAAGAATGTAAGCAACTTGAAGATAACTTTTAGATGTGTTTGGTGACGAATCACCCAACGGTTCTTGTAACGACCTTTTGCCATATGAATGTAGGACCAAAATGACCAATTCATACAGAAATAAAAGACCTATATCTTTTCGAGGCACAGCAAGATCTTTTTGGCATAAAAGGTTATACTCAGCCTCAACCAAGTGACTCTCTTTTTCCAGTTGTTGTTTCGACAGAACTTTGCAAAGATTTTCTCTGTCTTTAATGTTTCGATATTTATTCAATAAGTAATCAATGGCCACTTTTTCTACTGCA
Organism: Mytilus trossulus; assembly: GCF_036588685.1. NCBI lineage: Eukaryota > Metazoa > Mollusca > Bivalvia > Mytilida > Mytilidae > Mytilus > Mytilus trossulus. Next base: position 623,701 of record NC_086382.1, on the reverse strand, counting down.
GTAATGTTAGATTTTTGTTTTAAAAAACATTCTATGGATGTCAAAATTATGTTTGCCACTTGTTGAATTCCGTAGTTATCCTCTGTCTTGTAGTTGGTATCATTTCGTACAAAAGGATCATCAATGTTCAATAAATTGAAAACTTGTTTTATAGCCCTTCTGCGATTTGAGACTTTTGTAATCTTTAGACCCATTGTGTAGGTTATAATATCAGCAACAAAAATAAAATGCATTTGAAATTCTTTTCCAGCAATTGCAATGTTGCCATACTCTGTTAGTTTTTCTACGCAATCAATAACCTTGTGAGCGTGTGGTAAAAGTGCATTAAGACGTCTCACATCGTTGTCGGTGTTATTGTCCTTATCCATAGATAGGAAAAGGGACCTCAACAATTGTTTTAGCAATTTTATTTTCAGACTACATGTACTCGCAGATGTATGGTCTTTGGTAAATTGATTTAAAGCCGTTACTGCCATTTCATGGACTGTTAACATTGTGTAGTCTTCCGATTTTTTTCGGAATCCAAGAGAGAAGTATTCAACCTCATATAAGAAATCATTGACTTTCAAAGTATCAAACATGGTATAGAACAGAATTACAGGTATATCTTCTGATTCAAGAAACTGTAACATTAACAACATTTCAAAAATGTGCGTGTTTTTGTTTTTGTTATAACTCTCCTCTAATTCGCCAATCATCAGAACAAAAGATGTTAGAGGTTGATCATTAAACTCGTCTTTTGTTATTTTACTATTTTCCATCGCATGACAACCATGATCTTTCAGGACTTTTACCATCCTATCAAATGTCATATGACTTCTTCTCATGTATGCTTTAGCAATGCACATTGCAAAAGGATTGTACCATAACATCTTTGCTAGGGTTTCACAAGCAACGCCTGCATTTTTTGGATTAATTTGAAAGAGATTAGCTGCTTCATTAAATAAAAATCCCTCTACATGTACTACTTTTGAATCAGTAATGTCAATCCACAAAGGCGTCGTCATAATGATTGTCATGTTGCTGACATGCATGCATTTTGAAGAGAATCTTACGACATATTCCTTTGAAATACTCGTGACACCATCGAATAAGAAAATATGTGAATATGATATATTTTCGCGACACGTTAGCTCCTTAATTATGATGCGTTCTAATTTCTCTATGTCTGTGGGATGAACTTGGTTCATATTCTTATTGCAATGCGTTGCAATTTGATTCCACAATTCATGCATGGACGTTTGAAGTAGTTCTATACTTGAACATTTAAACTTCCAAACAACACCTAGAGGATTTTCTTCTTTGAAATTGAGACAGTACTTTAGTGCTAGACTTGTTTTACCAGTCCCAATCAAACCTGCAATAAATTAAATGCATTTTTGTATAAATTAGACTGCTATGGTGAACAAATTTAAAGTATATGTTTTCCATAACTATTATTATTAAAGTTTGAAATCAAAAACGATCAGAGATTACCGATTTCTATCTCCAAAAGAAATTGTTTACAATTTAAGGAGGTAGAACTAGGATAAGGGGAATAATTTCATAGATTATTTTCAATCTGTTTTATGTAAAAGTTAAAAATACACTGATGAAACTTGACTTTTACAAACACATAACTTATTTAAAGGGTCATCTCCCTGAACCAAAGTCTACAACCTTAAAACACAAATCATACGATAGTATTTACATATTATCTCAATCTGATTATATAAGAGTTGGGATAGCCCTTTCTGGCAAGCATTTTTTAGAGCTTATTCTGTACCTCAATGGTTGATTAATTGATTGTTGGTTGCTTAACGTCCAGTTGCAAATATTTCATGCATATACAGGACGAGAACAAGTTCACAATAAATACAATAGGTAGGTTGATACAATAGAGGCCATCTGGGTGATGGTCGGAGAAATTTGGACTGCCACCGGAAAAGGAGGGTATGTAGGATAGGGACAAACAATTTGCCTTGCAACATGCACCTACGGACCCCCCAGAGAGTTGTTGCAAGGGTTCTTAACGTGCAAAGAGCGTGGCACTCTCTTTACACGAGGCATCGGATTTAACGTCCCCCTTCTGACCGGACGTGACTCCGAACTTGAAATCCCGCACAGCCAAACGGAGGCGAGGCGGCTCGGACTGTAAAATTGATAATTTAACTATCTCGATTGGATAAATCCGATAATCCACTGGTATCAATGTAAGAATCTATATATATATATATATATATATATAGATTCTTACATTGATACCAGTGGATTATCGGATTTATCCAATCGAGATAGTTAAATTATCAATTTTACAGTCCGAGCCGCCTCGCCTCCGTTTGGCTGTGCGGGATTTCAAGTTCGGAGTCACGTCCGGTCAGAAGGGGGACGTTAAATCCGATGCCTCGTGTAAAGAGAGTGCCACGCTCTTTGCACGTTAAGAACCCTTGCAACAACTCTCTGGGGGGTCCGTAGGTGCATGTTGCAAGGCAAATTGTTTGTCCCTATCCTACATACCCTCCTTTTCCGGTGGCAGTCCAAATTTCTCCGACCATCACCCAGATGGCCTCTATTGTATCAACCTACCTATTGTATTTATTGTGAACTTGTTCTCGTCCTGTATATGCATGAAATATTTGCAACTGGACGTTAAGCAACCAACAATGCTTACATCCACTTCATTTGACCATGGTGGATAGTTGTATTTTGACAATTATACCACATTACCTATTTTTATATTAGTGTTTAATTTGTGTAATGATTCATATATATATATATATATATATATATATAAGGGTCTAAAAACAGCACAAACAACATTTTCCAAAAGACCAAAAATGTGAAAAGGTATATTTAAACAAAACGCATTCGACTAACAGGTCGAACAACTGATGTTCTTAAACCCTGCTGACTGCCATTGACGATTGCCAAATAAAAGATGTAACAAAATGGATCTGAATATAAATTTAATACGTCACAGAAAAAAAAATTGTTAACTTGTGGCTACGATGTTGTGCCAAGCAGGGTTTAAGAACATCAGTTGTTCGACCTGTTAGTCGAATGCGTTTTGTTTAAATATACCTTTTCACATTTTTGGTCTTTTGGAAAATGTTGTTTGTGCTGTTTTTAGACCCTTCTATAACGAAATTTGTTTGACATGCACACGTATAAAAATTGCGGTTTTTATCCAACGCAATCATAGGTTTGAACGTAGTTTTCAATTTAGACTCGTATATATATATATATATATATATATATATGAATCATTACACAAATTAAACACTAATATAAAAATAGGTAATGTGGTATAATTGTCAAAATACAACTATCCACCATGGTCAAATGAAGTGGATGTAAGCAATTATGGGCAACTGTAATGCCTTCAATTAACGATGAAAAATGCAGGAATATGACGGCTATTAAAGGTTCCAACATGCAAAATATGAAACAATTTAAGAAAAAAATATGACAGAAATGAACCAGACTTTGGACAAGAACATAAAGAATGTGGCGGGATTATACCCAGTTGAAAATTGCTCTGAGGAAAGATAACTACTTACTGTATGAAATGGATACTTACTGTATGAAATGGATAAAACGGGAAAAAGCTGACAAAAAATCTTTGGACTCTTTTTTTAATTCAGTAATGAAGATAGTTGATATACGTATTCAACATTTTAAAGAACATTTTACTATTAACAATAACCACAATAAACCTATTTCTCGTATCAAACATAAACTAAAAGAACTAGCCAAGGAATTTGTTTTTGTCCCGGCCGATAAAGCTGCTAATAATATTATTATTGTTTGACGTAAATTTTACATTGAGGTTCTGAAAAAGGAAATCACCAATTCACCAACATTCCAACTGACTCCATTTTCAGAAAATGAAATCTGTAACAAACATAAACTTTTAGCCACCGCTTTACAAGCAGAGCCAAATACAATGAAAGTCCCAACTATGTATTGGCTTCCGAAGCTACACAAAACCCCTTACAAATATAGATTTATTTCGTCTTCAAGTCATTGTTCAACTACTAAATTGTCTATTATTCTTACCAGAACACTTGGTACAATTAAAAACCTTATAATAAATTGTTCAAATAAGGCCTTCGAAAATAGTGGAATAAATTACTTTTGGAGTGTCAAGAACTCATTGGAAGTACTTGATAAATTGCATGCTTATATTGGTGATTTTGAATCTGTTCAAAGTTTTGATTTTTCTACCTTGTATACCACATTGCCTCACATTCTTATTAAGAAAAAATTTACACACCTAATTAAATGGGCATTCAAAAAATCAGAATGTGAATATATATGTTCAAACTCTTTTAGGTCATTTTTTAGTAGCAATAAACAAAAAAACTATGTTAATTGGACATGCTTTGATACTATATATGCCCTTGAATTTTTACTAGATAACATTTTTGTTCGCTTTGGGGATTCTGTCTATCGTCAGATTATCGGAATTCCAATGGGGACTAACTGTGCACCACTTATTGCGGACCTCTTTTTGTATTGTTACGAGTTACAATTTATGACAAAAATAAGCAAAGACCCATCAAAACAACATCTGATAAACAAATTTAATAATACTTTTAGATATTTGGATGATATTTTGACTCTCAATAATGACGACTTCAGTATGTATATTAATGAAATTTATCCTGGTGAACTTACTTTAAATAAAGCTAATACTAATAATGACCACTGCCCTTTCCTCGATCTTGATATCTATATCACTAACGGAAATCTGAATACTAAAATTTATGATAAAAGGGATGATTTTTCATTTCCTATCGTTAATTATCCGTTTTTAGATGGTGACGTTCCCTAGTCACCATCTTACGGTGTTTATATATCTCAACTTGTACGATTCGCTCGTGTATGTAACAATGTTTTAGATTTTAACGAGAGAAATTTATGTATTACTGAAAAATTATTACACCAGGGTTTTCGAAATCACAAACTAGTCAAAACATTTACTAAATTTTATCATCGGTATAAAGACATCATTCGTAAATATAGCTCAACATGCAGACTTTTTATATGTTCAGGTATTTCACATCCAATTTTTTATGGAAATATTCTTTATAAAGCACAAAGGTGTCAGTATTCACCTCATAAACTTACAAAACCTTTGAATAGACTTATTAAGAAGGGATATAATTACGATACTGTTGTCAAGTCATTAAAGATTGCATATTTTGGCGTTAATATTGAGTCACTGATAAGGTCTTTGCGTCGGAACTAAACACATTTATTCTAAAAACAGTTGTTGGCATGACACGGGTTATGTTCTTCTCATATATGTTATGATGGTATGATACTAAACCCCTTACGGGAAGGATTGTGCCTGATGTTCATATGATGAAATCATAATCTTTCAGTCAGTTTAATTGAAGTCTGGAGCTGGCATGTCAGTTAACTGCTAGTAGTCTGTTGTTATTTATGTATTATTGTCATTTTGTTTATTTTCTTTGGTTACATCTTCTGACATCAGACTCGGACTTCTCTTGAACTGAATTTTAATGTGCGTATTGTTATGCTTTTACTTTTCTACACTGGTTAGAGGTATAGGGGGAGGGTTGAGATCTCACAAACATGTTTAACCCCGCCGCATTTTTGCGCCTGTCCCAAGTCAGGAGCCTCTGGTCTTTGTTAGTCTTGTATTATTTAAATTTTAGTTTCTTGTGTACAATTTGGAAATTAGTACGGCGTTCATTATCACTGAACTAGAATATGTTTGTTTAGGGGCCAGCTGAAGGACGCCTCCGGGTGCGGGAATTTCTCGCTACATTGAAGACCTGTTGGTGACCTTCTGCTGTTGTGTTTTGTTTTTTTTTGTTTTTTTTATTTTTGTCGGGTTGTTGTCTCTTTGACACATTCCCCATTTCCATTCTCAATTTTAACTATAACAAGAATTAAAGACATTTATTTTCAATATTTCTCTTAAAAGAATTCCAACTGAGTAACTGAAATAAACAATTTGTTCGCATTTTTCAGTTTTCTCACGTTCTCAGTTAATTTGAAATTGATTAAAAAATATTAACACGATTACAACTTTATGGATGAAGATTATTAGTATTGTTTGCATTGTATAAATGTGTTATCAAATTTAAATTGTATAATTGAAATTGAATAATTTTGAAATGAGGACGAATAACCTTTTGCCCTTAAATATGTTTTACTCTCAATGCAAACGAATTTTGAAATACACAAGACTGTAATTACTTTAAAAAAAATCGAAATGGTATAGTTCTATAATGCTATATCTCAAGAGCCTGTGTCACTCTATTGAATCTACTGATGTTATGTTAATCAATGTTTATAATGATATCTAAAATTATAACAAAAAACTGCAAAAATTCCGCAACATTACTAAATCAGGGGCAGCAAGCCAACAACAGGTTGTCCGATTCGTCTAATAATCAGGGAAGATAAACCTAAATGTGATGCACCTGTCAGATTGCTCTAAATGCTTTAGTTTCAGAGATATAAATCAAAACTGCATTTTACACTTATGTTTTATTTTTAACCCTTTCGGCCATGATGGTAGGAAGGTTGGGTCATCGGACACATTTTCCAAACTAGATCACCCAATAATGATTATGGCCAAGTATGGATAAATTTGTCTCAGTAGTTTCAGAGAAGACGATTTTTGTAAAAGATTACAAAATTTTATGAAAAATTGTTCAAACTTGACTATAAAGGGCAATTACTCCCAAAGGGATCGACTGACAATTTTTGTCATGTCGACTTATTTGTAGATCTGTATTTGCTGAACATTGTTTCTATTTATAATAATATTTAGGATAATAACCAAAAACTGCAAAATATCCTTAAATTATCTAATCAGGGACAGCAACACATCAAGGGGTTGTCGGATATTTTCTTCCGTTAGACGTCCGTTCGTGCATTCCGGTAATAAAATTAACGGTACCAATTTTTCTTGCACCAGATGCGCATTTCGACAAAACATGTCTATTCAGTGATGCTCGTGGCCAAAATATTTGAAATCCAAAGCTTATATAAAAGATGAAGAGCAATAATCCAAAAGGTCCAAAAAGTATAGCCAAATCCATGAAAGGAATCAGAGCTTTGCATGAGAGAGATACATTCCTTAATTTATAATAGTAAGGTGTGACCGAGCCTTAATAACAATCAATGAAACAAGAATATGTTCAAAGTACATGGATGCCCACCTCGCACTACAATTTTTTGGTTCAGTGGACTTTGAAATTTTGACCATATCATAGGGATAATGTGTTTGAAGTTTCAAGTTGATTATACTTCTACTGAACAACTCAAAAAACGAAAACAAAAACCTAAACATTTGTTTTCTTGTTGTCAGTTCATGCATCTGTTAGTTATTAAGTTTAAAGTTTGCCTCAGCTACATTAAAAAGTTAATAATGTATTATCACAAAAAATACAAGACAAGAGACAATACCAGTAAGAGTCTAGGATAAGAGTAAAAAACACATTATTACAATACAATGAGACTTTCATTACAGAAGATAAAAACGACTGAGTTGGAATTTTTTTAATCATCAATACCTGCTTTTACAGACAATAGATGTTAAGCGTGTTTTATCATAGATATAAGTAGATGTGGTATGAGTGCCAATGAGACATCTTTATATCCAAATACCAATTTATAAAAGATAACCATTATAGGTCAAGTTACGGCCTTCAACACAGAGCCTTAGTTCACACCGAACAGCAAACTATAAAAGGCCCCAAAATTTAGTAATGTAAAACCATTCATAAGGGAAAACAAAGGGTCTTATATATATAAAAATGAAAAACAAGAAACACGTCTGAACTACATTAACAAACGACAACTGCTTTACACCACATCCTTGACTAAGGACAGGTGCAAACATTTGAAGTGGGATTAAACGTTTAAATGGTACCAAAGCTTTTCCCTTTCATGAAACAATAGCATAACATCACAACATAGAAAAATACACTATCAAATATCAATTGGAAGACTTAACTCAATCAAAAAACGCAAATTAACACACAATGAACGAATAAATTTGATCTACGATACATGCAAATTCATATTTAATAAAAAATTATAAGGGATAAATGATTCATTTTAGAAATAAATTAACAGGTTTAAACAAAGTTAAAGTAAGATATACTGTGAAATAGTAAACAATTTATAGAAAAATCATCACCTTTGACAAAAACCTGCGTCATATCCTACACAGGTAAATGAAAATAACTTTGTCATTCCGTATACTTGGTCGTCTGTGTGTATGAAATATTTCATTTAGGAATACCAAGAATTTTCTTTATATCAATAAGAATAATCTAACACTGCGTAGTATTTAAGGAGAAATTAAATAATATTGATATTCATAGTACGAAGAAGTGAAATTTGGTAGTAATTCCAAATAATAAAGCTGGTATATAGACAAGATCCATATTAACATAAAATAACAAAAAGCATTACAAATAGTATCAACAGGTCAAAGTCACAAGGAAGTACGATTTGGGAGTACTCGCAGTTAATGACAGATAGTTAAAAGCCAAATCAATTGATAATTAAAAAAAGTCATGCATTAGAGACTAAAATCAACTAAAACACATCTCAGGGATTTTGTATTTTAAAGTCATGAACAGTCAAAGAAGACATGACTTGTGAAATGACAATAATAAATGTATCGACAGGTAGTGGGATAGAAAGGAAACACTTCTTCATAGATACAAGTGAACGTGTGTGTGTCGCTATCCATCCCGTTTGAAAAGAAAATACAATTACCGCAAAATTTAGGATGTGAAAAATAATATTTTATGAGTATTCTAGCCACAGAGGTACAGCCAATTTTACATTATCAAATCTTTGTATCTATGAAAGAAATTAATAAAAGTTTTAACTAATTCATGGTAACGAAATCCCTGACTTAATAATTTAGCAGTGAAACATTGATTACGTTCGTTAAAATCTATGATATCACTACACACACGGGCATACTGAACGAGTTGAGATATATAAATACCGTATGATGGAGGTAAAGGCTTGTCGTCGTCTAAAAAATGCAAATTAACAATAGGGAATGGAAAACATCTCTTTTGTCGTAAATTTCAGTATGGAGTTTCCTTTAGAAATTGAAATGTCTAAATCTAGAAATGGGCAACTGCTGTTGTTTATGCTAGATTTAGTTTATTAAGTAAGTTCTTTTTGGAAAATTTCGGAAGTATATTTAGAGAACTCTTGATAATTTTACGAAAAAAAAACATGCATATAACGGAAGGTATTGTTGAATGTATCAACCAAATGTAAAAATGATGTGTCTTTATTGAATTTGGTCATGGACATTTAGTTATTGTTTTTGTCTTATTTATATATAAATCATATTCTTAGACCAATAATCACAAAACAACTAGTTTAAGTTTACAACGTATACAGATTTTTGCAGGAAATGGCTATTGTTATCTTATAATTCATTTCTGTTGTGTCGTGTTTTTCCTGTTATATTTGATGTGTTTCCCTCAGTTTTAGTTTGTAACCCGGATTTTTTTTTTCAATCGATTTATGAATTTCGAACAGCCGGTATACCACTGTTGCCTTTATTTAAAAAAATATTCCAGTTCGGTTAACAATCTAAATTCTGGTCAGATAATATCAGCTTTATTAATGTTGATTTCTGTATAGTTTTAATAAGAATAATGATAAGATAGTACTTCTGGTTTTTAAAATTTCATTTCCGGTTTCATATGAACCTGACTTCACACCTTTTCCAAAAAAAATAATAAAGTTTTTTTAACAGGAAAATGATGAGAAGAAACAAACATACCGGTTTACAAAATATCACTTCCAGTTGACTTTCTTCACGTTCATATGTTTGCAACCCAAATTAAGACATATCTAGACAGGAAAATATACAATTTTGGTTTCAAATGTCAATTATGGTGTAAGATAATAGCTCAATTGATGTTGATTCCAAAAATGTATTGTGGTATTTTTTATAGATTTGAGAGAAAAAAGTAAGATAAGAAGTTTTTTTCCGGTAAGCAATATTCTACTTCGAGCTACATTTGAATCTTACTTCTACATAAGAAAATGCCTGTTCAAAGTTAAGAATATTACAGTTGTTGTCCATTTGTTTTATGTGTTTGTACTTTTGGTTATGCCTTTTGATTAGGGACTTTCCGTTTTGAATTTTCCTCGGAGTTCAGTACTTTTCACATTGATTCAAAAATATAAAGTATTAGTAAATTGTACATGAACGTAATGCAAAATTAACTACTTTTGCTTTACAAAATATCACTTCCAGTTGACTTTTATCTAGGTCATATGTCTGTAACCTAATGTAATAGACCCTTTCAACTGTATCTTGAACCAATATCAAGTTAGAGCAAAGGTCAAAATTTAGAACGTCAAATCATACTTTGACCTTGACCCAAACTTAAAGGTCATTAATAAAGGGCATCAAATCAAAAGGACATAGGTCTAAACAATATATGGTTAATAACTTATCTCACCATTGAGCTTATATAAGATAAAAGAGGGGGAAAATAAATGTCTACGTATCCTTTCAACCAAAATGTATGTGTTACGACATGTTGCATTTACAAATTCTGTTATAATGTTTTGTCAATCTTCTATACGATTTCTGAAAATAAGTGTTAACAAACCCAAATCAAAATTTGAAGCATGACCTTGACCTCTGACCTTGACCATATATTTTTTTAATGGACAAATGACCTCAAATCAAATGATCACAATTCTCAGTCATGTATGGTTTACCAGTTATAAATACATTAAACTTATATCAAATACAAAAGGAAAAATAACTCACATATTGAATTTCTATCCAACATTTGTCCAAATTCCCTGAGGATATAACGAGCAATTTTGAAAATTAAACTTATCTCTTATTATTAGAAAAAAAAACAAGTAAAATAATATTCGTGAAGATAACTCTTAAATGTTCTATATTATGGAATAGCCGTTTCACAAGTGATATCGGATATGTTCCTTTCGTCGTAACTACAATCCCTTTCCCTTTTTTGAATGTGACCTACCGAATTAGACTATTTACCGGATTTGTTATCACATAAGCAACACGACGGGTGCCACATGTGGAGCAGGATCTGCTTTCCTTTCCGGAGCACCTGAGATCACCCGTAGTTTTTGGTGGGGTTCGTATTGTTTATTCTTTAGTTTTCTATGTTGTGTCATGTATAATATTGTTTGTCTTTTTGTCTTTTTCATTTTTAGCCATGGCGTTGTCAGTTTGTTTGAGATGTATGAGTTTGACTGTCCCTTTGGTATCTTTTGTCCCTCTATTATATACCAAATATCTAAGCAAAATCCTGCAAAACAACCACACAGCGAAGAAAAATAGGTGAAAGAAAACATATTAATAAAACAAACAATTGTTAAGAGAACAATTGAAGTCTTTCCGTTTCAAATAGAATATCTAGAAAGAAAAATAATCAATTATGGTTAAAAATGTTATTTCTGGTGTCAATCGCAGCATCCTGACTTAAAACAGTTGCATACAAATGCAGCGGGTTTTAAATATTGTTTGTTTGTTTTTGCTTGCTTCCTCCCTTGCTTGATTGCTTTGGTTTTTTGTAAATGTTTGTTTCTTTCATTTGTTTAAGGAATGTTTACCAGTTGATTGTCACATTTCGAGTAGAGGGGAAAAGCACAAGTAAAAAACACACAAACGATATACCGTCCAGTGAGGGATACTTATCTATTTATTAGAATACAGTAAAAGAATGAAATAGGTTAATGACATCCCTTTCTTTTAAAAAAAAAGGGGGGCAGAAACCAAGTTCACACCCTTTATATGGTTCAATTTCTATATTTAGATTGGAAAGTTTTTGTTCTTTTTTAGGTCCCGTGCGTAAGTCTCGATGTACATACATGTATATTAGCAGCCGTTTGTTACACATATCTGTCCTTTAATCTATGAAAAGACATTTTATTGAAGGATTACCCTCCTATTAACGGACCTTGAGAGCCTTTTTTTACATCATTAAATTGGTTCCCGCTCGACAATTCTTGGGAGGTAGCAGCATAACGTTGTTATAAAAACATGGAATACATAGTATACCCTGCTGACTGCAAATTTTGATGTCAATTGAACATGTAGTTTCAGAGAAGATTAGATAACTTGCATATGGTCCTCTTTTCTGAGAAGAATTGAAATAATATTATTATAAACCAATTGTTGGGAGAACAATTTCAGGTCTTTCAACATTCAATCGACGTGTTTTGATAGTAAAATTTTCACTTTGGGGTTATAATGGCAATGCTGGTGTCTGATATCAGCTAACGTAATGTGGATTATAAATTAGATGGTTTCTCAATACTTTAATTAAAATTAGGGAGATAGTTATGTACCTCAGGTTGGCAAAATCCACTTCCATGTTTCATTTAATTAATCCTAACTTCACAATGCTCAAAACATTTAAAGAATTCACTTGAAAGTTATGCAGAAATGGCTTCTTCCGGTCTAAAAAAGGTCACTTCCGTTTAACATTCTTTAATGTCATATGTCTTAAACTCAATGCAAAACACCTCATTACTTTATAAAGTACCAATAAACTTTAAGGTCAAAATCTAGAACGTCAAATTCACATTTAACCTTGACATCATTTTCAATAGTTCTTTTCTATATATAGTTAATTGGTTACTGTGAAACTGTGAAACTTCTCTAAACCGGTCCCTCTTAATACCGGTTCTCCCTTCATATCGGCCAAAACCGCTTATTTGAAATATATGAAGGTAGAAATCTTTCAATAAATATCAACCAACATTTAATTGTAGCGACACGTCGAAACTAACAAAACAGTAAAAATATGTTGTCGCTATCTTATACGGTTTCTGATAATAAGGGAATTAAAGCCAAAATCTA